>NC_137938.1:5726670-5789197 GCF_963969265.1 Rhamphochromis sp. 'chilingali'
ATTACGAGCCCAAGTAATTATTGCGCTGTAATTCACCTTTATACCTTAAAGTTGGTTACAAATAACTTCAACATCTTAGCTCAAACAGCTGCAAAACTTGTTTGCACAGCACGGGGAAATTGAATTCTATAAGATAAAGCCATAAAAGTGTGTTTATGAGTCGTGTATCAAAACTTACACCGATTTATATGAGATAAAGCCATAAATATGTATTTCTGAGTCTTCTATCAAAAGTTACAGCTGTCTTTATGAAGACCATTAAAAACGCTTTATTTCACCACGTTTGTGCGTTTCTCGGTATTACATGCATTTGAATGGGGAACTCGCCTGAAAGAAAGTATAGGTTTTCATTATGTGAATAACTTTAACATCTTAGCTCAAACAGCTGCAAAACCTGTTTACCCAGCACGGGGAAATTGAATTGTATAAAATGAAGCCATAAACATGTGTGTCTGAGTCTTCTATCAAAAGTTACAGCGATTTATATGAAGTTGTTCAAAAACGCTTTATTTCGCCAAGACAATGCGTTTCTCACTGTTACATGCATTTGAATGGAAAACCCGCCTGAAACAAAGTATAGGTTTTCATTATGTGAATAATTTTAAAATCTTAGCTCAAACGGCTGCAAAACCTGTTTGCCCAGCACGGGGATATTGAGTTCTATAAGATAAAGCCATAAACATGTGTTTCTGAGTCTTCTATCAAAAGTTACAGCGATTTATATGAAGTTGTACAAAAATGCTTTCTTTCACCAAAACAGTGTGTTTCTCACTGTTACATGCATTTGAATGGGAAACTCGCCTGAAACAAAGTATAGGTTTTCATTATGTGAATAATTTTAAAATCTTAGCTCAAACGGCTGCAAAACCTGTTTGCCCAGCACGGGGATATTGAGTTCTATAAGATAAAGCCATAAACATGTGTTTCTGAGTCTTCTATCAAAAGTTACAGCGATTTATATGAAGTTGTACGAAAACGCTTTATTTTGCCAAGACAATGCGTTTCTCACTGTTACATGCATTTGAATGGGAAACTCGCCTGAAACAAAGTATAGGTTTTCATTATGTGAATAATTTTTAAATCTTAGCTCAAACGGCTGCAAAACCTGTTTGCCCAGCACGGGGATATTGAGTTCCATAAGATAAAGCCCTAAACATGTGTTTCTGAGTCTTCTATCAAAAGTTACAGCGATTTATATGAAGTTGTACAAAAATGCTTTCTTTCGCCAAGACAATGCGTTTCTCACTGTTACATGCATTTGAATGGGAAACTCGCCTGAAACAAAGTATAGGTTTTCATTATGTGAATAATTTTAAAATCTTAGCTCAAACGGCTGCAAAACCTGTTTGCCCAGCACGGGGATATTGAGTTCCATAAGATAAAGCCCTAAACATGTGTTTCTGAGTCTTCTATCAAAAGTTACAGCGATTTATATGAAGTTGTACAAAAATGCTTTCTTTCGCCAAGACAATGCGTTTCTCACTGTTACATGCATTTGAATGGGAAACTCGCCTGAAACAAAGTATAGGTTTTCATTATGTGAATAATTTTAAAATCTTAGCTCAAACGGCTGCAAAACCTGTTTGCCCAGCACGGGGATATTGAGTTCTATAAGATAAAGCCATAAACATGTGTTTCTGAGTCTTCTATCAAAAGTTACAGCGATTTATATGAAGTTGTACAAAAATGCTTTCTTTCGCCAAGACAGTGTGTTTCTCACTGTTACATGCATTTGAATGGGAAACTCGCCTGAAACAAAGTATAGGTTTTCATTATGTGAATAATTTTAAAATCTTAGCTCAAACGGCTGCAAAACCTGTTTGCCCAGCACGGGGATATTGAGTTCCATAAGATAAAGCCCTAAACATGTGTTTCTGAGTCTTCTATCAAAAGTTACAGCGATTTATATGAAGTTGTACAAAAATGCTTTCTTTCGCCAAGACAATGCGTTTCTCACTGTTACATGCATTTGAATGGGAAACTCGCCTGAAACAAAGTATAGGTTTTCATTATGTGAATAATTTTAAAATCTTAGCTCAAACGGCTGCAAAACCTGTTTGCCCAGCACGGGGATATTGAGTTCCATAAGATAAAGCCCTAAACATGTGTTTCTGAGTCTTCTATCAAAAGTTACAGCGATTTATATGAAGTTGTACAAAAATGCTTTCTTTCGCCAAGACAATGCGTTTCTCACTGTTACATGCATTTGAATGGGAAACTCGCCTGAAACAAAGTATAGGTTTTCATTATGTGAATAATTTTAAAATCTTAGCTCAAACGGCTGCAAAACCTGTTTGCCCAGCACGGGGATATTGAGTTCTATAAGATAAAGCCATAAACATGTTTGTCTGAGTCTTCTATCAAAAGTTACAGCGATTTATATGAAGTTGTTCAAAAACGCTTTATTTCGCCAAGACAATGCGTTTCTCACTGTTACATGCATTTGAATGGGAAACTCGCCTGAAACAAAGTATAGGTTTTCATTATGTGAATAATTTTAAAATCTTAGCTCAAACGGCTGCAAAACCTGTTTGCCCAGCACGGGGATATTGAGTTCTATAAGATAAAGCCATAAACATGTGTTTCTGAGTCTTCTATCAAAAGTTACAGCGATTTATATGAAGTTGTACAAAAATGCTTTCTTTCGCCAAGACAGTGTGTTTCTCACTGTTACATGCATTTGAATGGGAAACTCGCCTGAAACAAAGTATAGGTTTTCATTATGTGAATAATTTTAAAATCTTAGCTCAAACGGCTGCAAAACCTGTTTGCCCAGCACGGGGATATTGAGTTCCATAAGATAAAGCCCTAAACATGTGTTTCTGAGTCTTCTATCAAAAGTTACAGCGATTTATATGAAGTTGTACAAAAATGCTTTCTTTCGCCAAGACAATGCGTTTCTCACTGTTACATGCATTTGAATGGGAAACTCGCCTGAAACAAAGTATAGGTTTTCATTATGTGAATAATTTTAAAATCTTAGCTCAAACGGCTGCAAAACCTGTTTGCCCAGCACGGGGATATTGAGTTCTATAAGATAAAGCCATAAACATGTTTGTCTGAGTCTTCTATCAAAAGTTACAGCGATTTATATGAAGTTGTTCAAAAACGCTTTATTTCGCCAAGACAATGCGTTTCTCATTGTTACATGCATTTGAATGGGAAACTCGCCTGAAACAAAGTATAGGTTTTCATTATGTGAATAATTTTAAAATCTTAGCTCAAACGGCTGCAAAACCTGTTTGCCCAGCACGGGGATATTGAGTTCTATAAGATAAAGCCATAAACATGTGTTTCTGAGTCTTCTATCAAAAGTTACAGCGATTTATATGAAGTTGTACAAAAATGCTTTCTTTCGCCAAGGCAGTGTGTTTCTCACTGTTACATGCATTTGAATGGGAAACTCGCCTGAAACAAAGTATAGGTTTTCATTATGTGAATAATTTTTAAATCTTAGCTCAAACGGCTGCAAAACCTGTTTGCCCAGCACGGGGATATTGAGTTCCATAAGATAAAGCCCTAAACATGTGTTTCTGAGTCTTCTATCAAAAGTTACAGCGATTTATATGAAGTTGTACAAAAATGCTTTCTTTCGCCAAGACAATGCGTTTCTCACTGTTACATGCATTTGAATGGGAAACTCGCCTGAAACAAAGTATAGGTTTTCATTATGTGAATAATTTTAAAATCTTAGCTCAAACGGCTGCAAAACCTGTTTGCCCAGCACGGGGATATTGAGTTCTATAAGATAAAGCCATAAACATGTGTTTCTGAGTCTTCTATCAAAAGTTACAGCGATTTATATGAAGTTGTACGAAAACGCTTTATTTTGCCAAGACAATGCGTTTCTCACTGTTACATGCATTTGAATGGGAAACTCGCCTGAAACAAAGTATAGGTTTTCATTATGTGAATAATTTTAAAATCTTAGCTCAAACGGCTGCAAAACCTGTTTGCCCAGCACGGGGATATTGAGTTCCATAAGATAAAGCCATAAACATGTGTTTCTGAGTCTTCTATCAAAAGTTACAGCGATTTATATGAAGTTGTACAAAAATGCTTTCTTTCGCCAAGACAATGCGTTTCTCACTGTTACATGCATTTGAATGGGAAACTCGCCTGAAACAAAGTATAGGTTTTCATTATGTGAATAATTTTAAAATCTTAGCTCAAACGGCTGCAAAACCTGTTTGCCCAGCACGGGGATATTGAGTTCTATAAGATAAAGCCATAAACATGTGTTTCTGAGTCTTCTATCAAAAGTTACAGCGATTTATATGAAGTTGTACAAAAATGCTTTCTTTCGCCAAGGCAGTGTGTTTCTCACTGTTACATGCATTTGAATGGGAAACTCGCCTGAAACAAAGTATAGGTTTTCATTATGTGAATAATTTTTAAATCTTAGCTCAAACGGCTGCAAAACCTGTTTGCCCAGCACGGGGATATTGAGTTCCATAAGATAAAGCCCTAAACATGTGTTTCTGAGTCTTCTATCAAAAGTTACAGCGATTTATATGAAGTTGTACAAAAATGCTTTCTTTCGCCAAGACAATGCGTTTCTCACTGTTACATGCATTTGAATGGGAAACTCGCCTGAAACAAAGTATAGGTTTTCATTATGTGAATAATTTTAAAATCTTAGCTCAAACGGCTGCAAAACCTGTTTGCCCAGCACGGGGATATTGAGTTCTATAAGATAAAGCCATAAACATGTGTTTCTGAGTCTTCTATCAAAAGTTACAGCGATTTATATGAAGTTGTACGAAAACGCTTTATTTTGCCAAGACAATGCGTTTCTCACTGTTACATGCATTTGAATGGGAAACTCGCCTGAAACAAAGTATAGGTTTTCATTATGTGAATAATTTTAAAATCTTAGCTCAAACGGCTGCAAAACCTGTTTGCCCAGCACGGGGATATTGAGTTCCATAAGATAAAGCCATAAACATGTGTTTCTGAGTCTTCTATCAAAAGTTACAGCGATTTATATGAAGTTGTACAAAAATGCTTTCTTTCGCCAAGACAATGCGTTTCTCACTGTTACATGCATTTGAATGGGAAACTCGCCTGAAACAAAGTATAGGTTTTCATTATGTGAATAATTTTAAAATCTTAGCTCAAACGGCTGCAAAACCTGTTTGCCCAGCACGGGGATATTGAGTTCTATAAGATAAAGCCATAAACATGTGTTTCTGAGTCTTCTATCAAAAGTTACAGCGATTTATATGAAGTTGTACAAAAATGCTTTCTTTCGCCAAAACAGTGTGTTTCTCACTGTTACATGCATTTGAATGGGAAACTCGCCTGAAACAAAGTATAGGTTTTCATTATGTGAATAATTTTAAAATCTTAGCTCAAACGGCTGCAAAACCTGTTTGCCCAGCACGGGGATATTGAGTTCTATAAGATAAAGCCATAAACATGTGTTTCTGAGTCTTCTATCAAAAGTTACAGCGATTTATATGAAGTTGTACAAAAATGCTTTATTTCGCCAAGACAGTGTGTTTCTCACTGTTACATGCATTTGAATGGGAAACTCGCCCGAGACAAAGTATAGGTTTTCATTATGTGAATAATTTTAAAATCTTAGCTCAAACGGCTGCAAAACCTGTTTGCCCAGCACGGGGATATTGAGTTCCATAAGATAAAGCCATAAACATGTTTGTCTGAGTCTTCTATCAAAAGTTACAGCGATTTATATGAAGTTGTACAAAAATGCTTTCTTTCGCCAAGACAATGCGTTTCTCACTGTTACATGCATTTGAATGGGAAACTCGCCTGAAACAAAGTATAGGTTTTCATTATGTGAATAATTTTAAAATCTTAGCTCAAACGGCTGCAAAACCTGTTTGCCCAGCACGGGGATATTGAGTTCTATAAGATAAAGCCATAAACATGTTTGTCTGAGTCTTCTATCAAAAGTTACAGCGATTTATATGAAGTTGTTCAAAAACGCTTTATTTCGCCAAGACAATGCGTTTCTCACTGTTACATGCATTTGAATGGGAAACTCGCCTGAAACAAAGTATAGGTTTTCATTATGTGAATAATTTTAAAATCTTAGCTCAAACGGCTGCAAAACCTGTTCTGTTTGCCCAGCACGGGGATATTGAGTTCTATAAGATAAAGCCATAAACATGTGTTTCTGAGTCTTCTATCAAAAGTTACAGCGATTTATATGAAGGTGTACGAAAACGCTTTATTTTGCCAAGACAATGCGTTTCTCACTGTTACATGCATTTGAATGGGAAACTCGCCTGAAACAAAGTATAGGTTTTCATTATGTGAATAATTTTAAAATCTTAGCTCAAACGGCTGCAAAACCTGTTTGCCCAGCACGGGGATATTGAGTTCTATAAGATAAAGCCATAAACATGTGTTTCTGAGTCTTCTATCAAAAGTTACAGCGATTTATATGAAGTTGTACAAAAATGCTTTCTTTCGCCAAAACAGTGTGTTTCTCACTGTTACATGCATTTGAATGGGAAACTCGCCTGAAACAAAGTATAGGTTTTCATTATGTGAATAATTTTAAAATCTTAGCTCAAACGGCTGCAAAACCTGTTTGCCCAGCACGGGGATATTGAGTTCCATAAGATAAAGCCCTAAACATGTGTTTCTGAGTCTTCTATCAAAAGTTACAGCGATTTATATGAAGTTGTACAAAAATGCTTTATTTCGCCAAGACAATGCGTTTCTCACTGTTACATGCATTTGAATGGGAAACTCGCCTGAAACAAAGTATAGGTTTTCATTATGTGAATAATTTTAAAATCTTAGCTCAAACGGCTGCAAAACCTGTTTGCCCAGCACGGGGATATTGAGTTCTATAAGATAAAGCCATAAACATGTTTGTCTGAGTCTTCTATCAAAAGTTACAGCGATTTATATGAAGTTGTTCAAAAACGCTTTATTTCGCCAAGACTGCGTTTCTCACTGTTACATGCATTTGAATGGGAAACTCGCCTGAAACAAAGTATAGGTTTTCATTATGTGAATAATTTTAAAATCTTAGCTCAAACGGCTGCAAAACCTGTTTGCCCAGCACGGGGATATTGAGTTCCATAAGATAAAGCCCTAAACATGTGTTTCTGAGTCTTCTATCAAAAGTTACAGCGATTTATATGAAGTTGTACAAAAATGCTTTCTTTCGCCAAGACAATGCGTTTCTCACTGTTACATGCATTTGAATGGGAAACTCGCCTGAAACAAAGTATAGGTTTTCATTATGTGAATAATTTTAAAATCTTAGCTCAAACGGCTGCAAAACCTGTTTGCCCAGCACGGGGATATTGAGTTCCATAAGATAAAGCCATAAACATGTTTGTCTGAGTCTTCTATCAAAAGTTACAGCGATTTATATGAAGTTGTTCAAAAACGCTTTATTTCGCCAAGACAATGCGTTTCTCACTGTTACATGCATTTGAATGGGAAACTCGCCTGAAACAAAGTATAGGTTTTCATTATGTGAATAATTTTAAAATCTTAGCTCAAACGGCTGCAAAACCTGTTTGCCCAGCACGGGGATATTGAGTTCTATAAGATAAAGCCATAAACATGTGTTTCTGAGTCTTCTATCAAAAGTTACAGCGATTTATATGAAGTTGTACAAAAATGCTTTATTTCGCCAAGACAGTGTGTTTCTCACTGTTACATGCATTTGAATGGGAAACTCGCCCGAGACAAAGTATAGGTTTTCATTATGTGAATAATTTTAAAATCTTAGCTCAAACGGCTGCAAAACCTGTTTGCCCAGCACGGGGATATTGAGTTCTATAAGATAAAGCCATAAACATGTGTTTCTGAGTCTTCTATCAAAAGTTACAGCGATTTATATGAAGTTGTACAAAAATGCTTTCTTTCGCCAAAACAGTGTGTTTCTCACTGTTACATGCATTTGAATGGGAAACTCGCCTGAAACAAAGTATAGGTTTTCATTATGTGAATAATTTTAAAATCTTAGCTCAAACGGCTGCAAAACCTGTTTGCCCAGCACGGGGATATTGAGTTCCATAAGATAAAGCCCTAAACATGTGTTTCTGAGTCTTCTATCAAAAGTTACAGCGATTTATATGAAGTTGTACAAAAATGCTTTCTTTCGCCAAGACAATGCGTTTCTCACTGTTACATGCATTTGAATGGGAAACTCGCCTGAAACAAAGTATAGGTTTTCATTATGTGAATAATTTTAAAATCTTAGCTCAAACGGCTGCAAAACCTGTTTGCCCAGCACGGGGATATTGAGTTCCATAAGATAAAGCCATAAACATGTTTGTCTGAGTCTTCTATCAAAAGTTACAGCGATTTATATGAAGTTGTTCAAAAACGCTTTATTTCGCCAAGACAATGCGTTTCTCACTGTTACATGCATTTGAATGGGAAACTCGCCTGAAACAAAGTATAGGTTTTCATTATGTGAATAATTTTAAAATCTTAGCTCAAACGGCTGCAAAACCTGTTTGCCCAGCACGGGGATATTGAGTTCTATAAGATAAAGCCATAAACATGTGTTTCTGAGTCTTCTATCAAAAGTTACAGCGATTTATATGAAGTTGTACAAAAATGCTTTCTTTCGCCAAAACAGTGTGTTTCTCACTGTTACATGCATTTGAATGGGAAACTCGCCTGAAACAAAGTATAGGTTTTCATTATGTGAATAATTTTAAAATCTTAGCTCAAACGGCTGCAAAACCTGTTTGCCCAGCACGGGGATATTGAGTTCCATAAGATAAAGCCATAAACATGTTTGTCTGAGTCTTCTATCAAAAGTTACAGCGATTTATATGAAGTTGTTCAAAAACGCTTTATTTCGCCAAGACAATGCGTTTCTCACTGTTACATGCATTTGAATGGGAAACTCGCCTGAAACAAAGTATAGGTTTTCATTATGTGAATAATTTTAAAATCTTAGCTCAAACGGCTGCAAAACCTGTTTGCCCAGCACGGGGATATTGAGTTCTATAAGATAAAGCCATAAACATGTGTTTCTGAGTCTTCTATCAAAAGTTACAGCGATTTATATGAAGTTGTACAAAAATGCTTTATTTCGCCAAGACAGTGTGTTTCTCACTGTTACATGCATTTGAATGGGAAACTCGCCCGAGACAAAGTATAGGTTTTCATTATGTGAATAATTTTAAAATCTTAGCTCAAACGGCTGCAAAACCTGTTTGCCCAGCACGGGGATATTGAGTTCCATAAGATAAAGCCATAAACATGTTTGTCTGAGTCTTCTATCAAAAGTTACAGCGATTTATATGAAGTTGTACAAAAATGCTTTCTTTCGCCAAGACAATGCGTTTCTCACTGTTACATGCATTTGAATGGGAAACTCGCCTGAAACAAAGTATAGGTTTTCATTATGTGAATAATTTTAAAATCTTAGCTCAAACGGCTGCAAAACCTGTTTGCCCAGCACGGGGATATTGAGTTCCATAAGATAAAGCCATAAACATGTTTGTCTGAGTCTTCTATCAAAAGTTACAGCGATTTATATGAAGTTGTTCAAAAATGCTTTCTTTCGCCAAGACAATGCGTTTCTCACTGTTACATGCATTTGAATGGGAAACTCGCCTGAAACAAAGTATAGGTTTTCATTATGTGAATAATTTTAAAATCTTAGCTCAAACGGCTGCAAAACCTGTTTGCCCAGCACGGGGATATTGAGTTCTATAAGATAAAGCCATAAACATGTTTGTCTGAGTCTTCTATCAAAAGTTACAGCGATTTATATGAAGTTGTTCAAAAACGCTTTATTTCGCCAAGACAATGCGTTTCTCACTGTTACATGCATTTGAATGGGAAACTCGCCTGAAACAAAGTATAGGTTTTCATTATGTGAATAATTTTAAAATCTTAGCTCAAACGGCTGCAAAACCTGTTCTGTTTGCCCAGCACGGGGATATTGAGTTCTATAAGATAAAGCCATAAACATGTGTTTCTGAGTCTTCTATCAAAAGTTACAGCGATTTATATGAAGTTGTACGAAAACGCTTTATTTTGCCAAGACAATGCGTTTCTCACTGTTACATGCATTTGAATGGGAAACTCGCCTGAAACAAAGTATAGGTTTTCATTATGTGAATAATTTTAAAATCTTAGCTCAAACGGCTGCAAAACCTGTTTGCCCAGCACGGGGATATTGAGTTCCATAAGATAAAGCCATAAACATGTTTGTCTGAGTCTTCTATCAAAAGTTACAGCGATTTATATGAAGTTGTTCAAAAACGCTTTATTTCGCCAAGACAATGCGTTTCTCACTGTTACATGCATTTGAATGGGAAACTCGCCTGAAACAAAGTATAGGTTTTCATTATGTGAATAATTTTTAAATCTTAGCTCAAACGGCTGCAAAACCTGTTTGCCCAGCACGGGGATATTGAGTTCCATAAGATAAAGCCATAAACATGTTTGTCTGAGTCTTCTATCAAAAGTTACAGCGATTTATATGAAGTTGTTCAAAAACGCTTTATTTCGCCAAGACAATGCGTTTCTCACTGTTACATGCATTTGAATGGGAAACTCGCCTGAAACAAAGTATAGGTTTTCATTATGTGAATAATTTTAAAATCTTAGCTCAAACGGCTGCAAAACCTGTTTGCCCAGCACGGGGATATTGAGTTCCATAAGATAAAGCCATAAACATGTTTGTCTGAGTCTTCTATCAAAAGTTACAGCGATTTATATGAAGTTGTACAAAAATGCTTTCTTTCGCCAAGACAATGCGTTTCTCACTGTTACATGCATTTGAATGGGAAACTCGCCTGAAACAAAGTATAGGTTTTCATTATGTGAATAATTTTAAAATCTTAGCTCAAACGGCTGCAAAACCTGTTTGCCCAGCACGGGGATATTGAGTTCCATAAGATAAAGCCATAAACATGTTTGTCTGAGTCTTCTATCAAAAGTTACAGCGATTTATATGAAGTTGTTCAAAAATGCTTTCTTTCGCCAAGACAATGCGTTTCTCACTGTTACATGCATTTGAATGGGAAACTCGCCTGAAACAAAGTATAGGTTTTCATTATGTGAATAATTTTAAAATCTTAGCTCAAACGGCTGCAAAACCTGTTTGCCCAGCACGGGGATATTGAGTTCTATAAGATAAAGCCATAAACATGTTTGTCTGAGTCTTCTATCAAAAGTTACAGCGATTTATATGAAGTTGTTCAAAAACGCTTTATTTCGCCAAGACAATGCGTTTCTCACTGTTACATGCATTTGAATGGGAAACTCGCCTGAAACAAAGTATAGGTTTTCATTATGTGAATAATTTTAAAATCTTAGCTCAAACGGCTGCAAAACCTGTTCTGTTTGCCCAGCACGGGGATATTGAGTTCTATAAGATAAAGCCATAAACATGTGTTTCTGAGTCTTCTATCAAAAGTTACAGCGATTTATATGAAGTTGTACGAAAACGCTTTATTTTGCCAAGACAATGCGTTTCTCACTGTTACATGCATTTGAATGGGAAACTCGCCTGAAACAAAGTATAGGTTTTCATTATGTGAATAATTTTAAAATCTTAGCTCAAACGGCTGCAAAACCTGTTTGCCCAGCACGGGGATATTGAGTTCCATAAGATAAAGCCATAAACATGTTTGTCTGAGTCTTCTATCAAAAGTTACAGCGATTTATATGAAGTTGTTCAAAAACGCTTTATTTCGCCAAGACAATGCGTTTCTCACTGTTACATGCATTTGAATGGGAAACTCGCCTGAAACAAAGTATAGGTTTTCATTATGTGAATAATTTTTAAATCTTAGCTCAAACGGCTGCAAAACCTGTTTGCCCAGCACGGGGATATTGAGTTCTATAAGATAAAGCCATAAACATGTGTTTCTGAGTCTTCTATCAAAAGTTACAGCGATTTATATGAAGTTGTACAAAAATGCTTTCTTTCGCCAAGACAGTGTGTTTCTCACTGTTACATGCATTTGAATGGGAAACTCGCCTGAAACAAAGTATAGGTTTTCATTATGTGAATAATTTTAAAATCTTAGCTCAAACGGCTGCAAAACCTGTTTGCCCAGCACGGGGATATTGAGTTCTATAAGATAAAGCCATAAACATGTGTTTCTGAGTCTTCTATCAAAAGTTACAGCGATTTATATGAAGTTGTACAAAAATGCTTTATTTCGCCAAGACAGTGTGTTTCTCACTGTTACATGCATTTGAATGGGAAACTCGCCCGAGACAAAGTATAGGTTTTCATTATGTGAATAATTTTAAAATCTTAGCTCAAACGGCTGCAAAACCTGTTTGCCCAGCACGGGGATATTGAGTTCCATAAGATAAAGCCATAAACATGTTTGTCTGAGTCTTCTATCAAAAGTTACAGCGATTTATATGAAGTTGTACAAAAATGCTTTCTTTCGCCAAGACAATGCGTTTCTCACTGTTACATGCATTTGAATGGGAAACTCGCCTGAAACAAAGTATAGGTTTTCATTATGTGAATAATTTTAAAATCTTAGCTCAAACGGCTGCAAAACCTGTTTGCCCAGCACGGGGATATTGAGTTCCATAAGATAAAGCCATAAACATGTTTGTCTGAGTCTTCTATCAAAAGTTACAGCGATTTATATGAAGTTGTTCAAAAATGCTTTCTTTCGCCAAGACAATGCATTTCTCACTGTTACATGCATTTGAATGGGAAACTCGCCTGAAACAAAGTATAGGTTTTCATTATGTGAATAATTTTAAAATCTTAGCTCAAACGGCTGCAAAACCTGTTTGCCCAGCACGGGGATATTGAGTTCTATAAGATAAAGCCATAAACATGTTTGTCTGAGTCTTCTATCAAAAGTTACAGCGATTTATATGAAGTTGTTCAAAAACGCTTTATTTCGCCAAGACAATGCGTTTCTCACTGTTACATGCATTTGAATGGGAAACTCGCCTGAAACAAAGTATAGGTTTTCATTATGTGAATAATTTTAAAATCTTAGCTCAAACGGCTGCAAAACCTGTTCTGTTTGCCCAGCACGGGGATATTGAGTTCTATAAGATAAAGCCATAAACATGTGTTTCTGAGTCTTCTATCAAAAGTTACAGCGATTTATATGAAGTTGTACGAAAACGCTTTATTTTGCCAAGACAATGCGTTTCTCACTGTTACATGCATTTGAATGGGAAACTCGCCTGAAACAAAGTATAGGTTTTCATTATGTGAATAATTTTAAAATCTTAGCTCAAACGGCTGCAAAACCTGTTTGCCCAGCACGGGGATATTGAGTTCCATAAGATAAAGCCATAAACATGTTTGTCTGAGTCTTCTATCAAAAGTTACAGCGATTTATATGAAGTTGTTCAAAAACGCTTTATTTCGCCAAGACAATGCGTTTCTCACTGTTACATGCATTTGAATGGGAAACTCGCCTGAAACAAAGTATAGGTTTTCATTATGTGAATAATTTTTAAATCTTAGCTCAAACGGCTGCAAAACCTGTTTGCCCAGCACGGGGATATTGAGTTCCATAAGATAAAGCCATAAACATGTTTGTCTGAGTCTTCTATCAAAAGTTACAGCGATTTATATGAAGTTGTTCAAAAACGCTTTATTTCGCCAAGACAATGCGTTTCTCACTGTTACATGCATTTGAATGGGAAACTCGCCTGAAACAAAGTATAGGTTTTCATTATGTGAATAATTTTAAAATCTTAGCTCAAACGGCTGCAAAACCTGTTTGCCCAGCACGGGGATATTGAGTTCCATAAGATAAAGCCATAAACATGTTTGTCTGAGTCTTCTATCAAAAGTTACAGCGATTTATATGAAGTTGTACAAAAATGCTTTCTTTCGCCAAGACAATGCGTTTCTCACTGTTACATGCATTTGAATGGGAAACTCGCCTGAAACAAAGTATAGGTTTTCATTATGTGAATAATTTTAAAATCTTAGCTCAAACGGCTGCAAAACCTGTTTGCCCAGCACGGGGATATTGAGTTCCATAAGATAAAGCCATAAACATGTTTGTCTGAGTCTTCTATCAAAAGTTACAGCGATTTATATGAAGTTGTTCAAAAATGCTTTCTTTCGCCAAGACAATGCGTTTCTCACTGTTACATGCATTTGAATGGGAAACTCGCCTGAAACAAAGTATAGGTTTTCATTATGTGAATAATTTTAAAATCTTAGCTCAAACGGCTGCAAAACCTGTTTGCCCAGCACGGGGATATTGAGTTCTATAAGATAAAGCCATAAACATGTTTGTCTGAGTCTTCTATCAAAAGTTACAGCGATTTATATGAAGTTGTTCAAAAACGCTTTATTTCGCCAAGACAATGCGTTTCTCACTGTTACATGCATTTGAATGGGAAACTCGCCTGAAACAAAGTATAGGTTTTCATTATGTGAATAATTTTAAAATCTTAGCTCAAACGGCTGCAAAACCTGTTCTGTTTGCCCAGCACGGGGATATTGAGTTCTATAAGATAAAGCCATAAACATGTGTTTCTGAGTCTTCTATCAAAAGTTACAGCGATTTATATGAAGTTGTACGAAAACGCTTTATTTTGCCAAGACAATGCGTTTCTCACTGTTACATGCATTTGAATGGGAAACTCGCCTGAAACAAAGTATAGGTTTTCATTATGTGAATAATTTTAAAATCTTAGCTCAAACGGCTGCAAAACCTGTTTGCCCAGCACGGGGATATTGAGTTCCATAAGATAAAGCCATAAACATGTTTGTCTGAGTCTTCTATCAAAAGTTACAGCGATTTATATGAAGTTGTTCAAAAACGCTTTATTTCGCCAAGACAATGCGTTTCTCACTGTTACATGCATTTGAATGGGAAACTCGCCTGAAACAAAGTATAGGTTTTCATTATGTGAATAATTTTTAAATCTTAGCTCAAACGGCTGCAAAACCTGTTTGCCCAGCACGGGGATATTGAGTTCTATAAGATAAAGCCATAAACATGTGTTTCTGAGTCTTCTATCAAAAGTTACAGCGATTTATATGAAGTTGTACAAAAATGCTTTCTTTCGCCAAGACAGTGTGTTTCTCACTGTTACATGCATTTGAATGGGAAACTCGCCTGAAACAAAGTATAGGTTTTCATTATGTGAATAATTTTAAAATCTTAGCTCAAACGGCTGCAAAACCTGTTTGCCCAGCACGGGGATATTGAGTTCCATAAGATAAAGCCATAAACATGTGTTTCTGAGTCTTCTATCAAAAGTTACAGCGATTTATATGAAGTTGTACAAAAATGCTTTATTTCGCCAAGACAATGCGTTTCTCACTGTTACATGCATTTGAATGGGAAACTCGCCTGAAACAAAGTATAGGTTTTCATAATGTGAATAATTTTAAAATCTTAGCTCAAACGGCTGCAAAACCTGTTTGCCCAGCACGGGGATATTGAGTTCTATAAGATAAAGCCATAAACATGTTTGTCTGAGTCTTCTATCAAAAGTTACAGCGATTTATATGAAGTTGTTCAAAAACGCTTTATTTCGCCAAGACAATGCGTTTCTCACTGTTACATGCATTTGAATGGGAAACTCGCCTGAAACAAAGTATAGGTTTTCATTATGTGAATAATTTTAAAATCTTAGCTCAAACGGCTGCAAAACCTGTTTGCCCAGCACGGGGATATTGAGTTCTATAAGATAAAGCCATAAACATGTGTTTCTGAGTCTTCTATCAAAAGTTACAGCGATTTATATGAAGTTGTACAAAAATGCTTTCTTTCGCCAAGACAATGCGTTTCTCACTGTTACATGCATTTGAATGGGAAACTCGCCTGAAACAAAGTATAGGTTTTCATTATGTGAATAATTTTAAAATCTTAGCTCAAACGGCTGCAAAACCTGTTTGCCCAGCACGGGGATATTGAGTTCCATAAGATAAAGCCCTAAACATGTGTTTCTGAGTCTTCTATCAAAAGTTACAGCGATTTATATGAAGTTGTACAAAAATGCTTTCTTTCGCCAAGACAATGCGTTTCTCACTGTTACATGCATTTGAATGGGAAACTCGCCTGAAACAAAGTATAGGTTTTCATTATGTGAATAATTTTAAAATCTTAGCTCAAACGGCTGCAAAACCTGTTTGCCCAGCACGGGGATATTGAGTTCTATAAGATAAAGCCATAAACATGTTTGTCTGAGTCTTCTATCAAAAGTTACAGCGATTTATATGAAGTTGTTCAAAAACGCTTTATTTCGCCAAGACAATGCGTTTCTCACTGTTACATGCATTTGAATGGGAAACTCGCCTGAAACAAAGTATAGGTTTTCATTATGTGAATAATTTTAAAATCTTAGCTCAAACGGCTGCAAAACCTGTTTGCCCAGCATGGGGATATTGAGTTCTATAAGATAAAGCCATAAACATGTGTTTCTGAGTCTTCTATCAAAAGTTACAGCGATTTATATGAAGTTGTACGAAAACGCTTTATTTTGCCAAGACAATGCGTTTCTCACTGTTACATGCATTTGAATGGGAAACTCGCCTGAAACAAAGTATAGGTTTTCATTATGTGAATAATTTTAAAATCTTAGCTCAAACGGCTGCAAAACCTGTTTGCCCAGCACGGGGATATTGAGTTCTATAAGATAAAGCCATAAACATGTGTTTCTGAGTCTTCTATCAAAAGTTACAGCGATTTATATGAAGTTGTACAAAAATGCTTTCTTTCGCCAAAACAGTGTGTTTCTCACTGTTACATGCATTTGAATGGGAAACTCGCCTGAAACAAAGTATAGGTTTTCATTATGTGAATAATTTTAAAATCTTAGCTCAAACGGCTGCAAAACCTGTTTGCCCAGCACGGGGATATTGAGTTCCATAAGATAAAGCCCTAAACATGTGTTTCTGAGTCTTCTATCAAAAGTTACAGCGATTTATATGAAGTTGTACAAAAATGCTTTCTTTCGCCAAGACAATGCGTTTCTCACTGTTACATGCATTTGAATGGGAAACTCGCCTGAAACAAAGTATAGGTTTTCATTATGTGAATAATTTTAAAATCTTAGCTCAAACGGCTGCAAAACCTGTTTGCCCAGCACGGGGATATTGAGTTCCATAAGATAAAGCCATAAACATGTTTGTCTGAGTCTTCTATCAAAAGTTACAGCGATTTATATGAAGTTCAAAAACGCTTTATTTCGCCAAGACAATGCGTTTCTCACTGTTACATGCATTTGAATGGGAAACTCGCCTGAAACAAAGTATAGGTTTTCATTATGTGAATAATTTTAAAATCTTAGCTCAAACGGCTGCAAAACCTGTTTGCCCAGCACGGGGATATTGAGTTCCATAAGATAAAGCCATAAACATGTTTGTCTGAGTCTTCTATCAAAAGTTACAGCGATTTATATGAAGTTGTACGAAAACGCTTTATTTTGCCAAGACAATGCGTTTCTCACTGTTACATGCATTTGAATGGGAAACTCGCCTGAAACAAAGTATAGGTTTTCATTATGTGAATAATTTTAAAATCTTAGCTCAAACGGCTGCAAAACCTGTTTGCCCAGCACGGGGATATTGAGTTCCATAAGATAAAGCCATAAACATGTTTGTCTGAGTCTTCTATCAAAAGTTACAGCGATTTATATGAAGTTGTTCAAAAATGCTTTCTTTCGCCAAGACAATGCGTTTCTCACTGTTACATGCATTTGAATGGGAAACTCGCCTGAAACAAAGTATAGGTTTTCATTATGTGAATAATTTTAAAATCTTAGCTCAAACGGCTGCAAAACCTGTTTGCCCAGCACGGGGATATTGAGTTCTATAAGATAAAGCCATAAACATGTTTGTCTGAGTCTTCTATCAAAAGTTACAGCGATTTATATGAAGTTGTTCAAAAACGCTTTATTTCGCCAAGACAATGCGTTTCTCACTGTTACATGCATTTGAATGGGAAACTCGCCTGAAACAAAGTATAGGTTTTCATTATGTGAATAATTTTAAAATCTTAGCTCAAACGGCTGCAAAACCTGTTCTGTTTGCCCAGCACGGGGATATTGAGTTCTATAAGATAAAGCCATAAACATGTGTTTCTGAGTCTTCTATCAAAAGTTACAGCGATTTATATGAAGTTGTACGAAAACGCTTTATTTTGCCAAGACAATGCGTTTCTCACTGTTACATGCATTTGAATGGGAAACTCGCCTGAAACAAAGTATAGGTTTTCATTATGTGAATAATTTTAAAATCTTAGCTCAAACGGCTGCAAAACCTGTTTGCCCAGCACGGGGATATTGAGTTCTATAAGATAAAGCCATAAACATGTGTTTCTGAGTCTTCTATCAAAAGTTACAGCGATTTATATGAAGTTGTACAAAAATGCTTTCTTTCGCCAAAACAGTGTGTTTCTCACTGTTACATGCATTTGAATGGGAAACTCGCCTGAAACAAAGTATAGGTTTTCATTATGTGAATAATTTTAAAATCTTAGCTCAAACGGCTGCAAAACCTGTTTGCCCAGCACGGGGATATTGAGTTCTATAAGATAAAGCCATAAACATGTTTGTCTGAGTCTTCTATCAAAAGTTACAGCGATTTATATGAAGTTGTTCAAAAACGCTTTATTTCGCCAAGACAATGCGTTTCTCACTGTTACATGCATTTGAATGGGAAACTCGCCTGAAACAAAGTATAGGTTTTCATTATGTGAATAATTTTAAAATCTTAGCTCAAACGGCTGCAAAACCTGTTCTGTTTGCCCAGCACGGGGATATTGAGTTCTATAAGATAAAGCCATAAACATGTGTTTCTGAGTCTTCTATCAAAAGTTACAGCGATTTATATGAAGTTGTACGAAAACGCTTTATTTTGCCAAGACAATGCGTTTCTCACTGTTACATGCATTTGAATGGGAAACTCGCCTGAAACAAAGTATAGGTTTTCATTATGTGAATAATTTTAAAATCTTAGCTCAAACGGCTGCAAAACCTGTTTGCCCAGCACGGGGATATTGAGTTCTATAAGATAAAGCCATAAACATGTTTGTCTGAGTCTTCTATCAAAAGTTACAGCGATTTATATGAAGTTGTTCAAAAACGCTTTATTTCGCCAAGACAATGCGTTTCTCACTGTTACATGCATTTGAATGGGAAACTCGCCTGAAACAAAGTATAGGTTTTCATTATGTGAATAATTTTAAAATCTTAGCTCAAACGGCTGCAAAACCTGTTCTGTTTGCCCAGCACGGGGATATTGAGTTCTATAAGATAAAGCCATAAACATGTGTTTCTGAGTCTTCTATCAAAAGTTACAGCGATTTATATGAAGTTGTACGAAAACGCTTTATTTTGCCAAGACAATGCGTTTCTCACTGTTACATGCATTTGAATGGGAAACTCGCCTGAAACAAAGTATAGGTTTTCATTATGTGAATAATTTTAAAATCTTAGCTCAAACGGCTGCAAAACCTGTTTGCCCAGCACGGGGATATTGAGTTCTATAAGATAAAGCCATAAACATGTGTTTCTGAGTCTTCTATCAAAAGTTACAGCGATTTATATGAAGTTGTACAAAAATGCTTTCTTTCGCCAAAACAGTGTGTTTCTCACTGTTACATGCATTTGAATGGGAAACTCGCCTGAAACAAAGTATAGGTTTTCATTATGTGAATAATTTTAAAATCTTAGCTCAAACGGCTGCAAAACCTGTTTGCCCAGCACGGGGATATTGAGTTCCATAAGATAAAGCCCTAAACATGTGTTTCTGAGTCTTCTATCAAAAGTTACAGCGATTTATATGAAGTTGTACAAAAATGCTTTCTTTCGCCAAGACAATGCGTTTCTCACTGTTACATGCATTTGAATGGGAAACTCGCCTGAAACAAAGTATAGGTTTTCATTATGTGAATAATTTTAAAATCTTAGCTCAAACGGCTGCAAAACCTGTTTGCCCAGCACGGGGATATTGAGTTCTATAAGATAAAGCCATAAACATGTTTGTCTGAGTCTTCTATCAAAAGTTACAGCGATTTATATGAAGTTGTTCAAAAACGCTTTATTTCGCCAAGACAATGCGTTTCTCACTGTTACATGCATTTGAATGGGAAACTCGCCTGAAACAAAGTATAGGTTTTCATTATGTGAATAATTTTAAAATCTTAGCTCAAACGGCTGCAAAACCTGTTTGCCCAGCATGGGGATATTGAGTTCTATAAGATAAAGCCATAAACATGTGTTTCTGAGTCTTCTATCAAAAGTTACAGCGATTTATATGAAGTTGTTCAAAAACGCTTTATTTCGCCAAGACAATGCGTTTCTCACTGTTACATGCATTTGAATGGGAAACTCGCCTGAAACAAAGTATAGGTTTTCATTATGTGAATAATTTTAAAATCTTAGCTCAAACGGCTGCAAAACCTGTTTGCCCAGCACGGGGATATTGAGTTCCATAAGATAAAGCCATAAACATGTGTTTCTGAGTCTTCTATCAAAAGTTACAGCGATTTATATGAAGTTGTACAAAAATGCTTTCTTTCGCCAAGACAATGCGTTTCTCACTGTTACATGCATTTGAATGGGAAACTCGCCTGAAACAAAGTATAGGTTTTCATTATGTGAATAATTTTAAAATCTTAGCTCAAACGGCTGCAAAACCTGTTTGCCCAGCACGGGGATATTGAGTTCTATAAGATAAAGCCATAAACATGTTTGTCTGAGTCTTCTATCAAAAGTTACAGCGATTTATATGAAGTTGTTCAAAAACGCTTTATTTCGCCAAGACAATGCGTTTCTCACTGTTACATGCATTTGAATGGGAAACTCGCCTGAAACAAAGTATAGGTTTTCATTATGTGAATAATTTTAAAATCTTAGCTCAAACGGCTGCAAAACCTGTTTGCTCAGCACGGGGATATTGAGTTCTATAAGATAAAGCCATAAACATGTGTTTCTGAGTCTTCTATCAAAAGTTACAGCGATTTATATGAAGTTGTACAAAAATGCTTTCTTTCGCCAAGACAGTGTGTTTCTCACTGTTACATGCATTTGAATGGGAAACTCGCCTGAAACAAAGTATAGGTTTTCATTATGTGAATAATTTTAAAATCTTAGCTCAAACGGCTGCAAAACCTGTTTGCCCAGCACGGGGATATTGAGTTCCATAAGATAAAGCCCTAAACATGTGTTTCTGAGTCTTCTATCAAAAGTTACAACGATTTATATGAAGTTGTACAAAAATGCTTTCTTTCGCCAAGACAATGCGTTTCTCACTGTTACATGCATTTGAATGGGAAACTCGCCTGAAACAAAGTATAGGTTTTCATTATGTGAATAATTTTAAAATCTTAGCTCAAACGGCTGCAAAACCTGTTTGCCCAGCACGGGGATATTGAGTTCTATAAGATAAAGCCATAAACATGTGTTTCTGAGTCTTCTATCAAATGTTACAGCGATTTATATGAAGTTGTACGAAAACGCTTTATTTTGCCAAGACAATGCGTTTCTCACTGTTACATGCATTTGAATGGGAAACTCGCCTGAAACAAAGTATAGGTTTTCATTATGTGAATAATTTTAAAATCTTAGCTCAAACGGCTGCAAAACCTGTTTGCCCAGCACGGGGATATTGAGTTCTATAAGATAAAGCCATAAACATGTGTTTCTGAGTCTTCTATCAAAAGTTACAGCGATTTATATGAAGTTGTACAAAAATGCTTTCTTTCGCCAAAACAGTGTGTTTCTCACTGTTACATGCATTTGAATGGGAAACTCGCCTGAAACAAAGTATAGGTTTTCATTATGTGAATAATTTTAAAATCTTAGCTCAAACGGCTGCAAAACCTGTTTGCCCAGCACGGGGATATTGAGTTCCATAAGATAAAGCCCTAAACATGTGTTTCTGAGTCTTCTATCAAAAGTTACAGCGATTTATATGAAGTTGTACAAAAATGCTTTCTTTCGCCAAGACAATGCGTTTCTCACTGTTACATGCATTTGAATGGGAAACTCGCCTGAAACAAAGTATAGGTTTTCATTATGTGAATAATTTTAAAATCTTAGCTCAAACGGCTGCAAAACCTGTTTGCCCAGCACGGGGATATTGAATTCCATAAGATAAAGCCATAAACATGTTTGTCTGAGTCTTCTATCAAAAGTTACAGCGATTTATATGAAGTTGTTCAAAAGCGCTTTATTTCGCCAAGACAATGCGTTTCTCACTGTTACATGCATTTGAATGGGAAACTCGCCTGAAACAAAGTATAGGTTTTCATTATGTGAATAATTTTAAAATCTTAGCTCAAACGGCTGCAAAACCTGTTTGCCCAGCACGGGGATATTGAGTTCTATAAGATAAAGCCATAAACATGTGTTTCTGAGTCTTCTATCAAAAGTTACAGCGATTTATATGAAGTTGTACAAAAATGCTTTATTTCGCCAAGACAGTGTGTTTCTCACTGTTACATGCATTTGAATGGGAAACTCGCCCGAGACAAAGTATAGGTTTTCATTATGTGAATAATTTTAAAATCTTAGCTCAAACGGCTGCAAAACCTGTTTGCCCAGCACGGGGATATTGAGTTCCATAAGATAAAGCCATAAACATGTTTGTCTGAGTCTTCTATCAAAAGTTACAGCGATTTATATGAAGTTGTACAAAAATGCTTTCTTTCGCCAAGACAATGCGTTTCTCACTGTTACATGCATTTGAATGGGAAACTCGCCTGAAACAAAGTATAGGTTTTCATTATGTGAATAATTTTAAAATCTTAGCTCAAACGGCTGCAAAACCTGTTTGCCCAGCACGGGGATATTGAGTTCCATAAGAT
Organism: Rhamphochromis sp. 'chilingali'; assembly: GCF_963969265.1. Lineage (NCBI taxonomy): Eukaryota > Metazoa > Chordata > Actinopteri > Cichliformes > Cichlidae > Rhamphochromis > Rhamphochromis sp. 'chilingali'. Next base: position 5,749,416 of record NC_137938.1, read on the forward strand.
AAAGCCATAAACATGTTTGTCTGAGTCTTCTATCAAAAGTTACAGCGATTTATATGAAGTTCAAAAACGCTTTATTTCGCCAAGACAATGCGTTTCTCACTGTTACATGCATTTGAATGGGAAACTCGCCTGAAACAAAGTATAGGTTTTCATTATGTGAATAATTTTAAAATCTTAGCTCAAACGGCTGCAAAACCTGTTTGCCCAGCACGGGGATATTGAGTTCCATAAGATAAAGCCATAAACATGTTTGTCTGAGTCTTCTATCAAAAGTTACAGCGATTTATATGAAGTTCAAAAACGCTTTATTTCGCCAAGACAATGCGTTTCTCACTGTTACATGCATTTGAATGGGAAACTCGCCTGAAACAAAGTATAGGTTTTCATAATGTGAATAATTTTAAAATCTTAGCTCAAACGGCTGCAAAACCTGTTTGCCCAGCACGGGGATATTGAGTTCTATAAGATAAAGCCATAAACATGTTTGTCTGAGTCTTCTATCAAAAGTTACAGCGATTTATATGAAGTTGTTCAAAAGCGCTTTATTTCGCCAAGACAATGCGTTTCTCACTGTTACATGCATTTGAATGGGAAACTCGCCCGAGACAAAGTATAGGTTTTCATTATGTGAATAATTTTAAAATCTTAGCTCAAACGGCTGCAAAACCTGTTTGCCCAGCACGGGGATATTGAGTTCTATAAGATAAAGCCATAAACATGTTTGTCTGAGTCTTCTATCAAAAGTTACAGCGATTTATATGAAGTTCAAAAACGCTTTATTTCGCCAAGACAATGCGTTTCTCACTGTTACATGCATTTGAATGGGAAACTCGCCTGAAACAAAGTATAGGTTTTCATTATGTGAATAATTTTAAAATCTTAGCTCAAACGGCTGCAAAACCTGTTTGCCCAGCACGGGGATATTGAGTTCCATAAGATAAAGCCATAAACATGTTTGTCTGAGTCTTCTATCAAAAGTTACAGCGATTTATATGAAGTTCAAAAACGCTTTATTTCGCCAAGACAATGCGTTTCTCACTGTTACATGCATTTGAATGGGAAACTCGCCTGAAACAAAGTATAGGTTTTCATTATGTGAATAATTTTAAAATCTTAGCTCAAACGGCTGCAAAACCTGTTTGCCCAGCACGGGGATATTGAATTCCATAAGATAAAGCCATAAACATGTTTGTCTGAGTCTTCTATCAAAAGTTACAGCGATTTATATGAAGTTGTTCAAAAGCGCTTTATTTCGCCAAGACAATGCGTTTCTCACTGTTACATGCATTTGAATGGGAAACTCGCCTGAAACAAAGTATAGGTTTTCATTATGTGAATAATTTTAAAATCTTAGCTCAAACGGCTGCAAAACCTGTTTGCCCAGCACGGGGATATTGAGTTCTATAAGATAAAGCCATAAACATGTGTTTCTGAGTCTTCTATCAAAAGTTACAGCGATTTATATGAAGTTGTACAAAAATGCTTTATTTCGCCAAGACAGTGTGTTTCTCACTGTTACATGCATTTGAATGGGAAACTCGCCCGAGACAAAGTATAGGTTTTCATTATGTGAATAATTTTAAAATCTTAGCTCAAACGGCTGCAAAACCTGTTTGCCCAGCACGGGGATATTGAGTTCCATAAGATAAAGCCATAAACATGTTTGTCTGAGTCTTCTATCAAAAGTTACAGCGATTTATATGAAGTTGTACAAAAATGCTTTCTTTCGCCAAGACAATGCGTTTCTCACTGTTACATGCATTTGAATGGGAAACTCGCCTGAAACAAAGTATAGGTTTTCATTATGTGAATAATTTTAAAATCTTAGCTCAAACGGCTGCAAAACCTGTTTGCCCAGCACGGGGATATTGAGTTCCATAAGATAAAGCCATAAACATGTTTGTCTGAGTCTTCTATCAAAAGTTACAGCGATTTATATGAAGTTCAAAAACGCTTTATTTCGCCAAGACAATGCGTTTCTCACTGTTACATGCATTTGAATGGGAAACTCGCCTGAAACAAAGTATAGGTTTTCATTATGTGAATAATTTTAAAATCTTAGCTCAAACGGCTGCAAAACCTGTTTGCCCAGCACGGGGATATTGAGTTCCATAAGATAAAGCCATAAACATGTTTGTCTGAGTCTTCTATCAAAAGTTACAGCGATTTATATGAAGTTCAAAAACGCTTTATTTCGCCAAGACAATGCGTTTCTCACTGTTACATGCATTTGAATGGGAAACTCGCCTGAAACAAAGTATAGGTTTTCATAATGTGAATAATTTTAAAATCTTAGCTCAAACGGCTGCAAAACCTGTTTGCCCAGCACGGGGATATTGAGTTCTATAAGATAAAGCCATAAACATGTTTGTCTGAGTCTTCTATCAAAAGTTACAGCGATTTATATGAAGTTGTTCAAAAGCGCTTTATTTCGCCAAGACAATGCGTTTCTCACTGTTACATGCATTTGAATGGGAAACTCGCCCGAGACAAAGTATAGGTTTTCATTATGTGAATAATTTTAAAATCTTAGCTCAAACGGCTGCAAAACCTGTTTGCCCAGCACGGGGATATTGAGTTCTATAAGATAAAGCCATAAACATGTTTGTCTGAGTCTTCTATCAAAAGTTACAGCGATTTATATGAAGTTCAAAAACGCTTTATTTCGCCAAGACAATGCGTTTCTCACTGTTACATGCATTTGAATGGGAAACTCGCCTGAAACAAAGTATAGGTTTTCATTATGTGAATAATTTTAAAATCTTAGCTCAAACGGCTGCAAAACCTGTTTGCCCAGCACGGGGATATTGAGTTCCATAAGATAAAGCCATAAACATGTTTGTCTGAGTCTTCTATCAAAAGTTACAGCGATTTATATGAAGTTCAAAAACGCTTTATTTCGCCAAGACAATGCGTTTCTCACTGTTACATGCATTTGAATGGGAAACTCGCCTGAAACAAAGTATAGGTTTTCATAATGTGAATAATTTTAAAATCTTAGCTCAAACGGCTGCAAAACCTGTTTGCCCAGCACGGGGATATTGAGTTCTATAAGATAAAGCCATAAACATGTTTGTCTGAGTCTTCTATCAAAAGTTACAGCGATTTATATGAAGTTGTTCAAAAGCGCTTTATTTCGCCAAGACAATGCGTTTCTCACTGTTACATGCATTTGAATGGGAAACTCGCCTGAAACAAAGTATAGGTTTTCATTATGTGAATAATTTTAAAATCTTAGCTCAAACGGCTGCAAAACCTGTTTGCCCAGCACGGGGATATTGAGTTCTATAAGATAAAGCCATAAACATGTTTGTCTGAGTCTTCTATCAAAAGTTACAGCGATTTATATGAAGTTGTTCAAAAGCGCTTTATTTCGCCAAGACAATGCGTTTCTCACTGTTACATGCATTTGAATGGGAAACTCGCCTGAAACAAAGTATAGGTTTTCATTATGTGAATAATTTTAAAATCTTAGCTCAAACGGCTGCAAAACCTGTTTGCCCAGCACGGGGATATTGAGTTCTATAAGATAAAGCCATAAACATGTGTTTCTGAGTCTTCTATCAAAAGTTACAGCGATTTATATGAAGTTGTACAAAAATGCTTTCTTTCGCCAAGACAATGCGTTTCTCACTGTTACATGCATTTGAATGGGAAACTCGCCTGAAACAAAGTATAGGTTTTCATTATGTGAATAATTTTAAAATCTTAGCTCAAACGGCTGCAAAACCTGTTTGCCCAGCACGGGGATATTGAGTTCTATAAGATAAAGCCATAAACATGTTTGTCTGAGTCTTCTATCAAAAGTTACAGCGATTTATATGAAGTTGTTCAAAAGCGCTTTATTTCGCCAAGACAATGCGTTTCTCACTGTTACATGCATTTGAATGGGAAACTCGCCTGAAACAAAGTATAGGTTTTCATAATGTGAATAATTTTAAAATCTTAGCTCAAACGGCTGCAAAACCTGTTTGCCCAGCACGGGGATATTGAGTTCTATAAGATAAAGCCATAAACATGTTTGTCTGAGTCTTCTATCAAAAGTTACAGCGATTTATATGAAGTTGTTCAAAAGCGCTTTATTTCGCCAAGACAATGCGTTTCTCACTGTTACATGCATTTGAATGGGAAACTCGCCTGAAACAAAGTATAGGTTTTCATTATGTGAATAATTTTAAAATCTTAGCTCAAACGGCTGCAAAACCTGTTTGCCCAGCACGGGGATATTGAGTTCTATAAGATAAAGCCATAAACATGTTTGTCTGAGTCTTCTATCAAAAGTTACAGCGTTTTATATGAAGTTGTACAAAAATGCTTTCTTTCGCCAAGACAATGCGTTTCTCACTGTTACATGCATTTGAATGGGAAACTCGCCTGAAACAAAGTATAGGTTTTCATTATGTGAATAATTTTAAAATCTTAGCTCAAACGGCTGCAAAACCTGTTTGCCCAGCACGGGGATATTGAGTTCCATAAGATAAAGCCATAAACATGTTTGTCTGAGTCTTCTATCAAAAGTTACAGCGATTTATATGAAGTTCAAAAACGCTTTATTTCGCCAAGACAATGCGTTTCTCACTGTTACATGCATTTGAATGGGAAACTCGCCTGAAACAAAGTATAGGTTTTCATTATGTGAATAATTTTAAAATCTTAGCTCAAACGGCTGCAAAACCTGTTTGCCCAGCACGGGGATATTGAGTTCCATAAGATAAAGCCATAAACATGTTTGTCTGAGTCTTCTATCAAAAGTTACAGCGATTTATATGAAGTTCAAAAACGCTTTATTTCGCCAAGACAATGCGTTTCTCACTGTTACATGCATTTGAATGGGAAACTCGCCTGAAACAAAGTATAGGTTTTCATAATGTGAATAATTTTAAAATCTTAGCTCAAACGGCTGCAAAACCTGTTTGCCCAGCACGGGGATATTGAGTTCTATAAGATAAAGCCATAAACATGTTTGTCTGAGTCTTCTATCAAAAGTTACAGCGATTTATATGAAGTTGTTCAAAAGCGCTTTATTTCGCCAAGACAATGCGTTTCTCACTGTTACATGCATTTGAATGGGAAACTCGCCCGAGACAAAGTATAGGTTTTCATTATGTGAATAATTTTAAAATCTTAGCTCAAACGGCTGCAAAACCTGTTTGCCCAGCACGGGGATATTGAGTTCTATAAGATAAAGCCATAAACATGTTTGTCTGAGTCTTCTATCAAAAGTTACAGCGATTTATATGAAGTTCAAAAACGCTTTATTTCGCCAAGACAATGCGTTTCTCACTGTTACATGCATTTGAATGGGAAACTCGCCTGAAACAAAGTATAGGTTTTCATTATGTGAATAATTTTAAAATCTTAGCTCAAACGGCTGCAAAACCTGTTTGCCCAGCACGGGGATATTGAGTTCCATAAGATAAAGCCATAAACATGTTTGTCTGAGTCTTCTATCAAAAGTTACAGCGATTTATATGAAGTTCAAAAACGCTTTCTTTCGCCAAGACAATGCGTTTCTCACTGTTACATGCATTTGAATGGGAAACTCGCCTGAAACAAAGTATAGGTTTTCATTATGTGAATAATTTTAAAATCTTAGCTCAAACGGCTGCAAAACCTGTTTGCCCAGCACGGGGATATTGAGTTCTATAAGATAAAGCCATAAACATGTTTGTCTGAGTCTTCTATCAAAAGTTACAGCGATTTATATGAAGTTGTTCAAAAGCGCTTTATTTCGCCAAGACAATGCGTTTCTCACTGTTACATGCATTTGAATGGGAAACTCGCCTGAAACAAAGTATAGGTTTTCATTATGTGAATAATTTTAAAATCTTAGCTCAAACGGCTGCAAAACCTGTTTGCCCAGCACGGGGATATTGAGTTCTATAAGATAAAGCCATAAACATGTTTGTCTGAGTCTTCTATCAAAAGTTACAGCGATTTATATGAAGTTGTTCAAAAGCGCTTTATTTCGCCAAGACAATGCGTTTCTCACTGTTACATGCATTTGAATGGGAAACTCGCCTGAAACAAAGTATAGGTTTTCATTATGTGAATAATTTTAAAATCTTAGCTCAAACGGCTGCAAAACCTGTTTGCCCAGCACGGGGATATTGAGTTCTATAAGATAAAGCCATAAACATGTGTTTCTGAGTCTTCTATCAAAAGTTACAGCGATTTATATGAAGTTGTACAAAAATGCTTTCTTTCGCCAAGACAATGCGTTTCTCACTGTTACATGCATTTGAATGGGAAACTCGCCTGAAACAAAGTATAGGTTTTCATTATGTGAATAATTTTAAAATCTTAGCTCAAACGGCTGCAAAACCTGTTTGCCCAGCACGGGGATATTGAGTTCTATAAGATAAAGCCATAAACATGTTTGTCTGAGTCTTCTATCAAAAGTTACAGCGATTTATATGAAGTTGTTCAAAAGCGCTTTATTTCGCCAAGACAATGCGTTTCTCACTGTTACATGCATTTGAATGGGAAACTCGCCTGAAACAAAGTATAGGTTTTCATTATGTGAATAATTTTAAAATCTTAGCTCAAACGGCTGCAAAACCTGTTTGCCCAGCACGGGGATATTGAGTTCTATAAGATAAAGCCATAAACATGTTTGTCTGAGTCTTCTATCAAAAGTTACAGCGATTTATATGAAGTTGTTCAAAAGCGCTTTATTTCGCCAAGACAATGCGTTTCTCACTGTTACATGGATTTGAATGGGAAACTCGCCTGAAACAAAGTATAGGTTTTCATTATGTGAATAATTTTAAAATCTTAGCTCAAACGGCTGCAAAACCTGTTTGCCCAGCACGGGGATATTGAGTTCTATAAGATAAAGCCATAAACATGTGTTTCTGAGTCTTCTATCAAAAGTTACAGCGATTTATATGAAGTTGTACAAAAATGCTTTCTTTCGCCAAGACAATGCGTTTCTCACTGTTACATGCATTTGAATGGGAAACTCGCCTGAAACAAAGTATAGGTTTTCATTATGTGAATAATTTTAAAATCTTAGCTCAAACGGCTGCAAAACCTGTTTGCCCAGCACGGGGATATTGAGTTCTATAAGATAAAGCCATAAACATGTTTGTCTGAGTCTTCTATCAAAAGTTACAGCGATTTATATGAAGTTGTTCAAAAGCGCTTTATTTCGCCAAGACAATGCGTTTCTCACTGTTACATGCATTTGAATGGGAAACTCGCCTGAAACAAAGTATAGGTTTTCATAATGTGAATAATTTTAAAATCTTAGCTCAAACGGCTGCAAAACCTGTTTGCCCAGCACGGGGATATTGAGTTCTATAAGATAAAGCCATAAACATGTTTGTCTGAGTCTTCTATCAAAAGTTACAGCGATTTATATGAAGTTGTTCAAAAGCGCTTTATTTCGCCAAGACAATGCGTTTCTCACTGTTACATGCATTTGAATGGGAAACTCGCCTGAAACAAAGTATAGGTTTTCATTATGTGAATAATTTTAAAATCTTAGCTCAAACGGCTGCAAAACCTGTTTGCCCAGCACGGGGATATTGAGTTCTATAAGATAAAGCCATAAACATGTTTGTCTGAGTCTTCTATCAAAAGTTACAGCGATTTATATGAAGTTGTTCAAAAGCGCTTTATTTCGCCAAGACAATGCGTTTCTCACTGTTACATGCATTTGAATGGGAAACTCGCCTGAAACAAAGTATAGGTTTTCATTATGTGAATAATTTTAAAATCTTAGCTCAAACGGCTGCAAAACCTGTTTGCCCAGCACGGGGATATTGAGTTCCATAAGATAAAGCCATAAACATGTTTGTCTGAGTCTTCTATCAAAAGTTACAGCGTTTTATATGAAGTTGTACAAAAATGCTTTCTTTCGCCAAGACAATGCGTTTCTCACTGTTACATGCATTTGAATGGGAAACTCGCCTGAAACAAAGTATAGGTTTTCATTATGTGAATAATTTTAAAATCTTAGCTCAAACGGCTGCAAAACCTGTTTGCCCAGCACGGGGATATTGAGTTCCATAAGATAAAGCCATAAACATGTTTGTCTGAGTCTTCTATCAAAAGTTACAGCGATTTATATGAAGTTCAAAAACGCTTTATTTCGCCAAGACAATGCGTTTCTCACTGTTACATGCATTTGAATGGGAAACTCGCCTGAAACAAAGTATAGGTTTTCATTATGTGAATAATTTTAAAATCTTAGCTCAAACGGCTGCAAAACCTGTTTGCCCAGCACGGGGATATTGAGTTCCATAAGATAAAGCCATAAACATGTTTGTCTGAGTCTTCTATCAAAAGTTACAGCGATTTATATGAAGTTCAAAAACGCTTTATTTCGCCAAGACAATGCGTTTCTCACTGTTACATGCATTTGAATGGGAAACTCGCCTGAAACAAAGTATAGGTTTTCATAATGTGAATAATTTTAAAATCTTAGCTCAAACGGCTGCAAAACCTGTTTGCCCAGCACGGGGATATTGAGTTCTATAAGATAAAGCCATAAACATGTTTGTCTGAGTCTTCTATCAAAAGTTACAGCGATTTATATGAAGTTGTTCAAAAGCGCTTTATTTCGCCAAGACAATGCGTTTCTCACTGTTACATGCATTTGAATGGGAAACTCGCCCGAGACAAAGTATAGGTTTTCATTATGTGAATAATTTTAAAATCTTAGCTCAAACGGCTGCAAAACCTGTTTGCCCAGCACGGGGATATTGAGTTCTATAAGATAAAGCCATAAACATGTTTGTCTGAGTCTTCTATCAAAAGTTACAGCGATTTATATGAAATTCAAAAACGCTTTATTTCGCCAAGACAATGCGTTTCTCACTGTTACATGCATTTGAATGGGAAACTCGCCTGAAACAAAGTATAGGTTTTCATTATGTGAATAATTTTAAAATCTTAGCTCAAACGGCTGCAAAACCTGTTTGCCCAGCACGGGGATATTGAGTTCCATAAGATAAAGCCATAAACATGTTTGTCTGAGTCTTCTATCAAAAGTTACAGCGATTTATATGAAGTTCAAAAACGCTTTATTTCGCCAAGACAATGCGTTTCTCACTGTTACATGCATTTGAATGGGAAACTCGCCTGAAACAAAGTATAGGTTTTCATAATGTGAATAATTTTAAAATCTTAGCTCAAACGGCTGCAAAACCTGTTTGCCCAGCACGGGGATATTGAGTTCTATAAGATAAAGCCATAAACATGTTTGTCTGAGTCTTCTATCAAAAGTTACAGCGATTTATATGAAGTTGTTCAAAAGCGCTTTATTTCGCCAAGACAATGCGTTTCTCACTGTTACATGCATTTGAATGGGAAACTCGCCTGAAACAAAGTATAGGTTTTCATTATGTGAATAATTTTAAAATCTTAGCTCAAACGGCTGCAAAACCTGTTTGCCCAGCACGGGGATATTGAGTTCTATAAGATAAAGCCATAAACATGTTTGTCTGAGTCTTCTATCAAAAGTTACAGCGATTTATATGAAGTTGTTCAAAAACGCTTTATTTCGCCAAGACAATGCGTTTCTCACTGTTACATGCATTTGAATGGGAAACTCGCCTGAAACAAAGTATAGGTTTTCATTATGTGAATAATTTTAAAATCTTAGCTCAAACGGCTGCAAAACCTGTTTGCCCAGCACGGGGATATTGAGTTCTATAAGATAAAGCCATAAACATGTTTGTCTGAGTCTTCTATCAAAAGTTACAGCGATTTATATGAAGTTGTTCAAAAGCGCTTTATTTCGCCAAGACAATGCGTTTCTCACTGTTACATGCATTTGAATGGGAAACTCGCCTGAAACAAAGTATAGGTTTTCATTATGTGAATAATTTTAAAATCTTAGCTCAAACGGCTGCAAAACCTGTTTGCCCAGCACGGGGATATTGAGTTCTATAAGATAAAGCCATAAACATGTTTGTCTGAGTCTTCTATCAAAAGTTACAGCGATTTATATGAAGTTGTTCAAAAGCGCTTTATTTCGCCAAGACAATGCGTTTCTCACTGTTACATGCATTTGAATGGGAAACTCGCCTGAAACAAAGTATAGGTTTTCATTATGTGAATAATTTTAAAATCTTAGCTCAAACGGCTGCAAAACCTGTTTGCCCAGCACGGGGATATTGAGTTCTATAAGATAAAGCCATAAACATGTTTGTCTGAGTCTTCTATCAAAAGTTACAGCGATTTATATGAAGTTGTTCAAAAGCGCTTTATTTCGCCAAGACAATGCGTTTCTCACTGTTACATGCATTTGAATGGGAAACTCGCCTGAAACAAAGTATAGGTTTTCATTATGTGAATAATTTTAAAATCTTAGCTCAAACGGCTGCAAAACCTGTTTGCCCAGCACGGGGATATTGAGTTCTATAAGATAAAGCCATAAACATGTGTTTCTGAGTCTTCTATCAAAAGTTACAGCGATTTATATGAAGTTGTACAAAAATGCTTTCTTTCGCCAAGACAATGCGTTTCTCACTGTTACATGCATTTGAATGGGAAACTCGCCTGAAACAAAGTATAGGTTTTCATTATGTGAATAATTTTAAAATCTTAGCTCAAACGGCTGCAAAACCTGTTTGCCCAGCACGGGGATATTGAGTTCTATAAGATAAAGCCATGAACATGTTTGTCTGAGTCTTCTATCAAAAGTTACAGCGATTTATATGAAGTTGTTCAAAAGCGCTTTATTTCGCCAAGACAATGCGTTTCTCACTGTTACATGCATTTGAATGGGAAACTCGCCTGAAACAAAGTATAGGTTTTCATTATGTGAATAATTTTAAAATCTTAGCTCAAACGGCTGCAAAACCTGTTTGCCCAGCACGGGGATATTGAGTTCTATAAGATAAAGCCATAAACATGTTTGTCTGAGTCTTCTATCAAAAGTTACAGCGATTTATATGAAGTTGTTCAAAAGCGCTTTATTTCGCCAAGACAATGCGTTTCTCACTGTTACATGCATTTGAATGGGAAACTCGCCTGAAACAAAGTATAGGTTTTCATTATGTGAATAATTTTAAAATCTTAGCTCAAACGGCTGCAAAACCTGTTTGCCCAGCACGGGGATATTGAGTTCTATAAGATAAAGCCATAAACATGTGTTTCTGAGTCTTCTATCAAAAGTTACAGCGATTTATATGAAGTTGTACAAAAATGCTTTCTTTCGCCAAGACAATGCGTTTCTCACTGTTACATGCATTTGAATGGGAAACTCGCCTGAAACAAAGTATAGGTTTTCATTATGTGAATAATTTTAAAATCTTAGCTCAAACGGCTGCAAAACCTGTTTGCCCAGCACGGGGATATTGAGTTCTATAAGATAAAGCCATAAACATGTTTGTCTGAGTCTTCTATCAAAAGTTACAGCGATTTATATGAAGTTGTTCAAAAGCGCTTTATTTCGCCAAGACAATGCGTTTCTCACTGTTACATGCATTTGAATGGGAAACTCGCCTGAAACAAAGTATAGGTTTTCATTATGTGAATAATTTTAAAATCTTAGCTCAAACGGCTGCAAAACCTGTTTGCCCAGCACGGGGATATTGAGTTCTATAAGATAAAGCCATAAACATGTTTGTCTGAGTCTTCTATCAAAAGTTACAGCGATTTATATGAAGTTGTTCAAAAACGCTTTATTTCGCCAAGACAATGCGTTTCTCACTGTTACATGCATTTGAATGGGAAACTCGCCTGAAACAAAGTATAGGTTTTCATTATGTGAATAATTTTAAAATCTTAGCTCAAACGGCTGCAAAACCTGTTTGCCCAGCACGGGGATATTGAGTTCTATAAGATAAAGCCATAAACATGTTTGTCTGAGTCTTCTATCAAAAGTTACAGCGATTTATATGAAGTTGTTCAAAAGCGCTTTATTTCGCCAAGACAATGCGTTTCTCACTGTTACATGCATTTGAATGGGAAACTCGCCTGAAACAAAGTATAGGTTTTCATTATGTGAATAATTTTAAAATCTTAGCTCAAACGGCTGCAAAACCTGTTTGCCCAGCACGGGGATATTGAGTTCTATAAGATAAAGCCATAAACATGTTTGTCTGAGTCTTCTATCAAAAGTTACAGCGATTTATATGAAGTTGTTCAAAAGCGCTTTATTTCGCCAAGACAATGCGTTTCTCACTGTTACATGCATTTGAATGGGAAACTCGCCTGAAACAAAGTATAGGTTTTCATTATGTGAATAATTTTAAAATCTTAGCTCAAACGGCTGCAAAACCTGTTTGCCCAGCACGGGGATATTGAGTTCTATAAGATAAAGCCATAAACATGTGTTTCTGAGTCTTCTATCAAAAGTTACAGCGATTTATATGAAGTTGTACAAAAATGCTTTCTTTCGCCAAGACAATGCGTTTCTCACTGTTACATGCATTTGAATGGGAAACTCGCCTGAAACAAAGTATAGGTTTTCATTATGTGAATAATTTTAAAATCTTAGCTCAAACGGCTGCAAAACCTGTTTGCCCAGCACGGGGATATTGAGTTCTATAAGATAAAGCCATGAACATGTTTGTCTGAGTCTTCTATCAAAAGTTACAGCGATTTATATGAAGTTGTTCAAAAGCGCTTTATTTCGCCAAGACAATGCGTTTCTCACTGTTACATGCATTTGAATGGGAAACTCGCCTGAAACAAAGTATAGGTTTTCATTATGTGAATAATTTTAAAATCTTAGCTCAAACGGCTGCAAAACCTGTTTGCCCAGCACGGGGATATTGAGTTCTATAAGATAAAGCCATAAACATGTTTGTCTGAGTCTTCTATCAAAAGTTACAGCGATTTATATGAAGTTGTTCAAAAGCGCTTTATTTCGCCAAGACAATGCGTTTCTCACTGTTACATGCATTTGAATGGGAAACTCGCCTGAAACAAAGTATAGGTTTTCATTATGTGAATAATTTTAAAATCTTAGCTCAAACGGCTGCAAAACCTGTTTGCCCAGCACGGGGATATTGAGTTCTATAAGATAAAGCCATAAACATGTGTTTCTGAGTCTTCTATCAAAAGTTACAGCGATTTATATGAAGTTGTACAAAAATGCTTTCTTTCGCCAAGACAATGCGTTTCTCACTGTTACATGCATTTGAATGGGAAACTCGCCTGAAACAAAGTATAGGTTTTCATTATGTGAATAATTTTAAAATCTTAGCTCAAACGGCTGCAAAACCTGTTTGCCCAGCACGGGGATATTGAGTTCTATAAGATAAAGCCATAAACATGTTTGTCTGAGTCTTCTATCAAAAGTTACAGCGATTTATATGAAGTTGTTCAAAAGCGCTTTATTTCGCCAAGACAATGCGTTTCTCACTGTTACATGCATTTGAATGGGAAACTCGCCTGAAACAAAGTATAGGTTTTCATTATGTGAATAATTTTAAAATCTTAGCTCAAACGGCTGCAAAACCTGTTTGCCCAGCACGGGGATATTGAGTTCTATAAGATAAAGCCATAAACATGTTTGTCTGAGTCTTCTATCAAAAGTTACAGCGATTTATATGAAGTTGTTCAAAAGCGCTTTATTTCGCCAAGACAATGCGTTTCTCACTGTTACATGCATTTGAATGGGAAACTCGCCTGAAACAAAGTATAGGTTTTCATTATGTGAATAATTTTAAAATCTTAGCTCAAACGGCTGCAAAACCTGTTTGCCCAGCACGGGGATATTGAGTTCTATAAGATAAAGCCATAAACATGTGTTTCTGAGTCTTCTATCAAAAGTTACAGCGATTTATATGAAGTTGTACAAAAATGCTTTCTTTCGCCAAGACAATGCGTTTCTCACTGTTACATGCATTTGAATGGGAAACTCGCCTGAAACAAAGTATAGGTTTTCATTATGTGAATAATTTTAAAATCTTAGCTCAAACGGCTGCAAAACCTGTTTGCCCAGCACGGGGATATTGAGTTCTATAAGATAAAGCCATAAACATGTTTGTCTGAGTCTTCTATCAAAAGTTACAGCGATTTATATGAAGTTGTTCAAAAGCGCTTTATTTCGCCAAGACAATGCGTTTCTCACTGTTACATGCATTTGAATGGGAAACTCGCCTGAAACAAAGTATAGGTTTTCATTATGTGAATAATTTTAAAATCTTAGCTCAAACGGCTGCAAAACCTGTTTGCCCAGCACGGGGATATTGAGTTCTATAAGATAAAGCCATAAACATGTTTGTCTGAGTCTTCTATCAAAAGTTACAGCGATTTATATGAAGTTGTTCAAAAGCGCTTTATTTCGCCAAGACAATGCGTTTCTCACTGTTACATGCATTTGAATGGGAAACTCGCCTGAAACAAAGTATAGGTTTTCATTATGTGAATAATTTTAAAATCTTAGCTCAAACGGCTGCAAAACCTGTTTGCCCAGCACGGGGATATTGAGTTCTATAAGATAAAGCCATAAACATGTTTGTCTGAGTCTTCTATCAAAAGTTACAGCGATTTATATGAAGTTGTTCAAAAGCGCTTTATTTCGCCAAGACAATGCGTTTCTCACTGTTACATGCATTTGAATGGGAAACTCGCCTGAAACAAAGTATAGGTTTTCATAATGTGAATAATTTTAAAATCTTAGCTCAAACGGCTGCAAAACCTGTTTGCCCAGCACGGGGATATTGAGTTCTATAAGATAAAGCCATAAACATGTTTGTCTGAGTCTTCTATCAAAAGTTACAGCGATTTATATGAAGTTGTTCAAAAGCGCTTTATTTCGCCAAGACAATGCGTTTCTCACTGTTACATGCATTTGAATGGGAAACTCGCCTGAAACAAAGTATAGGTTTTCATTATGTGAATAATTTTAAAATCTTAGCTCAAACGGCTGCAAAACCTGTTTGCCCAGCACGGGGATATTGAGTTCTATAAGATAAAGCCATAAACATGTTTGTCTGAGTCTTCTATCAAAAGTTACAGCGATTTATATGAAGTTGTTCAAAAGCGCTTTATTTCGCCAAGACAATGCGTTTCTCACTGTTACATGCATTTGAATGGGAAACTCGCCTGAAACAAAGTATAGGTTTTCATTATGTGAATAATTTTAAAATCTTAGCTCAAACGGCTGCAAAACCTGTTTGCCCAGCACGGGGATATTGAGTTCTATAAGATAAAGCCATAAACATGTGTTTCTGAGTCTTCTATCAAAAGTTACAGCGATTTATATGAAGTTGTACAAAAATGCTTTCTTTCGCCAAGACAATGCGTTTCTCACTGTTACATGCATTTGAATGGGAAACTCGCCTGAAACAAAGTATAGGTTTTCATTATGTGAATAATTTTAAAATCTTAGCTCAAACGGCTGCAAAACCTGTTTGCCCAGCACGGGGATATTGAGTTCTATAAGATAAAGCCATAAACATGTTTGTCTGAGTCTTCTATCAAAAGTTACAGCGATTTATATGAAGTTGTTCAAAAGCGCTTTATTTCGCCAAGACAATGCGTTTCTCACTGTTACATGCATTTGAATGGGAAACTCGCCTGAAACAAAGTATAAGTTTTCATAATGTGAATAATTTTAAAATCTTAGCTCAAACGGCTGCAAAACCTGTTTGCCCAGCACGGGGATATTGAGTTCTATAAGATAAAGCCATAAACATGTTTGTCTGAGTCTTCTATCAAAAGTTACAGCGATTTATATGAAGTTGTTCAAAAGCGCTTTATTTCGCCAAGACAATGCGTTTCTCACTGTTACATGCATTTGAATGGGAAACTCGCCTGAAACAAAGTATAGGTTTTCATTATGTGAATAATTTTAAAATCTTAGCTCAAACGGCTGCAAAACCTGTTTGCCCAGCACGGGGATATTGAGTTCTATAAGATAAAGCCATAAACATGTTTGTCTGAGTCTTCTATCAAAAGTTACAGCGATTTATATGAAGTTGTTCAAAAGCGCTTTATTTCGCCAAGACAATGCGTTTCTCACTGTTACATGCATTTGAATGGGAAACTCGCCTGAAACAAAGTATAGGTTTTCATTATGTGAATAATTTTAAAATCTTAGCTCAAACGGCTGCAAAACCTGTTTGCCCAGCACGGGGATATTGAGTTCTATAAGATAAAGCCATAAACATGTTTGTCTGAGTCTTCTATCAAAAGTTACAGCGATTTATATGAAGTTGTTCAAAAGCGCTTTATTTCGCCAAGACAATGCGTTTCTCACTGTTACATGCATTTGAATGGGAAACTCGCCTGAAACAAAGTATAGGTTTTCATTATGTGAATAATTTTAAAATCTTAGCTCAAACGGCTGCAAAACCTGTTTGCCCAGCACGGGGATATTGAGTTCTATAAGATAAAGCCATAAACATGTTTGTCTGAGTCTTCTATCAAAAGTTACAGCGATTTATATGAAGTTGTTCAAAAGCGCTTTATTTCGCCAAGACAATGCGTTTCTCACTGTTACATGCATTTGAATGGGAAACTCGCCTGAAACAAAGTATAGGTTTTCATTATGTGAATAATTTTAAAATCTTAGCTCAAACGGCTGCAAAACCTGTTTGCCCAGCACGGGGATATTGAGTTCTATAAGATAAAGCCATAAACATGTTTGTCTGAGTCTTCTATCAAAAGTTACAGCGATTTATATGAAGTTGTTCAAAAGCGCTTTATTTCGCCAAGACAATGCGTTTCTCACTGTTACATGCATTTGAATGGGAAACTCGCCTGAAACAAAGTATAGGTTTTCATTATGTGAATAATTTTAAAATCTTAGCTCAAACGGCTGCAAAACCTGTTTGCCCAGCACGGGGATATTGAGTTCTATAAGATAAAGCCATAAACATGTTTGTCTGAGTCTTCTATCAAAAGTTACAGCGATTTATATGAAGTTGTTCAAAAGCGCTTTATTTCGCCAAGACAATGCGTTTCTCACTGTTACATGCATTTGAATGGGAAACTCGCCTGAAACAAAGTATAGGTTTTCATTATGTGAATAATTTTAAAATCTTAGCTCAAACGGCTGCAAAACCTGTTTGCCCAGCACGGGGATATTGAGTTCTATAAGATAAAGCCATAAACATGTTTGTCTGAGTCTTCTATCAAAAGTTACAGCGATTTATATGAAGTTGTTCAAAAGCGCTTTATTTCGCCAAGACAATGCGTTTCTCACTGTTACATGCATTTGAATGGGAAACTCGCCTGAAACAAAGTATAGGTTTTCATTATGTGAATAATTTTAAAATCTTAGCTCAAACGGCTGCAAAACCTGTTTGCCCAGCACGGGGATATTGAGTTCTATAAGATAAAGCCATAAACATGTTTGTCTGAGTCTTCTATCAAAAGTTACAGCGATTTATATGAAGTTGTTCAAAAGCGCTTTATTTCGCCAAGACAATGCGTTTCTCACTGTTACATGCATTTGAATGGGAAACTCGCCTGAAACAAAGTATAGGTTTTCATTATGTGAATAATTTTAAAATCTTAGCTCAAACGGCTGCAAAACCTGTTTGCCCAGCACGGGGATATTGAGTTCTATAAGATAAAGCCATAAACATGTGTTTCTGAGTCTTCTATCAAAAGTTACAGCGATTTATATGAAGTTGTACAAAAATGCTTTCTTTCGCCAAGACAATGCGTTTCTCACTGTTACATGCATTTGAATGGGAAACTCGCCTGAAACAAAGTATAGGTTTTCATTATGTGAATAATTTTAAAATCTTAGCTCAAACGGCTGCAAAACCTGTTTGCCCAGCACGGGGATATTGAGTTCTATAAGATAAAGCCATAAACATGTTTGTCTGAGTCTTCTATCAAAAGTTACAGCGATTTATATGAAGTTGTTCAAAAGCGCTTTATTTCGCCAAGACAATGCGTTTCTCACTGTTACATGCATTTGAATGGGAAACTCGCCTGAAACAAAGTATAGGTTTTCATTATGTGAATAATTTTAAAATCTTAGCTCAAACGGCTGCAAAACCTGTTTGCCCAGCACGGGGATATTGAGTTCTATAAGATAAAGCCATAAACATGTTTGTCTGAGTCTTCTATCAAAAGTTACAGCGATTTATATGAAGTTGTTCAAAAGCGCTTTATTTCGCCAAGACAATGCGTTTCTCACTGTTACATGCATTTGAATGGGAAACTCGCCTGAAACAAAGTATAGGTTTTCATTATGTGAATAATTTTAAAATCTTAGCTCAAACGGCTGCAAAACCTGTTTGCCCAGCACGGGGATATTGAGTTCTATAAGATAAAGCCATAAACATGTGGTGTCTGAGTCTTCTATCAAAAGTTACAGCGATTTATATGAAGTTGTTCAAAAGCTTTTTTATTTCGCCAAGACAATGCGTTTCTCACTGTTACATGCATTTGAATGGGAAACTCGCCTGAAACAAAGTATAGGTTTTCATTATGTGAATAATTTTAAAATCTTAGCTCAAACGGCTGCAAAACCTGTTTGCCCAGCACGGGGATATTGAGTTCTATAAGATAAAGCCATAAACATGTTTGTCTGAGTCTTCTATCAAAAGTTACAGCGATTTATATGAAGTTGTTCAAAAGCGCTTTATTTCGCCAAGACAATGCGTTTCTCACTGTTACATGCATTTGAATGGGAAACTCGCCTGAAACAAAGTATAGGTTTTCATTATGTGAATAATTTTAAAATCTTAGCTCAAACGGCTGCAAAACCTGTTTGCCCAGCACGGGGATATTGAGTTCTATAAGATAAAGCCATAAACATGTTTGTCTGAGTCTTCTATCAAAAGTTACAGCGATTTATATGAAGTTGTTCAAAAGCGCTTTATTTCGCCAAGACAATGCGTTTCTCACTGTTACATGCATTTGAATGGGAAACTCGCCTGAAACAAAGTATAGGTTTTCATTAATGTGAATAATTTTAAAATCTTAGCTCAAACGGCTGCAAAACCTGTTTGCCCAGCACGGGGATATTGAGTTCTATAAGATAAAGCCATAAACATGTTTGTCTGAGTCTTCTATCAAAAGTTACAGCGATTTATATGAAGTTGTTCAAAAGCGCTTTATTTCGCCAAGACAATGCGTTTCTCACTGTTACATGCATTTGAATGGGAAACTCGCCTGAAACAAAGTATAGGTTTTCATTATGTGAATAATTTTAAAATCTTAGCTCAAACGGCTGCAAAACCTGTTTGCCCAGCACGGGGATATTGAGTTCTATAAGATAAAGCCATAAACATGTTTGTCTGAGTCTTCTATCAAAAGTTACAGCGATTTATATGAAGTTGTTCAAAAGCGCTTTATTTCGCCAAGACAATGCGTTTCTCACTGTTACATGCATTTGAATGGGAAACTCGCCTGAAACAAAGTATAGGTTTTCATTATGTGAATAATTTTAAAATCTTAGCTCAAACGGCTGCAAAACCTGTTTGCCCAGCACGGGGATATTGAGTTCTATAAGATAAAGCCATAAACATGTTTGTCTGAGTCTTCTATCAAAAGTTACAGCGATTTATATGAAGTTGTTCAAAAGCGCTTTATTTCGCCAAGACAATGCGTTTCTCACTGTTACATGCATTTGAATGGGAAACTCGCCTGAAACAAAGTATAGGTTTTCATTATGTGAATAATTTTAAAATCTTAGCTCAAACGGCTGCAAAACCTGTTTGCCCAGCACGGGGATATTGAGTTCTATAAGATAAAGCCATAAACATGTTTGTCTGAGTCTTCTATCAAAAGTTACAGCGATTTATATGAAGTTGTTCAAAAGCGCTTTATTTCGCCAAGACAATGCGTTTCTCACTGTTACATGCATTTGAATGGGAAACTCGCCTGAAACAAAGTATAGGTTTTCATTATGTGAATAATTTTAAAATCTTAGCTCAAACGGCTGCAAAACCTGTTTGCCCAGCACGGGGATATTGAGTTCTATAAGATAAAGCCATAAACATGTTTGTCTGAGTCTTCTATCAAAAGTTACAGCGATTTATATGAAGTTGTTCAAAAGCGCTTTATTTCGCCAAGACAATGCGTTTCTCACTGTTACATGCATTTGAATGGGAAACTCGCCTGAAACAAAGTATAGGTTTTCATTATGTGAATAATTTTAAAATCTTAGCTCAAACGGCTGCAAAACCTGTTTGCCCAGCACGGGGATATTGAGTTCTATAAGATAAAGCCATAAACATGTTTGTCTGAGTCTTCTATCAAAAGTTACAGCGATTTATATGAAGTTGTTCAAAAGCGCTTTATTTCGCCAAGACAATGCGTTTCTCACTGTTACATGCATTTGAATGGGAAACTCGCCTGAAACAAAGTATAGGTTTTCATTATGTGAATAATTTTAAAATCTTAGCTCAAACGGCTGCAAAACCTGTTTGCCCAGCACGGGGATATTGAGTTCTATAAGATAAAGCCATAAACATGTTTGTCTGAGTCTTCTATCAAAAGTTACAGCGATTTATATGAAGTTGTTCAAAAGCGCTTTATTTCGCCAAGACAATGCGTTTCTCACTGTTACATGCATTTGAATGGGAAACTCGCCTGAAACAAAGTATAGGTTTTCATTATGTGAATAATTTTAAAATCTTAGCTCAAACGGCTGCAAAACCTGTTTGCCCAGCACGGGGATATTGAGTTCTATAAGATAAAGCCATAAACATGTTTGTCTGAGTCTTCTATCAAAAGTTACAGCGATTTATATGAAGTTGTTCAAAAGCGCTTTATTTCGCCAAGACAATGCGTTTCTCACTGTTACATGCATTTGAATGGGAAACTCGCCTGAAACAAAGTATAGGTTTTCATTATGTGAATAATTTTAAAATCTTAGCTCAAACGGCTGCAAAACCTGTTTGCCCAGCACGGGGATATTGAGTTCTATAAGATAAAGCCATAAACATGTTTGTCTGAGTCTTCTATCAAAAGTTACAGCGATTTATATGAAGTTGTTCAAAAGCGCTTTATTTCGCCAAGACAATGCGTTTCTCACTGTTACATGCATTTGAATGGGAAACTCGCCTGAAACAAAGTATAGGTTTTCATTATGTGAATAATTTTAAAATCTTAGCTCAAACGGCTGCAAAACCTGTTTGCCCAGCACGGGGATATTGAGTTCTATAAGATAAAGCCATAAACATGTTTGTCTGAGTCTTCTATCAAAAGTTACAGCGATTTATATGAAGTTGTTCAAAAGCGCTTTATTTCGCCAAGACAATGCGTTTCTCACTGTTACATGCATTTGAATGGGAAACTCGCCTGAAACAAAGTATAGGTTTTCATTATGTGAATAATTTTAAAATCTTAGCTCAAACGGCTGCAAAACCTGTTTGCCCAGCACGGGGATATTGAGTTCTATAAGATAAAGCCATAAACATGTTTGTCTGAGTCTTCTATCAAAAGTTACAGCGATTTATATGAAGTTGTTCAAAAGCGCTTTATTTCGCCAAGACAATGCGTTTCTCACTGTTACATGCATTTGAATGGGAAACTCGCCTGAAACAAAGTATAGGTTTTCATTATGTGAATAATTTTAAAATCTTAGCTCAAACGGCTGCAAAACCTGTTTGCCCAGCACGGGGATATTGAGTTCTATAAGATAAAGCCATAAACATGTTTGTCTGAGTCTTCTATCAAAAGTTACAGCGATTTATATGAAGTTGTTCAAAAGCGCTTTATTTCGCCAAGACAATGCGTTTCTCACTGTTACATGCATTTGAATGGGAAACTCGCCTGAAACAAAGTATAGGTTTTCATTATGTGAATAATTTTAAAATCTTAGCTCAAACGGCTGCAAAACCTGTTTGCCCAGCACGGGGATATTGAGTTCTATAAGATAAAGCCATAAACATGTGTTTCTGAGTCTTCTATCAAAAGTTACAGCGATTTATATGAAGTTGTACAAAAATGCTTTCTTTCGCCAAGACAATGCGTTTCTCACTGTTACATGCATTTGAATGGGAAACTCGCCTGAAACAAAGTATAGGTTTTCATTATGTGAATAATTTTAAAATCTTAGCTCAAACGGCTGCAAAACCTGTTTGCCCAGCACGGGGATATTGAGTTCTATAAGATAAAGCCATAAACATGTTTGTCTGAGTCTTCTATCAAAAGTTACAGCGATTTATATGAAGTTGTACAAAAGCGCTTTATTTCGCCAAGACAATGCGTTTCTCACTGTTACATGCATTTGAATGGGAAACTCGCCTGAAACAAAGTATAGGTTTTCATTATGTGAATAATTTTAAAATCTTAGCTCAAACGGCTGCAAAACCTGTTTGCCCAGCACGGGGATATTGAGTTCTATAAGATAAAGCCATAAACATGTTTGTCTGAGTCTTCTATCAAAAGTTACAGCGATTTATATGAAGTTGTTCAAAAGCGCTTTATTTCGCCAAGACAATGCGTTTCTCACTGTTACATGCATTTGAATGGGAAACTCGCCTGAAACAAAGTATAGGTTTTCATTATGTGAATAATTTTAAAATCTTAGCTCAAACGGCTGCAAAACCTGTTTGCCCAGCACGGGGATATTGAGTTCTATAAGATAAAGCCATAAACATGTGTTTCTGAGTCTTCTATCAAAAGTTACAGCGATTTATATGAAGTTGTACAAAAATGCTTTCTTTCGCCAAGACAATGCGTTTCTCACTGTTACATGCATTTGAATGGGAAACTCGCCTGAAACAAAGTATAGGTTTTCATTATGTGAATAATTTTAAAATCTTAGCTCAAACGGCTGCAAAACCTGTTTGCCCAGCACGGGGATATTGAGTTCTATAAGATAAAACCATAAACATGTTTGTCTGAGTCTTCTATCAAAAGTTACAGCGATTTATATGAAGTTGTTCAAAAGCGCTTTATTTCGCCAAGACAATGCGTTTCTCACTGTTACATGCATTTGAATGGGAAACTCGCCTGAAACAAAGTATAGGTTTTCATTATGTGAATAATTTTAAAATCTTAGCTCAAACGGCTGCAAAACCTGTTTGCCCAGCACGGGGATATTGAGTTCTATAAGATAAAGCCATAAACATGTTTGTCTGAGTCTTCTATCAAAAGTTACAGCGATTTATATGAAGTTGTTCAAAAGCGCTTTATTTCGCCAAGACAATGCGTTTCTCACTGTTACATGCATTTGAATGGGAAACTCGCCTGAAACAAAGTATAGGTTTTCATAATGTGAATAATTTTAAAATCTTAGCTCAAACGGCTGCAAAACCTGTTTGCCCAGCACGGGGATATTGAGTTCTATAAGATAAAGCCATAAAGATGTTTGTCTGAGTCTTCTATCAAAAGTTACAGCGATTTATATGAAGTTGTTCAAAAGCGCTTTATTTCGCCAAGACAATGCGTTTCTCACTGTTACATGCATTTGAATGGGAAACTCGCCTGAAACAAAGTATAGGTTTTCATTATGTGAATAATTTTAAAATCTTAGCTCAAACGGCTGCAAAACCTGTTTGCCCAGCACGGGGATATTGAGTTCTATAAGATAAAGCCATAAACATGTTTGTCTGAGTCTTCTATCAAAAGTTACAGCGATTTATATGAAGTTGTTCAAAAGCGCTTTATTTCGCCAAGACAATGCGTTTCTCACTGTTACATGCATTTGAATGGGAAACTCGCCTGAAACAAAGTATAGGTTTTCATTATGTGAATAATTTTAAAATCTTAGCTCAAACGGCTGCAAAACCTGTTTGCCCAGCACGGGGATATTGAGTTCTATAAGATAAAGCCATAAACATGTTTGTCTGAGTCTTCTATCAAAAGTTACAGCGATTTATATGAAGTTGTTCAAAAACGCTTTATTTCGCCAAGACAATGCGTTTCTCACTGTTACATGCATTTGAATGGGAAACTCGCCTGAAACAAAGTATAGGTTTTCATTATGTGAATAATTTTAAAATCTTAGCTCAAACGGCTGCAAAACCTGTTTGCCCAGCACGGGGATATTGAGTTCTATAAGATAAAGCCATAAACATGTTTGTCTGAGTCTTCTATCAAAAGTTACAGCGATTTATATGAAGTTGTTCAAAAGCGCTTTATTTCGCCAAGACAATGCGTTTCTCACTGTTACATGCATTTGAATGGGAAACTCGCCTGAAACAAAGTATAGGTTTTCATAATGTGAATAATTTTAAAATCTTAGCTCAAACGGCTGCAAAACCTGTTTGCCCAGCACGGGGATATTGAGTTCTATAAGATAAAGCCATAAAGATGTTTGTCTGAGTCTTCTATCAAAAGTTACAGCGATTTATATGAAGTTGTTCAAAAGCGCTTTATTTCGCCAAGACAATGCGTTTCTCACTGTTACATGCATTTGAATGGGAAACTCGCCTGAAACAAAGTATAGGTTTTCATTATGTGAATAATTTTAAAATCTTAGCTCAAACGGCTGCAAAACCTGTTTGCCCAGCACGGGGATATTGAGTTCTATAAGATAAAGCCATAAACATGTTTGTCTGAGTCTTCTATCAAAAGTTACAGCGATTTATATGAAGTTGTTCAAAAGCGCTTTATTTCGCCAAGACAATGCGTTTCTCACTGTTACATGCATTTGAATGGGAAACTCGCCTGAAACAAAGTATAGGTTTTCATTATGTGAATAATTTTAAAATCTTAGCTCAAACGGCTGCAAAACCTGTTTGCCCAGCACGGGGATATTGAGTTCTATAAGATAAAGCCATAAACATGTGTTTCTGAGTCTTCTATCAAAAGTTACAGCGATTTATATGAAGTTGTACAAAAATGCTTTCTTTCGCCAAGACAATGCGTTTCTCACTGTTACATGCATTTGAATGGGAAACTCGCCTGAAACAAAGTATAGGTTTTCATTATGTGAATAATTTTAAAATCTTAGCTCAAACGGCTGCAAAACCTGTTTGCCCAGCACGGGGATATTGAGTTCTATAAGATAAAACCATAAACATGTTTGTCTGAGTCTTCTATCAAAAGTTACAGCGATTTATATGAAGTTGTTCAAAAGCGCTTTATTTCGCCAAGACAATGCGTTTCTCACTGTTACATGCATTTGAATGGGAAACTCGCCTGAAACAAAGTATAGGTTTTCATTATGTGAATAATTTTAAAATCTTAGCTCAAACGGCTGCAAAACCTGTTTGCCCAGCACGGGGATATTGAGTTCTATAAGATAAAGCCATAAACATGTTTGTCTGAGTCTTCTATCAAAAGTTACAGCGATTTATATGAAGTTGTTCAAAAGCGCTTTATTTCGCCAAGACAATGCGTTTCTCACTGTTACATGCATTTGAATGGGAAACTCGCCTGAAACAAAGTATAGGTTTTCATAATGTGAATAATTTTAAAATCTTAGCTCAAACGGCTGCAAAACCTGTTTGCCCAGCACGGGGATATTGAGTTCTATAAGATAAAGCCATAAAGATGTTTGTCTGAGTCTTCTATCAAAAGTTACAGCGATTTATATGAAGTTGTTCAAAAGCGCTTTATTTCGCCAAGACAATGCGTTTCTCACTGTTACATGCATTTGAATGGGAAACTCGCCTGAAACAAAGTATAGGTTTTCATTATGTGAATAATTTTAAAATCTTAGCTCAAACGGCTGCAAAACCTGTTTGCCCAGCACGGGGATATTGAGTTCTATAAGATAAAGCCATAAACATGTTTGTCTGAGTCTTCTATCAAAAGTTACAGCGATTTATATGAAGTTGTTCAAAAGCGCTTTATTTCGCCAAGACAATGCGTTTCTCACTGTTACATGCATTTGAATGGGAAACTCGCCTGAAACAAAGTATAGGTTTTCATTATGTGAATAATTTTAAAATCTTAGCTCAAACGGCTGCAAAACCTGTTTGCCCAGCACGGGGATATTGAGTTCTATAAGATAAAGCCATAAACATGTTTGTCTGAGTCTTCTATCAAAAGTTACAGCGATTTATATGAAGTTGTTCAAAAACGCTTTATTTCGCCAAGACAATGCGTTTCTCACTGTTACATGCATTTGAATGGGAAACTCGCCTGAAACAAAGTATAGGTTTTCATTATGTGAATAATTTTAAAATCTTAGCTCAAACGGCTGCAAAACCTGTTTGCCCAGCACGGGGATATTGAGTTCTATAAGATAAAGCCATAAACATGTTTGTCTGAGTCTTCTATCAAAAGTTACAGCGATTTATATGAAGTTGTTCAAAAGCGCTTTATTTCGCCAAGACAATGCGTTTCTCACTGTTACATGCATTTGAATGGGAAACTCGCCTGAAACAAAGTATAGGTTTTCATAATGTGAATAATTTTAAAATCTTAGCTCAAACGGCTGCAAAACCTGTTTGCCCAGCACGGGGATATTGAGTTCTATAAGATAAAGCCATAAAGATGTTTGTCTGAGTCTTCTATCAAAAGTTACAGCGATTTATATGAAGTTGTTCAAAAGCGCTTTATTTCGCCAAGACAATGCGTTTCTCACTGTTACATGCATTTGAATGGGAAACTCGCCTGAAACAAAGTATAGGTTTTCATTATGTGAATAATTTTAAAATCTTAGCTCAAACGGCTGCAAAACCTGTTTGCCCAGCACGGGGATATTGAGTTCTATAAGATAAAGCCATAAACATGTTTGTCTGAGTCTTCTATCAAAAGTTACAGCGATTTATATGAAGTTGTTCAAAAGCGCTTTATTTCGCCAAGACAATGCGTTTCTCACTGTTACATGCATTTGAATGGGAAACTCGCCTGAAACAAAGTATAGGTTTTCATTATGTGAATAATTTTAAAATCTTAGCTCAAACGGCTGCAAAACCTGTTTGCCCAGCACGGGGATATTGAGTTCTATAAGATAAAGCCATAAACATGTTTGTCTGAGTCTTCTATCAAAAGTTACAGCGATTTATATGAAGTTGTTCAAAAACGCTTTATTTCGCCAAGACAATGCGTTTCTCACTGTTACATGCATTTGAATGGGAAACTCGCCTGAAACAAAGTATAGGTTTTCATTATGTGAATAATTTTAAAATCTTAGCTCAAACGGCTGCAAAACCTGTTTGCCCAGCACGGGGATATTGAGTTCTATAAGATAAAGCCATAAACATGTTTGTCTGAGTCTTCTATCAAAAGTTACAGCGATTTATATGAAGTTGTTCAAAAGCGCTTTATTTCGCCAAGACAATGCGTTTCTCACTGTTACATGCATTTGAATGGGAAACTCGCCTGAAACAAAGTATAGGTTTTCATTATGTGAATAATTTTAAAATCTTAGCTCAAACGGCTGCAAAACCTGTTTGCCCAGCACGGGGATATTGAGTTCTATAAGATAAAGCCATAAACATGTTTGTCTGAGTCTTCTATCAAAAGTTACAGCGATTTATATGAAGTTGTTCAAAAGCGCTTTATTTCGCCAAGACAATGCGTTTCTCACTGTTACATGCATTTGAATGGGAAACTCGCCTGAAACAAAGTATAGGTTTTCATAATGTGAATAATTTTAAAATCTTAGCTCAAACGGCTGCAAAACCTGTTTGCCCAGCACGGGGATATTGAGTTCTATAAGATAAAGCCATAAACATGTTTGTCTGAGTCTTCTATCAAAAGTTACAGCGATTTATATGAAGTTGTTCAAAAGCGCTTTATTTCGCCAAGACAATGCGTTTCTCACTGTTACATGCATTTGAATGGGAAACTCGCCTGAAACAAAGTATAGGTTTTCATTATGTGAATAATTTTAAAATCTTAGCTCAAACGGCTGCAAAACCTGTTTGCCCAGCACGGGGATATTGAGTTCTATAAGATAAAGCCATAAACATGTTTGTCTGAGTCTTCTATCAAAAGTTACAGCGATTTATATGAAGTTGTTCAAAAGCGCTTTATTTCGCCAAGACAATGCGTTTCTCACTGTTACATGCATTTGAATGGGAAACTCGCCTGAAACAAAGTATAGGTTTTCATTATGTGAATAATTTTAAAATCTTAGCTCAAACGGCTGCAAAACCTGTTTGCCCAGCACGGGGATATTGAGTTCTATAAGATAAAGCCATAAACATGTTTGTCTGAGTCTTCTATCAAAAGTTACAGCGATTTATATGAAGTTGTTCAAAAACGCTTTATTTCGCCAAGACAATGCGTTTCTCACTGTTACATGCATTTGAATGGGAAACTCGCCTGAAACAAAGTATAGGTTTTCATTATGTGAATAATTTTAAAATCTTAGCTCAAACGGCTGCAAAACCTGTTTGCCCAGCACGGGGATATTGAGTTCTATAAGATAAAGCCATAAACATGTTTGTCTGAGTCTTCTATCAAAAGTTACAGCGATTTATATGAAGTTGTTCAAAAGCGCTTTATTTCGCCAAGACAATGCGTTTCTCACTGTTACATGCATTTGAATGGGAAACTCGCCTGAAACAAAGTATAGGTTTTCATTATGTGAATAATTTTAAAATCTTAGCTCAAACGGCTGCAAAACCTGTTTGCCCAGCACGGGGATATTGAGTTCTATAAGATAAAGCCATAAACATGTTTGTCTGAGTCTTCTATCAAAAGTTACAGCGATTTATATGAAGTTGTTCAAAAGCGCTTTATTTCGCCAAGACAATGCGTTTCTCACTGTTACATGCATTTGAATGGGAAACTCGCCTGAAACAAAGTATAGGTTTTCATTATGTGAATAATTTTAAAATCTTAGCTCAAACGGCTGCAAAACCTGTTTGCCCAGCACGGGGATATTGAGTTCTATAAGATAAAGCCATAAACATGTGTTTCTGAGTCTTCTATCAAAAGTTACAGCGATTTATATGAAGTTGTACAAAAATGCTTTCTTTCGCCAAGACAATGCGTTTCTCACTGTTACATGCATTTGAATGGGAAACTCGCCTGAAACAAAGTATAGGTTTTCATTATGTGAATAATTTTAAAATCTTAGCTCAAACGGCTGCAAAACCTGTTTGCCCAGCACGGGGATATTGAGTTCTATAAGATAAAGCCATAAACATGTTTGTCTGAGTCTTCTATCAAAAGTTACAGCGATTTATATGAAGTTGTTCAAAAGCGCTTTATTTCGCCAAGACAATGCGTTTCTCACTGTTACATGCATTTGAATGGGAAACTCGCCTGAAACAAAGTATAGGTTTTCATTATGTGAATAATTTTAAAATCTTAGCTCAAACGGCTGCAAAACCTGTTTGCCCAGCACGGGGATATTGAGTTCTATAAGATAAAGCCATAAACATGTGTTTCTGAGTCTTCTATCAAAAGTTACAGCGATTTATATGAAGTTGTACAAAAATGCTTTCTTTCGCCAAGACAATGCGTTTCTCACTGTTACATGCATTTGAATGGGAAACTCGCCTGAAACAAAGTATAGGTTTTCATTATGTGAATAATTTTAAAATCTTAGCTCAAACGGCTGCAAAACCTGTTTGCCCAGCACGGGGATATTGAGTTCTATAAGATAAAGCCATAAACATGTTTGTCTGAGTCTTCTATCAAAAGTTACAGCGATTTATATGAAGTTGTACAAAAGCGCTTTATTTCGCCAAGACAATGCGTTTCTCACTGTTACATGCATTTGAATGGGAAACTCGCCTGAAACAAAGTATAGGTTTTCATTATGTGAATAATTTTAAAATCTTAGCTCAAACGGCTGCAAAACCTGTTTGCCCAGCACGGGGATATTGAGTTCTATAAGATAAAGCCATAAACATGTTTGTCTGAGTCTTCTATCAAAAGTTACAGCGATTTATATGAAGTTGTTCAAAAGCGCTTTATTTCGCCAAGACAATGCGTTTCTCACTGTTACATGCATTTGAATGGGAAACTCGCCTGAAACAAAGTATAGGTTTTCATTATGTGAATAATTTTAAAATCTTAGCTCAAACGGCTGCAAAACCTGTTTGCCCAGCACGGGGATATTGAGTTCTATAAGATAAAGCCATAAACATGTGTTTCTGAGTCTTCTATCAAAAGTTACAGCGATTTATATGAAGTTGTACAAAAATGCTTTCTTTCGCCAAGACAATGCGTTTCTCACTGTTACATGCATTTGAATGGGAAACTCGCCTGAAACAAAGTATAGGTTTTCATTATGTGAATAATTTTAAAATCTTAGCTCAAACGGCTGCAAAACCTGTTTGCCCAGCACGGGGATATTGAGTTCTATAAGATAAAACCATAAACATGTTTGTCTGAGTCTTCTATCAAAAGTTACAGCGATTTATATGAAGTTGTTCAAAAGCGCTTTATTTCGCCAAGACAATGCGTTTCTCACTGTTACATGCATTTGAATGGGAAACTCGCCTGAAACAAAGTATAGGTTTTCATAATGTGAATAATTTTAAAATCTTAGCTCAAACGGCTGCAAAACCTGTTTGCCCAGCACGGGGATATTGAGTTCTATAAGATAAAGCCATAAAGATGTTTGTCTGAGTCTTCTATCAAAAGTTACAGCGATTTATATGAAGTTGTTCAAAAGCGCTTTATTTCGCCAAGACAATGCGTTTCTCACTGTTACATGCATTTGAATGGGAAACTCGCCTGAAACAAAGTATAGGTTTTCATTATGTGAATAATTTTAAAATCTTAGCTCAAACGGCTGCAAAACCTGTTTGCCCAGCACGGGGATATTGAGTTCTATAAGATAAAGCCATAAACATGTTTGTCTGAGTCTTCTATCAAAAGTTACAGCGATTTATATGAAGTTGTTCAAAAGCGCTTTATTTCGCCAAGACAATGCGTTTCTCACTGTTACATGCATTTGAATGGGAAACTCGCCTGAAACAAAGTATAGGTTTTCATTATGTGAATAATTTTAAAATCTTAGCTCAAACGGCTGCAAAACCTGTTTGCCCAGCACGGGGATATTGAGTTCTATAAGATAAAGCCATAAACATGTTTGTCTGAGTCTTCTATCAAAAGTTACAGCGATTTATATGAAGTTGTTCAAAAACGCTTTATTTCGCCAAGACAATGCGTTTCTCACTGTTACATGCATTTGAATGGGAAACTCGCCTGAAACAAAGTATAGGTTTTCATTATGTGAATAATTTTAAAATCTTAGCTCAAACGGCTGCAAAACCTGTTTGCCCAGCACGGGGATATTGAGTTCTATAAGATAAAGCCATAAACATGTTTGTCTGAGTCTTCTATCAAAAGTTACAGCGATTTATATGAAGTTGTACAAAAATGCTTTCTTTCGCCAAGACAATGCGTTTCTCACTGTTACATGCATTTGAATGGGAAACTCGCCTGAAACAAAGTATAGGTTTTCATTATGTGAATAATTTTAAAATCTTAGCTCAAACGGCTGCAAAACCTGTTTGCCCAGCACGGGGATATTGAGTTCTATAAGATAAAGCCATAAACATGTTTGTCTGAGTCTTCTATCAAAAGTTACAGCGATTTATATGAAGTTGTTCAAAAGCGCTTTATTTCGCCAAGACAATGCGTTTCTCACTGTTACATGCATTTGAATGGGAAACTCGCCTGAAACAAAGTATAGGTTTTCATTATGTGAATAATTTTAAAATCTTAGCTCAAACGGCTGCAAAACCTGTTTGCCCAGCACGGGGATATTGAGTTCTATAAGATAAAGCCATAAACATGTGTTTCTGAGTCTTCTATCAAAAGTTACAGCGATTTATATGAAGTTGTACAAAAATGCTTTCTTTCGCCAAGACAATGCGTTTCTCACTGTTACATGCATTTGAATGGGAAACTCGCCTGAAACAAAGTATAGGTTTTCATTATGTGAATAATTTTAAAATCTTAGCTCAAACGGCTGCAAAACCTGTTTGCCCAGCACGGGGATATTGAGTTCTATAAGATAAAGCCATAAACATGTTTGTCTGAGTCTTCTATCAAAAGTTACAGCGATTTATATGAAGTTGTACAAAAGCGCTTTATTTCGCCAAGACAATGCGTTTCTCACTGTTACATGCATTTGAATGGGAAACTCGCCTGAAACAAAGTATAGGTTTTCATTATGTGAATAATTTTAAAATCTTAGCTCAAACGGCTGCAAAACCTGTTTGCCCAGCACGGGGATATTGAGTTCTATAAGATAAAGCCATAAACATGTTTGTCTGAGTCTTCTATCAAAAGTTACAGCGATTTATATGAAGTTGTTCAAAAGCGCTTTATTTCGCCAAGACAATGCGTTTCTCACTGTTACATGCATTTGAATGGGAAACTCGCCTGAAACAAAGTATAGGTTTTCATTATGTGAATAATTTTAAAATCTTAGCTCAAACGGCTGCAAAACCTGTTTGCCCAGCACGGGGATATTGAGTTCTATAAGATAAAGCCATAAACATGTGTTTCTGAGTCTTCTATCAAAAGTTACAGCGATTTATATGAAGTTGTACAAAAATGCTTTCTTTCGCCAAGACAATGCGTTTCTCACTGTTACATGCATTTGAATGGGAAACTCGCCTGAAACAAAGTATAGGTTTTCATTATGTGAATAATTTTAAAATCTTAGCTCAAACGGCTGCAAAACCTGTTTGCCCAGCACGGGGATATTGAGTTCTATAAGATAAAACCATAAACATGTTTGTCTGAGTCTTCTATCAAAAGTTACAGCGATTTATATGAAGTTGTTCAAAAGCGCTTTATTTCGCCAAGACAATGCGTTTCTCACTGTTACATGCATTTGAATGGGAAACTCGCCTGAAACAAAGTATAGGTTTTCATAATGTGAATAATTTTAAAATCTTAGCTCAAACGGCTGCAAAACCTGTTTGCCCAGCACGGGGATATTGAGTTCTATAAGATAAAGCCATAAAGATGTTTGTCTGAGTCTTCTATCAAAAGTTACAGCGATTTATATG
The DNA here is from genome assembly GCF_963969265.1 of Rhamphochromis sp. 'chilingali'. Lineage (NCBI taxonomy): Eukaryota > Metazoa > Chordata > Actinopteri > Cichliformes > Cichlidae > Rhamphochromis > Rhamphochromis sp. 'chilingali'. The sequence continues at coordinate 5,782,133 of NC_137938.1, forward strand.
AAGTTGTTCAAAAGCGCTTTATTTCGCCAAGACAATGCGTTTCTCACTGTTACATGCATTTGAATGGGAAACTCGCCTGAAACAAAGTATAGGTTTTCATTATGTGAATAATTTTAAAATCTTAGCTCAAACGGCTGCAAAACCTGTTTGCCCAGCACGGGGATATTGAGTTCTATAAGATAAAGCCATAAACATGTTTGTCTGAGTCTTCTATCAAAAGTTACAGCGATTTATATGAAGTTGTTCAAAAGCGCTTTATTTCGCCAAGACAATGCGTTTCTCACTGTTACATGCATTTGAATGGGAAACTCGCCTGAAACAAAGTATAGGTTTTCATTATGTGAATAATTTTAAAATCTTAGCTCAAACGGCTGCAAAACCTGTTTGCCCAGCACGGGGATATTGAGTTCTATAAGATAAAGCCATAAACATGTTTGTCTGAGTCTTCTATCAAAAGTTACAGCGATTTATATGAAGTTGTTCAAAAACGCTTTATTTCGCCAAGACAATGCGTTTCTCACTGTTACATGCATTTGAATGGGAAACTCGCCTGAAACAAAGTATAGGTTTTCATTATGTGAATAATTTTAAAATCTTAGCTCAAACGGCTGCAAAACCTGTTTGCCCAGCACGGGGATATTGAGTTCTATAAGATAAAGCCATAAACATGTTTGTCTGAGTCTTCTATCAAAAGTTACAGCGATTTATATGAAGTTGTTCAAAAGCGCTTTATTTCGCCAAGACAATGCGTTTCTCACTGTTACATGCATTTGAATGGGAAACTCGCCTGAAACAAAGTATAGGTTTTCATTATGTGAATAATTTTAAAATCTTAGCTCAAACGGCTGCAAAACCTGTTTGCCCAGCACGGGGATATTGAGTTCTATAAGATAAAGCCATAAACATGTTTGTCTGAGTCTTCTATCAAAAGTTACAGCGATTTATATGAAGTTGTTCAAAAGCGCTTTATTTCGCCAAGACAATGCGTTTCTCACTGTTACATGCATTTGAATGGGAAACTCGCCTGAAACAAAGTATAGGTTTTCATTATGTGAATAATTTTAAAATCTTAGCTCAAACGGCTGCAAAACCTGTTTGCCCAGCACGGGGATATTGAGTTCTATAAGATAAAGCCATAAACATGTTTGTCTGAGTCTTCTATCAAAAGTTACAGCGATTTATATGAAGTTGTTCAAAAGCGCTTTATTTCGCCAAGACAATGCGTTTCTCACTGTTACATGCATTTGAATGGGAAACTCGCCTGAAACAAAGTATAGGTTTTCATAATGTGAATAATTTTAAAATCTTAGCTCAAACGGCTGCAAAACCTGTTTGCCCAGCACGGGGATATTGAGTTCTATAAGATAAAGCCATAAACATGTTTGTCTGAGTCTTCTATCAAAAGTTACAGCGATTTATATGAAGTTGTTCAAAAGCGCTTTATTTCGCCAAGACAATGCGTTTCTCACTGTTACATGCATTTGAATGGGAAACTCGCCTGAAACAAAGTATAGGTTTTCATTATGTGAATAATTTTAAAATCTTAGCTCAAACGGCTGCAAAACCTGTTTGCCCAGCACGGGGATATTGAGTTCTATAAGATAAAGCCATAAACATGTGTTTCTGAGTCTTCTATCAAAAGTTACAGCGATTTATATGAAGTTGTACAAAAATGCTTTCTTTCGCCAAGACAATGCGTTTCTCACTGTTACATGCATTTGAATGGGAAACTCGCCTGAAACAAAGTATAGGTTTTCATTATGTGAATAATTTTAAAATCTTAGCTCAAACGGCTGCAAAACCTGTTTGCCCAGCACGGGGATATTGAGTTCTATAAGATAAAGCCATAAACATGTGTTTCTGAGTCTTCTATCAAAAGTTACAGCGATTTATATGAAGTTGTACAAAAATGCTTTCTTTCGCCAAGACAATGCGTTTCTCACTGTTACATGCATTTGAATGGGAAACTCGCCTGAAACAAAGTATAGGTTTTCATTATGTGAATAATTTTAAAATCTTAGCTCAAACGGCTGCAAAACCTGTTTGCCCAGCACGGGGATATTGAGTTCTATAAGATAAAGCCATAAACATGTTTGTCTGAGTCTTCTATCAAAAGTTACAGCGATTTATATGAAGTTGTTCAAAAGCGCTTTATTTCGCCAAGACAATGCGTTTCTCACTGTTACATGCATTTGAATGGGAAACTCGCCTGAAACAAAGTATAGGTTTTCATTATGTGAATAATTTTAAAATCTTAGCTCAAACGGCTGCAAAACCTGTTTGCCCAGCACGGGGATATTGAGTTCTATAAGATAAAGCCATAAACATGTTTGTCTGAGTCTTCTATCAAAAGTTACAGCGATTTATATGAAGTTGTTCAAAAGCGCTTTATTTCGCCAAGACAATGCGTTTCTCACTGTTACATGCATTTGAATGGGAAACTCGCCTGAAACAAAGTATAGGTTTTCATAATGTGAATAATTTTAAAATCTTAGCTCAAACGGCTGCAAAACCTGTTTGCCCAGCACGGGGATATTGAGTTCTATAAGATAAAGCCATAAAGATGTTTGTCTGAGTCTTCTATCAAAAGTTACAGCGATTTATATGAAGTTGTTCAAAAGCGCTTTATTTCGCCAAGACAATGCGTTTCTCACTGTTACATGCATTTGAATGGGAAACTCGCCTGAAACAAAGTATAGGTTTTCATTATGTGAATAATTTTAAAATCTTAGCTCAAACGGCTGCAAAACCTGTTTGCCCAGCACGGGGATATTGAGTTCTATAAGATAAAGCCATAAACATGTTTGTCTGAGTCTTCTATCAAAAGTTACAGCGATTTATATGAAGTTGTTCAAAAGCGCTTTATTTCGCCAAGACAATGCGTTTCTCACTGTTACATGCATTTGAATGGGAAACTCGCCTGAAACAAAGTATAGGTTTTCATTATGTGAATAATTTTAAAATCTTAGCTCAAACGGCTGCAAAACCTGTTTGCCCAGCACGGGGATATTGAGTTCTATAAGATAAAGCCATAAACATGTTTGTCTGAGTCTTCTATCAAAAGTTACAGCGATTTATATGAAGTTGTTCAAAAGCGCTTTATTTCGCCAAGACAATGCGTTTCTCACTGTTACATGCATTTGAATGGGAAACTCGCCTGAAACAAAGTATAGGTTTTCATTATGTGAATAATTTTAAAATCTTAGCTCAAACGGCTGCAAAACCTGTTTGCCCAGCACGGGGATATTGAGTTCTATAAGATAAAGCCATAAACATGTTTGTCTGAGTCTTCTATCAAAAGTTACAGCGATTTATATGAAGTTGTTCAAAAGCGCTTTATTTCGCCAAGACAATGCGTTTCTCACTGTTACATGCATTTGAATGGGAAACTCGCCTGAAACAAAGTATAGGTTTTCATTATGTGAATAATTTTAAAATCTTAGCTCAAACGGCTGCAAAACCTGTTTGCCCAGCACGGGGATATTGAGTTCTATAAGATAAAGCCATAAACATGTTTGTCTGAGTCTTCTATCAAAAGTTACAGCGATTTATATGAAGTTGTTCAAAAGCGCTTTATTTCGCCAAGACAATGCGTTTCTCACTGTTACATGCATTTGAATGGGAAACTCGCCTGAAACAAAGTATAGGTTTTCATAATGTGAATAATTTTAAAATCTTAGCTCAAACGGCTGCAAAACCTGTTTGCCCAGCACGGGGATATTGAGTTCTATAAGATAAAGCCATAAACATGTTTGTCTGAGTCTTCTATCAAAAGTTACAGCGATTTATATGAAGTTGTTCAAAAGCGCTTTATTTCGCCAAGACAATGCGTTTCTCACTGTTACATGCATTTGAATGGGAAACTCGCCTGAAACAAAGTATAGGTTTTCATAATGTGAATAATTTTAAAATCTTAGCTCAAACGGCTGCAAAACCTGTTTGCCCAGCACGGGGATATTGAGTTCTATAAGATAAAGCCATAAACATGTTTGTCTGAGTCTTCTATCAAAAGTTACAGCGATTTATATGAAGTTGTTCAAAAGCGCTTTATTTCGCCAAGACAATGCGTTTCTCACTGTTACATGCATTTGAATGGGAAACTCGCCTGAAACAAAGTATAGGTTTTCATTATGTGAATAATTTTAAAATCTTAGCTCAAACGGCTGCAAAACCTGTTTGCCCAGCACGGGGATATTGAGTTCTATAAGATAAAGCCATAAACATGTTTGTCTGAGTCTTCTATCAAAAGTTACAGCGATTTATATGAAGTTGTTCAAAAGCGCTTTATTTCGCCAAGACAATGCGTTTCTCACTGTTACATGCATTTGAATGGGAAACTCGCCTGAAACAAAGTATAGGTTTTCATAATGTGAATAATTTTAAAATCTTAGCTCAAACGGCTGCAAAACCTGTTTGCCCAGCACGGGGATATTGAGTTCTATAAGATAAAGCCATAAACATGTTTGTCTGAGTCTTCTATCAAAAGTTACAGCGATTTATATGAAGTTGTTCAAAAGCGCTTTATTTCGCCAAGACAATGCGTTTCTCACTGTTACATGCATTTGAATGGGAAACTCGCCTGAAACAAAGTATAGGTTTTCATTATGTGAATAATTTTAAAATCTTAGCTCAAACGGCTGCAAAACCTGTTTGCCCAGCACGGGGATATTGAGTTCTATAAGATAAAGCCATAAACATGTTTGTCTGAGTCTTCTATCAAAAGTTACAGCGATTTATATGAAGTTGTTCAAAAGCGCTTTATTTCGCCAAGACAATGCGTTTCTCACTGTTACATGCATTTGAATGGGAAACTCGCCTGAAACAAAGTATAGGTTTTCATTATGTGAATAATTTTAAAATCTTAGCTCAAACGGCTGCAAAACCTGTTTGCCCAGCACGGGGATATTGAGTTCTATAAGATAAAGCCATAAACATGTTTGTCTGAGTCTTCTATCAAAAGTTACAGCGATTTATATGAAGTTGTTCAAAAGCGCTTTATTTCGCCAAGACAATGCGTTTCTCACTGTTACATGCATTTGAATGGGAAACTCGCCTGAAACAAAGTATAGGTTTTCATTATGTGAATAATTTTAAAATCTTAGCTCAAACGGCTGCAAAACCTGTTTGCCCAGCACGGGGATATTGAGTTCTATAAGATAAAGCCATAAACATGTTTGTCTGAGTCTTCTATCAAAAGTTACAGCGATTTATATGAAGTTGTTCAAAAGCGCTTTATTTCGCCAAGACAATGCGTTTCTCACTGTTACATGCATTTGAATGGGAAACTCGCCTGAAACAAAGTATAGGTTTTCATTATGTGAATAATTTTAAAATCTTAGCTCAAACGGCTGCAAAACCTGTTTGCCCAGCACGGGGATATTGAGTTCTATAAGATAAAGCCATAAACATGTTTGTCTGAGTCTTCTATCAAAAGTTACAGCGATTTATATGAAGTTGTTCAAAAGCGCTTTATTTCGCCAAGACAATGCGTTTCTCACTGTTACATGCATTTGAATGGGAAACTCGCCTGAAACAAAGTATAGGTTTTCATTATGTGAATAATTTTAAAATCTTAGCTCAAACGGCTGCAAAACCTGTTTGCCCAGCACGGGGATATTGAGTTCTATAAGATAAAGCCATAAACATGTTTGTCTGAGTCTTCTATCAAAAGTTACAGCGATTTATATGAAGTTGTTCAAAAGCGCTTTATTTCGCCAAGACAATGCGTTTCTCACTGTTACATGCATTTGAATGGGAAACTCGCCTGAAACAAAGTATAGGTTTTCATTATGTGAATAATTTTAAAATCTTAGCTCAAACGGCTGCAAAACCTGTTTGCCCAGCACGGGGATATTGAGTTCTATAAGATAAAGCCATAAACATGTTTGTCTGAGTCTTCTATCAAAAGTTACAGCGATTTATATGAAGTTGTTCAAAAGCGCTTTATTTCGCCAAGACAATGCGTTTCTCACTGTTACATGCATTTGAATGGGAAACTCGCCTGAAACAAAGTATAGGTTTTCATTATGTGAATAATTTTAAAATCTTAGCTCAAACGGCTGCAAAACCTGTTTGCCCAGCACGGGGATATTGAGTTCTATAAGATAAAGCCATAAACATGTTTGTCTGAGTCTTCTATCAAAAGTTACAGCGATTTATATGAAGTTGTTCAAAAGCGCTTTATTTCGCCAAGACAATGCGTTTCTCACTGTTACATGCATTTGAATGGGAAACTCGCCTGAAACAAAGTATAGGTTTTCATTATGTGAATAATTTTAAAATCTTAGCTCAAACGGCTGCAAAACCTGTTTGCCCAGCACGGGGATATTGAGTTCTATAAGATAAAGCCATAAACATGTTTGTCTGAGTCTTCTATCAAAAGTTACAGCGATTTATATGAAGTTGTTCAAAAGCGCTTTATTTCGCCAAGACAATGCGTTTCTCACTGTTACATGCATTTGAATGGGAAACTCGCCTGAAACAAAGTATAGGTTTTCATTATGTGAATAATTTTAAAATCTTAGCTCAAACGGCTGCAAAACCTGTTTGCCCAGCACGGGGATATTGAGTTCTATAAGATAAAGCCATAAACATGTTTGTCTGAGTCTTCTATCAAAAGTTACAGCGATTTATATGAAGTTGTTCAAAAGCGCTTTATTTCGCCAAGACAATGCGTTTCTCACTGTTACATGCATTTGAATGGGAAACTCGCCTGAAACAAAGTATAGGTTTTCATTATGTGAATAATTTTAAAATCTTAGCTCAAACGGCTGCAAAACCTGTTTGCCCAGCACGGGGATATTGAGTTCTATAAGATAAAGCCATAAACATGTTTGTCTGAGTCTTCTATCAAAAGTTACAGCGATTTATATGAAGTTGTTCAAAAGCGCTTTATTTCGCCAAGACAATGCGTTTCTCACTGTTACATGCATTTGAATGGGAAACTCGCCTGAAACAAAGTATAGGTTTTCATTATGTGAATAATTTTAAAATCTTAGCTCAAACGGCTGCAAAACCTGTTTGCCCAGCACGGGGATATTGAGTTCTATAAGATAAAGCCATAAA
>NC_137938.1:5789397-6129397 GCF_963969265.1 Rhamphochromis sp. 'chilingali'
GAAATGTCGGTGGTATTGGCCAGAACCACATTCCCTGGTTTAATGTAGATGGCATCAGCCAGTAGCACAGGCCCTTGAGTATTGTGAATGGCATCAGCCAGCGACACCACTGGCCCTTGTGAAATGTTGATTGTTTCGGCCAGCAACACAGGCCCTTGGGTAATGTGGAAAGCCAGCAGCACTGGCCCTTGTGTAATGTGGATGATATCAGACATCACCACAGGCCCTGATGTGGTGATGGTGGCCTCACAGCAAGCACTGTTCCTGGTGTAATTTGGATGGCCTCATCCAACAACAATGGCCCTGGTGAAATGTGGATGGTATTAGCCAGCACAGGCCATGGTGTAATGTCAATGTCCTCAGCCAGAAGCACAGGCCCTTGTGTATCGTGGATCGCATCAGCCAGTATCACAAGCCCCGGTGAAATGTGGTTGGTATCAACGAGTAGCATAGGCCCTGGTGTAATGTGGATGGCCTCAGCCAGCACCGCAGGCCCTGGTTTGGTGATGATGGCATAACAGGAAGCACTGGCAGTGGTGTAATGCGGGTGGCCTCATCCAACAACACTGGCCCTGGTGAAATGTGGATGGTATTGGCCAGCACCAAAGGCCCTGGTGTAATGTGGATGGCCTCAGCCAAAAGTACAGGCCCTGGTGTGGTGAAGATGGCCTCACAGGAAGCACTGTCCCTGATGAAAAGTGTATGGCCTCAGCCAACAACAGTGGCCCTGGTGAAATGTGGGTGGCCTCAGCCATAAGTACAGGCCCTGGTGTGGTGAAGATGGCCTTACAGGAAGCACTGTCCCTGATGAAAAGTGTATGGCCTCAGCCAACAACTCTGTCCCTGGTGAAATATGTATGGTATTGGTCAGCACCACACACCCTGGTGTAATGTGAATTGCCTTAGCCAACACCACTGGCCCTGGTGAAATGTGGATGATATCGGTCAGCACCAGAGGCTCAGGTTTAATGTGGATGGCATTGTTACACACCGGCCCGAAGCCGGGGTGCAACACAACAAAAAGATAAACCCGATACATAATAACGACAAAAAAAAATCACACCACGGCAGAATGACGAGAGTTGGTTAATTTATTTACTGAACAGGTAGCGAGCTTCAGGGTGGGCGATGCCAAAACAACAAACAAAACACACTAGAAAGAAAAACAAAGATAACTTACCTCCCACGATCCCAAAACAAAATACAATTCTCTAACCTGTCTCCCTACCCGAAACAGGAGAAAAGAGGGGAATAAAAGAAAACGGCTTCCCACCCCTACAGCTACCAAGCCCAGGTACAACCCCTTTTTCAGCATTAATATTGCAGCCCCGTGCAGTCACACACCACGACGGTCCCCAGACACACAGCTCACGGGAAACCAGGAAGTCTGCTCGCCGACCCAGTCCAACCCCTTTTGTAGCTGGCCTCTTTCCTTCCTCCACCAATGGGTGGCCTCCACCTGGAAACAAGCAACACTGAATACAAATACAAACAATAACAACACCGTACTGCAAATAATGACCCTGGGTCATAACACCCCCCCACCTAAAATCAAGCATCTCATTAGGGAGATGCTAGACCTAGTATCAAAAACATTAAAACAAACAAACAAATCGAACACTTCCTAGGGGGAAACCAGACTCATCAGTCACTGTCTGTGTCATCACTGATGATCCCCTGCAGGTTGGCCCATTCGGACATTTACCTGCGACCTCTGTGGGTATTGTTTTCCTGATCACTGTCTGATTCCGAGTTTAGAGTGCGCTGATATTCAGAGGACGGACAGTCCTGTTGTTTCTGACTTGCTGAGGCACCCCTGCGTGTAGGTCGACCTTGTGTGGTAATGATGTTGTTAACATCAAGAGCAGCCAGTTCTTGAGCTTGCTCTCTCTTCATTCTGACCTTTTTCCATTTCTGAATAGTTGGCTGACCATGTACACCAAGCTCTTCAAGCTCCTTCCTCAGAACAGCCACCTGGGAGCGGCAGTCCTCCAGCAGCTTCTTGTAATTTCTCCTCACGCCGCAGAGGGCAATATAACGTTCAAGCCTCGCCACCGATTTGTCATCAGACTTTGGTTTTCTGGTGCTCTCATCTTTCTTCACACTCTTCTTCATCTTTTTATCATTTGTTTTATCAGTCTTATTTTCTTTTTCATCTTCCAAAGAAGGTAGTGATGAAACTGAGTCTGGGTCACTGGTTTTCTCTTCCACTTTTGTATCTTCTTTTTCACTGTCAGAAGACTCGTCGCTCCTAATTTTGTCACTCGTTTCTGACTTGCAGTCTCCATCTGATTCGTTTCCTGCATCACTCAGTGGTGTTCTCCTTCCTTCATCTTTACTGCTGGTTACTGTCTCGACGTTCATTCTCACCATTTTCTTTGGACTGTCACTGCAGTTGCTTTCCTCACTGAGTTCCTCATCAGAAGACTCGTCACTGTCAATTTGACGATTTTCATTTCTCTTTTGTTGTGATTTTTTCACCTCTGGCTCTTCACCATCAGCTTGAGATTTGGCATTTTCTTCATCATTGCTGCTTTCTTTACTTTCTGTTTTGTTGTCCTCTTGAACCTCAGATTCTGATGATGAGCTTGAATGATTATTTTGTGATTTCTTTGCCCAGGATTCATCTTCACTCTCACTCATGACCTCGTCATTTCCATTTTCTCTTTTCCTTTTGTTCTGGAGCTTCTTAGTCTCTGAGTCACTTTCACTTTCATCATTATCCTGCATTTTCATCAGTTCCTCTTGCACCACCTGTTTCATGAAAGTTTCTACTTCTGGCCTTAATGAGTCACATTTGTTGTGTGTCTGATATCTCTTTTTTAAAATTCCCAAGGTCAGCGTGCTCAGGTCTTCCTCGTCACGGAGTTGACCACACACAAACCTGCGGATACCTGCTGCCTCCTTCTCCGACACCATACTAAAAACCTTCGCCGTCCCACCATCTACCCCCGGAACAGAACTATCATGCGGCTCAGAGCCGTCCGGAAACATTTCGGATATGTCCACCTCACCACCCAAGCGACGAGCTTGAGCACGAGTAACCACACATGCCGGATAAACTGTGGGGTCACCCAGCTCCGACGGGAATTGGCATAACCGATCCGAAGTAGGACACTCAATAACTTCCGGCATAGCCGGAAACACTTTTCCCCCGGCCAAGTCATTTCCCAAAACAAGATCAATGCCTTCAATTGGCAGCTGATCTCGAACCCCCACCCGCACAGCGCCCGATACGAAGGACGAGGTCAAAGTAACCGTATGGAGAGGCATGCGTAAAAGACTCACCTTGATACCCCACACCAGCAAATCAGAACCACAGTACGACTGCTGAGAGAAAGGCACGACTCCATGCCGCGCCACCGAATGCTTCGCCCCTGTATCCCTCAAGATGGTGATCGGAACCCGGTCCCCCGCATCACCAGACAACGATAAAAACCCCGTCGAAACAAACGGTCGAAACACCTCATCTATCCCCCGCGGAACGACGCCAACCGGCATTAAGCTAGGGCGGGTTACCGCGGAGCAACACTGCACGGCCCCCCCCGAAATGTCAGCCCGCGCCCCCTCCCTCGCCCTCAGCACGGGACAAGAAGCAACGAGATGACCGAGCTCATGACAAAAAAAACATCGGCGGTCCCCAGCGGCCACCGTAGGGCTACGCCGCGAGAGCGGGGGAGAACGCCCCCCCCCCCACCTCCGGCAAAACTCTAGAACCCCGACGTAACGGAGGGGAAAAACCCCTCTTGTGCGTCAAAGCAAACTCATCTGCCAAAACCGCCGCTTTCGCGAGGGAAACGACCTTCTGCTCGTTCAAATAAACAACCACCCGCTCCGGCAGACACCCCTTGAAATCCTCCAATAACATCAACTCCTTCAACTGTGCAAACTCCTTAACCTCACTAGCCTGGCACCACCGATCAAAGAGCAAACCCTTCTCGCGCGCAAACTCCACATAAGTCTGATCCCCCCCCCCTCACACACTGCCGAAACTTCTGACGGTACGCTTCAGGCACCAACTCAAAAGCACGCAATACGGCAGCCTTAACCACACCATAATCTAAGCTCTCAGATGCTGACAGGCTAGCCCACACCTCCTGAGCCCTACCCACCAGCCGACACTGCAACAGCAAAACCCAGACCTCCTCCGGCCACTTTAACGCGGCAGCCACACGCTCAAAAGCAGGAAAAAACGACTCCACCTCTGATTCACAAAAGGGCGGCACCAATTTAATGTGCCTCCCAACATCAAAATCCTGACGGAGAGCCGGGGCGGGACCAGGCGCCGGCGGCGCAGGGAGCACAGAGGGCGCAGGCGTGGGCGGCGTAGAGTCAGGGGCTCGCGGTGGAGGTCCGCGCTCCAACTCCAACACCCTCACCCTCAAATGCATCGCTTCTACCTCCAACCGGTGACTACTTAACTCCACCTCCTTAATGCGGAGCAACAACTGGAGCTCCTCCGCCGACGACCCCACCACCGGAGCAGGAGGAGCCACAGAGGGGGCGGCCACAGGAGGAACAGACAACGGAGCCAACGGCTCCATAGCCGCCCCGCCCGTCCCACCAACAAGCGGCACGCTCGACAGCAAACCCCGCTCGCTCAAAGCCACCGTGACAAGCTGTCGCAAATCATCCTTTTTCACCCCCGCCGGCGCTCGCACATCAAAACGGCCCGCAATAAGCAGCAAATCCTCCCTCCGACACCGACTCAACTGCTGCAAGGAAGGCGCCTCGGCAAACTTATCCACATCAAACTCCATCCGCGGCCACCCACACAAACAACCCCCAAAAACACAAAAAAAAACCCCACACACCCACACGAACCCCACTACACACAAACGACCCCGAAATCCCTCAAACGGACGAGCCCCCATTTATGTTACACACCGGCCCGAAGCCGGGGTGCAACACAACAAAAAGATAAACCCGATACATAATAACGACAAAAAAAAATCACACCACGGCAGAATGACGAGAGTTGGTTAATTTATTTACTGAACAGGTAGCGAGCTTCAGGGTGGGCGATGCCAAAACAACAAACAAAACACACTAGAAAGAAAAACAAAGCTAACTTACCTCCCACGATCCCAAAACAAAATACAATTCACTAACCTGTCTCCCTACCCGAAACAGGAGAAAAGAGGGGAATAAAAGAAAACGGCTTCCCACCCCTACAGCTACCAAGCCCAGGTACAACCCCTTTTTCAGCATTAATATTGCAGCCCCGTGCAGTCACACACCACGACGGTCCCCAGACACACAGCTCACGGGAAACCAGGAAGTCTGCTCGCCGACCCAGTCCAACCCCTTTTGTAGCTGGCCTCTTTCCTTCCTCCACCAATGGGTGGCCTCCACCTGGAAACAAGCAACACTGAATACAAATACAAACAATAACAACACCGTACTGCAAATAATGACCCTGGGTCATAACAGCATCAACGACCAGCAGAGGCCATGGTGGGGTGAAGATGGCCTCACAAAAAGCACTGTCCCTGGTGTAATGTGTATGGTCTCAGCCAACAACAGTGGCCCTGGTGAAATGTGGATGGTATTGGTAAACACCACACACCCTGGTGTAATGTCAATGGCCTCAGCCAGTAGCACAGGCCCTTGTGTATTGTGGATCGCATCAGCCAGCAACATAAGCCCTGGTGTAATGTGGATGGCCTAAGCCAGCAACACACACCCTGGTGTGGTGATGATGGCCTCACAGGAAGCACTGGCAGTGGTGTAATGTGGATGGCCTCATCCAACAACACTGGACTTTGGTGAAATGTGGATGGTTTCGGACAGCACCACAGGCCCGAGTGTAATGTGGATGCCATCAACGAGTAGTACAGACCCTGGTGAAATGTGCATGATATCGGTCAGCACCACAGGCCCAGGTGTAATGTGGATGGCATCAACGAGCAGCAGAGGCCCTGGTGGGGAGAAGATGGCCTCACAAGAAGCACTGTCCCTGGTGTAATGTGGATGGCCTCAGCCAACAACAGTCGCCCTGATGAAATGTGGATGGCATGAGCCAGCAACGCAGGCCCTGGTGAAATGAGGATGGTATCAGCCAGCAGCACAGGCCCAGGTGAAATGTAGTTGGCCTGAGCCGAGACCACAGGCCCTCGTGAAATGTAAATGTCCTCAGCCAGTAGCACAGGCCATGTTGTAATGTGGATGGCCTCATCTAACAACACTGTCCCTGGTGAAATATGGATGGTATTGGTCAGCACCACACACCCTGCTGTAATGTGAATGGGCTTAGCCAACACCACTGGCCCTGGTGAAATGTGGATGGCATCAATGAGCAGCAGAGGCCCTGGTGGGATGAAGATGGCCTCACAGGAAGGACTGTCCCTGGTGTAATTTGTATGGCCTCAGCCAGTAGCACAGGATGGCCTCATCTAACAACACTGGCCCTGGTAAAATGTACATGATATCGGCGCATGTAACAGCGTTTTTGTACAACTTCATATAAAAAGTTGTAACTTTTGATAGAAGATTCAGATATACGTATTCATGGCTTTATCTTATAGAATTCAATATCCCCGTGCTGGGCAAACAGGTTTTGCAGCTGTGTGAGCTAAGATTTTCAAGTTGTTCATGTAATGTTCTTATTCCTCTATGAATAAAACATCAAGAATTGCTCCTGGTGCTAGCTTCAGCTAGCTGTTTATTATTCTTTCTACCACGATAACTTCTTCTTCTACTCTGTATATCTTATTGATTCCAGAGCGCCCCCTGTGGGTAGCTTCAACAATAGCAACTATCATTACATCCCCTTTCCAAACAGGTTGGTATTATAATAAGCACAATTCCAAAGAGTAATGTTACTCTGTAACATCTGAACATTCTTGTCTAACATTCAACATGTTATAAATTGTGCAACAAACTACATTCAGTAGTGTTCTTTTTTATAACCAAAAGTTGTAGCACAAGTTAAACAAAATAAATCCAAATGTATACCTTACATCTTCCAGAATGAACCAAATGAATCCCATACAGCCCTCAAGCACATTAGAACGCTTCACCTGTGACAACTTGAACAGTCAGTAACACATAACTCAGTAGGTCTCAATTAAGTGTGAACAATTACTATTCTAAATGAATTATTATCCGTTATTTACTTGTGATTTATTATTATTATTTTTTAACAATTCTTTACCACAACAGTTCACACTTGTTCTATGAGCCTCTCTGTAGGTTTCTTAGGTCTGGTAGACCTTCTCAGTATCTCAGACATTGGGGAAGTTGAAGGAGGCTCACTGTGGTGCTCAACAGGGTTAGCACCTCGTTGTTCAGTTCCAGTCTCTGTGTCCTGATGTTTAACATCCTGTGTCTTTAACAGACTTCTCCGGTTTCTTCTTAACACTTGTCCATTCTCTGTCTGAACAGCAAACGATCTGGGCCCTACTTCGCTGAGAACTGTTGCTTTTTTGTCCCAGAAATCTGGACCTGCAATCCTCACAACATCTCTTTCCTGAAGAGGTTCCAAACGCCTTGCAGTTTTGTCATAGTTCATTTTCTGTCTGTGCTTGAGTTTCATCCTTTTGTCGGTCAGCTTGTTGTCATGTGCATTGTCATTTTCCTTGGAAATGTGTGGAAGTGTGGTGCGGAGCTTGCGATGCATGAGTAGCTCAGCAGGTGATGCCCCACACTCCAGGGATGAAGCTCTGTAGCTTAGCAGAGCCAGGTAAGGGTCGGTCTTACTGTCTCTTGCTTTTTTGAACAATCTCTTTACTATTTGGACTCCTTTTTCTGCCTGTCCATTCGCTTGGGGATACAAGGGACTAGAGGTGATATGTTGAAATCCATATTGTTTTGCAAAGTCACTAAATTCTCTACAGTCATATTGTGGACCATTGTCACTGATGACACACTGTGGAATTCCATGTCTGGCAAAAAAGCCCTTCATGTGTGTGATGACTGACTGTGCTGATGTACTGGAAAGCTGTGCCACTTCTGGATAATTAGAATAGTAGTCAATCACCAAAACATAGTCCTTGCCATCCAGATGAAATAAATCCGTGCCTACCTTTTGCCATGGTGCAGTGGGTAGGTCTGCTGCCAGCATTGGCTCTTTTGTTTGTTTGTAGTGATGTTTGAGACATGTTTCACATTTCTGTATCATCTCTTCAATATCCCTGTTGATGCCTGGCCAGTAAACTGCTTCTCTCGCTCTCCTTTTACATTTCTCCACTCCAAGATGTCCTTCATGGATACGCTGAAGCATGTCTTTCCGCATGGATTGCGGTATGACAATCTGGTTTTGTCTCAGCACCAGCCCATTAGCCATGCATAAATCAGCTCGCACAGAGTAGAACCCTGGACAGACTCCTTTTGACCACCCATTCTGTATAAGGTGGGATACTTTCTGCAGCACTGGATCTTTTGTCGTCTCCTGTACAATTTGCTGCAACATGACATCTGATGCTGGGAGTGAGGCAGTTACCATGTTTACATGTGTTTCAGCCTCCTCGGCTGTAGCGCTGACTAACCTGTCACCACTTGGTGCTGGCGCTCGGGATAAAGCATCCGCAAGTACGATATATTTCCCAGGCGTGTAGATCAGCTCAAAATCATAGCGCTGCAACACCATCATCATGCGCTGAATTCTGGGTGACATGTCGTTGAGGTTCTTTTTTCTGATCGAGATGAGAGGTTTGTGATCAGTCTCTGCTGTAAAGGTTGGT
Organism: Rhamphochromis sp. 'chilingali'; assembly: GCF_963969265.1. NCBI lineage: Eukaryota > Metazoa > Chordata > Actinopteri > Cichliformes > Cichlidae > Rhamphochromis > Rhamphochromis sp. 'chilingali'. The sequence goes on from NC_137938.1 coordinate 5,798,082, forward strand.
AATCCATATACATAGCTGTGAAATTTTCCACACCCAAACACTAAGCCCAAAGTCTCTTTTTCAATTTGAGCATAGCGTTGTTCAGTTTCTGTCATAGATCTGGACGCATATGCTACAGGTTGCCACTTGTCTTTGTTCCTTTGGAGCAGAACTGCTCCCAAGCCATCTTTTGAGGCATCTGTTGAAATTTTTGTTGGCTTTGATGGATCAAAGAATGTCAAGACCGGCTCTGTAGTTACAGTTTCCTTCAATTTTTTCCACTCTTTCTCATGCCGGGCCGTCCACTCGAACACTGTGTTGTGCTGTAGCAGCTCCCTTAGGCATGCTGTCTTGGAGGTAAGATTAGGAATGAACTTACCCAGAAAGTTGATCATCCCCATTGCTCGCAAGACACCTTTTTTGTCAGTGGGTGCTGGCATATCCAATATGGCTTGTACCTTTGACTGATCAGGTTCCACCCCTTCACTTGTAACCTTATCTCCCAGGAAGGTCATCTCTGAAACACCAAAGAGGCACTTGTCTCTATTCAGTTTAAGTCCATTCTTGTTAACTCTCCACAAAAGTTTCTCCAGCCTTTCATCATGTTGTTGCCTTGTATTTCCCCAGACTATGAGGTCATCTATGTAGACTCTGGTGCCTTCCAGCCCTTCGATCAGGGACTCCATTGCCCTGTGGAAGATCTCTGGTGCTGATTTAATTCCAAATGGGAGCCTCAGGAAACAGTAACGCCCAAATGGCGTGTTAAAGGTAGTGTACCTGCTGCTTTCTGGGTCTAGCCTCAGCTGCCAAAATCCATGTGATGCATCCAGTTTGCTAAAAAACTTAGCTCCTGCCATTTCACTCATTATTTCCTCTCTCTTAGGGATCTGATAATGCTCTCTTTTAATATTTTCATTTAGATCTTTGGGATCAAGGCAGACTCTTAAGGCACCTGTATTCTTTTTCTTGACACAAGTGATAGAGTTCACCCAGTCTGTGGGCTCTTCCACTCGTTCAATGACACCCATTTGAGTCATTCTTTCAAGCTCTTTTTTCAAACTTGTCCGTAATGGAGCAGGCACTCTCCTTGGGGCATGCACCACAGGCACGGCATCATCCTTGAGCTGGATTTTGTAGGTGTAAGGCAAAGTTCCATGTCCTTTGAAGACTGAAGGAAATTTACTGATAATGTCTGAACTTCCTTCATGCCCTTGGTGTTCCAGTCTCTTGCCTTGTTTGGCTTCTTTCATGGCGTCAGTATTAATCTGATAGATCCTCTTTACTAGTCCCAAGTCCTCAGATGTTTTATCTCCTAAAAGTGACTCGTGTCCATCAGGCACGATGGTGAACAAAATGTTATGCTGTTTGCCTTTTGCTGTCACTTTAAGTCTGCATCCTCCTTTTGTTTGTATTGGCTGGTTATTGTAGGCCCTCAGCGGCGTGACTTTCTCTGTAAATCTTCTAGGCTTCTCAGTCAGTGCCTTGAAATCCTTCTCGTTGATCAAGTTAGCTTTGGCCCCTGTGTCAATTTTAAATGTTACCAATGTCCCATTGACTAACAGTGGAGCAGTCCATTTATCATCTGTGACTGAACTAACACTTTGGCCAGTGTTATGTCTTGAAGACTGTGCATTGACATCTTCTTCATGTGACACCATCTTAATGAAAAATGTTTCACTTAGATCATCACTGTCATCTGTGTCTTCCTGCACAGTGTGTACTTTTTGTCCCTTGTTTTTGGAGAGACACATTTTTGCATAATGGTTTTGTCCTTTACATTTTGCACATTTTTTTCCATATGCGGGACATTGTTTTGGTCTGTGTTTCTCTCCACATCTCTTGCAAGTGAACATTTCATTGTCACACGTTCTGTTTTTGTTGTCGTTGTTTTTGAATTTACTCCATGGCTTTCTTTTAATCGACACTGCATTCACTGCCTCATTTTCCTGTTGCGCTGCTCCTTGAACAGGCTCTCTAAACGTCAGTACATGTTGTCGTGCTAGCTCACTGGCTTGACTTATCTTTATAGCACTTTCCAGCGTTAGTTCTGTTTCTCTCAACAGTTTCTCTCGGAGCTTCTTCTCATTAGTTCCAAACACTATTTGATCTCGTATCATAGAGTCTCTGAGATCACCAAAATTGCAGGACTGAGCTTTGATCTTGAGGTCTGTGAGAAAAGTATCAAATGACTCACCCTGATGCTGTAAGCGTGAGCGAAAGACGTATCTCTCGTATGTTTCATTTTTCTTTGACAGACAGTGCTCGTCAAATTTCTTCATGACTTCATCAAAGTTATCTTTGTCCTCGGGCTGAGCAAACACAAAAGTGTTGAAGACCTCTATTGCTTCTGTGCCGGCAATGGTGAGCAGCATGGCTATTTTTCTTTCATCTGCCCGTCGATCCACTCCGACAGCTGCAATATACAGTTTGAACTGCTGTTTGAAAGTCCTCCAACTTGCATCCACGTTTCCAGTCAGTTTCAACGGACTTGGCGGTTTTATTGCATCCATCTTGTTGCGTTGCTTCTTTTTCTTAACCCGACTCCTGGTACCATGTAATGTTCTTATTCCTCTATGAATAAAACATCAAGAATTGCTCCTGGTGCTAGCTTCAGCTAGCTGTTTATTATTCTTTCTACCACGATAACTTCTTCTTCTACTCTGTATATCTTATTGATTCCAGAGCGCCCCCTGTGGGTAGCTTCAACAATAGCAACTATCATTACAGTTCACATAATGAAAACCAATACTTCGGGCGAGTTCCCCATTCAAATGCATGTAATAGTCATAAACGCACTGTCTTGACGAAATAAAGCGTTTTTGTACAACTTCATATAAATAGCTGTAACTTTTGATAGAAGATTCAGATATACGTATTCATGGCTTTATCTTATAGAATTCAAATGCATGTAATAGTCAGAAACGCACTGTCTTCGCGAAATAAAGCGTTTTTGTACAACTTCATGAAGTTAGCTGTAACTTTTGATAGGAACTCCATTCAAATGCATGAAATAGTCAGATACGCACTGTCTTGAAAGAGTAGTTGTCAAACAGCTAACAGATCATCTGTAGAGGAATGGCTTATTTGACGAGTTTCATTCAGGTTTCAGAGTTCATCACAGCACAGAAACAGCTTTAGTTAAGGTTACAAATGACCTTCTTATGGCCTCTGACAGTGAACTCATCTCTGTACTTGTCCTGCTAGACCTTAGTTCAGCATTTGATACTGTTGACCATAATATCCTATTAGAGCGATTAGAACATGCTGTAGGTATTACACGTACTGTGCTGCAGTGGTTTGTATCATATCTATCTAATAGACTCCAATTTGTACATGTAAATGGAGAGTCCTCTTCACACACTGAGGTTAATTATGGAGTTCCACAGGGTTCAGTGCTAGTACCAATACTGTTTACACTATACATGCTTCCCCTGGGCAGCATCATCAGAAGACATAGCATACATTTTCACTGCTATGAAGATGACACCCAGCTCTATCTATCTATGAAGCCAGATAACACACACCAATTAGTTAAACTGCAGGAATGTCTTAACCCTTTACAGCCGATCGGAGCGGGCACGCTCTGTTTTGCGTAACTATTTTTAAATCCCGGTAGCTCTGCAACCAAGTAAGCTAGCGCAATAATTTTTTTTGCATATGAAACTGGAGTTGTACTTACATCTTATGCCATCAGCTTGTCCTAGGTCACAGTTTCCTTCCACATATAGCTTTGCAAAAACTGCATAAAAATCACTTGCAGCAACAAAAACATGATATTCCAGAAACACGCTTCGCCGATCCATCAGCTGTTTGTAACACTTCCTACGTCCATCAGCGCGAACTATCACATGACCGCATGACCTGCCCGAAACCGGAAGTGACGTAATTTTGCGGAAATGTAGTTTTTTACGATCGGGGCCTTATGAGCTTGTGTTTTACTTGTTATGTGTTTTAAAAAGTTATGTTTGACTTTATGACTTTCTGTGTCGTTTCTGGGATGCTTAAGACTCATATTGCACTGCTGGAAATAGTTTATTTTGATGCATATGCTGTTATTTTGCAAATTTGCACTATAATATTTATTTTCGTTTTTCCTGCAGTATATAAAAATTGGTGTATTTCAAAAATAAAACTATGAAGACACTCAAAATAAATTTCCTGTGGTGGGAAACTAGTTTGTGTAACTTTTTTGTATTTACAGTTTTGAGGGATAAGCCTCTTAAATTTCTCTAACTAGAAATATATGTTAAAAAAACAAAAACGATTTTCAATTTTTTTGTAGTTTATTGCACTTTTTTGCAATTTATGTAATTACTATGCACCTAATGCAGACATATTATTAAAGTTTGGGCTATAATGGTTGTATTGATGTATAGCAACTTGAAATGCTCCCAAAAATGGCTCCACAGCATGTAAAAATATAATATAAGCTCTGGCGAACTTGGTTCTATGGTAGGTCTTAAAGGGTTAAAGACATAAAGACCTGGATGGCCGCTAACTTTCTGCTTCTTAATTCAGATAAAACTGAGGTTATTGTACTCAGCCCTGAAAATCTTAGAAATATGGTATCTAACCAGATTCTTACTGTGGATGGCATTACCTTGGCCTCCAGTAATGCTGTGAGGAACCTTGGAGTCATTTTTGACCAGGATATCTCCTTCAACGCACATATTAAACAAATATGAAAGACTGCTTTCTTCCATTTGCGCAACATCTCTAAAATTAGAAATATCCTGTCTCAGAGTGAGAGCTGAAAAACTAGTTCATGCATTTATTACTTCCAGGCTGGACTACTGTAGTTCATTATTCATTATTCATTATCATTCCCTATTATCAGGAATGTCCAAAAAACTCACTGAAAAGCCTTCAGCTAATCCAAAATGCTGCAGCAAGAGTCCTGACAGGGACTTGAAAGAGAGAGCATATTTCTCCTGTTTTGGCTTCCCTTCATTGGCTTCCTGTTAAATCCAGAATTGAATTCAAAATCCTGCTCCTCACATACAAGGTCTTAAATAATCAGGCCCCATCTTATCTTAATGACCTTATAGGACCATATCACCCTATTAGACCACGTCGCTCTCGCAATGCAGGCTTACTTGTTGTTCCTAGAGTATTTAAAAGTAGAATTGGAGGCAGAGCCTTCAGTTTTCAGGCCCCTCCTCTGTGGAACCAGCTTCCAGTTTGGATTCGGGAGACAGACACTATCTCTACATCTAAGATTAGGTTTAAAACTTTCCTTTTTGCTAAAGCATATAGTTAGGGCTGGACCTGGTGACCCTGAATCCTCCCTTAGTTATGCTGCAATAGACATAGGCTGCCGGGGGAATTCCCATGATGCATTGAGTTTTTCCTTTCCAGTCACCTTTCTCACTCACTATGTGTTAATAGACCTCTCTGCATTGAATCATATCTGTTATTAATCTCTGTCTCGCTTCTACAGCATGTCTTCATCCTGTCTTCCTTCTCTCACCCCAACCGGTCGCAACAGATGGCCGCCCCTCCCTGAGCCTGGTTCTGCCGGAGGTTTCTTCCTGTTAAAAGGGAGTTTTTCCTTCCCACTGTCGCCAAAGTGCTTGCTCATAGGGTGTCATATGTTGGGTTTTTCTCTGTATCTATTATTGTACGATCTACTGTGCAATATAAAGTGCCTTGAGGCAACTGTTTTGTGATTTGGCGCTATATAAATAAAATTTAATTTAATTTAATATTGTGTTACCAGTGTTTTGTGTTCAGAATTGCCACTCACTTATGACATAGTTGGAACACACCGGCAGTGTCAAGAGATGTATTCTAAAACACTTCTTCAGCAGAGAATCAGAGACGAGAAACACACAGGTTTTCTTGCTAGCAAGGGCAGTCACCAGAGCGCTCACACAAGAGTGAGGGCTCAGAGACTAGCAGCTCTGAGACTGCCCTGGTCTTTATTTATACATCAGTGGGTGTTTGTTCCTTACATTGGAATGTGGATGTGTATACATTGGAATGTGGATGTGTGTGTGTGTGTAGGTGTGGAGTCAGAGTGTGACCCCATAATCGACTTCCCTAAATCTGCTGGTCTGGAAGTCCAACAGTTCATCTAAGCACTTAGACTAAAACTTGACATAGCTACGTTTATCCTACCATAAAACAATAAGACAAGGTACGACCTCTCCCATACTCCCAGAGCGTGGGTGTGAATGCCAGAGCACTTTGGAATTCACACAAAGCCTTTGCAGACTATTAAGGATCGCACATCCTATCACTACCATATGCAAACTTATATAATTAAAAGATTATACTGACTACAAAGTACAATGTTCTATTGACAGGCAGCATGGAGATTTACTGAGTGTCCTTGAATTTGTAGTAGTCTAGAGGCCGGTTGGTCTGTCAATCAGATCAGCTACCAATGACAGAGTCTGGAGGAGAGCATGTGTGTGGTTGGCTGAGAGTGTTTGGGGGGCGGGTGTTAGAGAATGTTTTTGTGGGTGTGTGCGGAAAAAAGCAGAGAGAGTTGAGGGTTTGTTTTGATTCTGGAGAGTGCGTTTTTCCCTGTTGTTTTGGCATTGGCTACGGCCCACAGTAGCCTGTGTTACTATTCTTAATAAAACACCAGTAACCGGAACACCCATCTTCTCTGTCTTCTTTCACCAGGGCCACTGTTGTTGGCTGATGCCATCCACGTTACACCAGGGCCAGTGCTCCCTGTGAGGAAATCTTCACCACACCAGGGCATGTGGTGCTGTCCGAAACCATCCACATTTCACCAGGGACACTATTGTTGGCTGAGGTCATACACATTACACCAGGGACAGTGCTTCCTGTGAGGCCATCTTCACCCCACCAGGGCCTCTGCTGCTCGTTGATACCATCCACATTACACCAGGGCCAGTGCTCCCTGTGAGGAAATCTTCACCACACCACGGCCTGCGTTGGTGGCTGAGGCCATCCTCATTTCATCAGGGCCTGTGTTGCTGGCTGATGCAATCCACAATACACAAGGGCCTGTGCTACTGGCTAAGGCCATTCACATTACACCAGGGTGTGTGGTGCTGACAAATACCATCCATATTTCACCAGGGCCACTGTTGTTGGATGAGGCCATACACATTACACCAGGGACAGTGCTTCCTGTGAGGCCATCTTCACCACACCAGGGCCTGTGCGTTTTGCTGAGGCTATCCACATTACATCAAGGCCTGTAATGCCGGCTTCTACCATCCACATTAAACCAGGGACAGTGCTTTTTGTGAGACCATCTTCACCACACCAGGGCCTCTGCTGAGTTAACTTCAATAATTACTTCCTCCAAACCATCAACGTGTCTTTTAGACCCCATTCCTACAAAACTGCTCAAAGAAGTCCTGCCATTAATTAATTCTTCGATCTTAAATATGATCAACCTATCTCTAATGATCGGCTATGTACCACAGGCCTTCAAGCTAGCTGTAGTCAAACCTTTACTCAAAAAGCCATCTCTAGATCCCGCAGTCTTAGCTAATTATAGGCCAATCTCCAACCTTCCTTTCATATCAAAAATCCTTGAAAGAGTAGTTGTCAAACAGCTAACAGATCATCTGCAGAGGAATGGTTTATTTGAAGAGTTTCAGTCAGGTTTCAGAGCTCATCACAGCACAGAAACAGCTTTAGTGAAGGTTACAAATGATCTTCTTATGGCCTCTGACAGTGGACAGCTTGTCCTGCTAGACCTTAGTGCAGCATTCGATACTGTCGACCATAATATCCTATTAGAGCGATTAGAACATGCTGTAGGTATTACAGGTACTGCACTGCAGTGGTTTGTATCATATCTATCTAATAGACTCCAATTTGTGCATGTAAATGGAGAGTCCTCTTCACACACTGAGGTTAATTATGGAGTTCCACAGGGTTCAGTGCTAGGACCAATTCTGTTTACATTATACATGCTTCCCTTAGGCAGTATCATTAGAAGACATAGCATACATTTTCACTGCTATGAAGATGACACCCAGCTCTATCTGTCCATGAAGCCAGATAACACACACCAATTAGTTAAACTGCAGGAATGTCTTAAAGACATAAAGACCTGGATGGCCGCTAACTTTCTGCTTCTTAATTCAGATAAAACTGAGGTTATTGTACTCGGCCCTGAAAAGCCTAGAAATATGGTATCTAACCAGATTCTTACTCTGGATGGCATTACCTTGGCCTCCAGTAATGCTGTGAGGAACCTTGGAGTCATTTTTGACCAGGACATGTCCTTTAATGCACATATTAAACAAATATGTAAGACTGCGTTCTTCCATTTGCGCAACATCTCTAAAATTAGAAATATTCTGTCTCAGAGTGACGCTGAAAAACTAGTTCATGCATTTATTACTTCCAGGCTGGACTACTGTAATTCATTATTATCAGGATGTCCAAAAAACTCACTGAAAAGCCTTCAGCTAATCCAAAATGCTGCAGCAAGAGTACTGACAGGGACTAGAAAGAGAGAGCATATTTCTCCTGTTTTGGCTTCCCTTCATTGGCTTCCTGTTAAATCCAGAATTGAATTCAAAATCCTGCTCCTCACATACAAGGTCTTAAATAATCAGGCCCAATCTTATCTTAATGACCTTGTAGTACCATATCACCCTATTAGAGCACTTCGCTCCCGCTCTGCAGGCCTACTTGTTGTTCCTAGAGTATTTAAAAGTAGAATGGGAGGGAGAGCCTTCAGTTTTCAGGCCCCTCTTCTGTGGAACCAGCTTCCAGTTTGGATTCGGGAGACAGACACTATCTCTACTTTCAAGATTAGGCTTAAAACTTTCCTTTTTGCTAAAGCATATAGTTAGGGCTGGACCAGGTGACCCTGAATCCTCCCTTAGTTATGCTGCAATAGACATAGGCTGCCGGGGGATTCCCATGATGCATTGAGTTTTTCCTTTCCAGTCACCTTTCTCGCTCACTATGTATTAACAGACCTCTCTGCATTGAATCATATCTGTTATTAACCTCTGTCTCTCTTCCACAGCATGTCTTCATCCTGTCTTCCTTCTCTCACCCCAACCGGTCACAGCAGATGGCCGCCCCTCCCTGAGCCTGGTTCTGCCGGAGGTTTCTTCCTGTTAAAAGGGAGTTTTTCCTTCCCACTGTTGCCAAAGTGCTTGCTCATAGGGGGTCATATGATTGTTGGGTTTTTCTCTGTATTTATGAAGCGCCTTGAGGCGACTTATGTTGTGATTTGGCGCTATATAAATAAAATTGAATTGAATTGAATTGAATTGAATTGAATTGAATTGAATTGCTGCTCGTTGATGCCATCCACATTACACCTGGGCCTGTGGTGCTGACCGATATCATGCACATTTCACCAGAACCAGTGGTGTTGGCTAAGGCCATCCTCATTTCACCAGGGCCTGTGTTGCTGGCTGATGCGATCCACAATACACAAGGGCCTGTGATGCCGGCCTCTACCATCCACATTACACCAGGGACAGTGCTTCCTGTAAGGCAATCTTCACCCCACCAGGGCCTCTGCTGCTCGTTGATGCCATCCACATTACACCAGGGCCTGTGTTACTGGCTGAGGCCATCCTCATTTCACCAGGGCCTGCGTTGCTGGCTGATGCGATCCACAATACACAAGGGCCTGTGATGCCGGCTAATACCATCCACATTACACCAGGGACAGTGTTTCCTGTGAGGCCATCTTCACCCCACCAGGGCCGCTGCTGCTCGTTGATGCCATCCACATTACACCAGGGCATGTGGTGCTGTCCGAAACCATCCACAATACACCTGGGCCTGTGCTACTGTCTGATGCCATCCACATTACACCTGGGCCTGTGGTGCTGACCGATATCATGCACATTTCACCAGATCCAGTGGTGTTGGCTAAGGCCATCCACATTACACCAGGGCCTGTGCTACATGCTGAGGACATTTACATTTCACCAGGGCCTGTGGTCATGGCTGAGGCCAACTACATTTCACCAGGGCTTGTGTTGGTGGCTGATCCCATCCACAATATACAAAGGCCTGTGCTACTGGCTGATGCCATCCACATTACACCAGGGCCAGTGCTTCCTGTGAGGCCATCTTCACCCCACCAGGGCCTCTGCTGCTCGGTGATGCCATCCACATTACAACAGGGCCTGTGCTACTGGCTGAGGCCAACTACATTTCACCAGGGCCTATGCTACTTGTTGATGCCATCCACATTACACCAGGGCCAGTGCTTCCTGTGAGGCCTGGGGCGATCGTGGCTCAAGAGTTGGGAGTTCGTCTTGTAATCGGAAGGTTGCCGGTTCGAGCCCTGGCTTGGACAGTCTCGGTTGTTGTGTCCTTGGGCAAGACACTTCACCCGTTGCCTACTGGTGGTGGTCAGAGGGCCCGGTGGCGCCAGTGTCCGGCAGCCTCGCCTCTGTCAGTGCGCCCCAGGGTGGCTGTGGCTACAATGTAGCTTGCCATCACCAGTGTGTGAATGTGTGTGTGAATGGGTGGATGACTGGATATGTAAAGCGCTTTGGGGTCCTTAGGGACTAGTAAGGCGCTATATAAATACAGGCCATTTTTACCATTTACATTACACTAGGGCATGTGGTGCTGTCCGAAACCATCCACAATACACAAGGGCCTTTGATATTGGCTGATGTCATCCACATTACACCAGGGCCACTGTTGTTGGCTGAGGCCATAGAAATTAAACCAGGTACAGTGCTTCCTCTGAGGCCATCTTCACCACACCAGGGAGTGTGCTTTTGGCTGAGGCCATCCACATTACATCAGGGCCTGTGATGCCGGCTTCTAACATCCACATTACACCAGGGACAGTGCTTACTGTGAGGCCATCTTCACCCAACCACGGCCTCTACTGCTCGTTGATGCCATCCACATTACACCAGGGCCTGTGCTACTGGCTGATGCAATCCACATTACACCACGTCCAGTGGTGTTGGCTGAGGACATTCACATTACATCAGGGTGTGTGGTGCTGGACAATACCATCCACATTACACCAGGGACAGTGCTTCCTGTGAGGCCATCTTCACCACACCAGGGCCTGTGCGTTTGGCTGAGGCCATCCTCATTACATCACGGCCTGTGATGCCGGCTTCTACCATCCACATTAAACCAGGGACAGAGCTTCCTGTGAGGCCATCTTCACCCAACCAGAGCCTCTGCTGCTCGTTTATGCCATCCACATTACACCTGGGCCTGTGGTGCTGACCGATATCATGCACATTTCACCAGTGCCAGTGTTGTTGGCTTAGGCCATCCAAACTACATCACTGCTAGTGCTTCCTGTGAGGCCATCATCATCACAGCAGGGCCGGTGGTGCTGGCTGAGGCCATTCCCATTTCACCAGGGCCACTGTTGTTGGCTGAGGCCATCCTCATTTCACCAGGGCCTGCGTTGCTGGCTGATGCGATCCACAATACACAAGGGCCTGTGATGCCGGCTAATACCATCCACATTACACCAGGGACAGTGTTTCCTGTGAGGCCATCTTCACCCCACCAGGGCCGCTGCTGCTCGTTGATGCCATCCACATTACACCAGGGCATGTGGTGCTGTCCGAAGCCATCCACAATACACTTGGGCCTGTGCTACTGTCTGATGCCATCCACATTATACCTGGGCATGTGGTGCTGTCAGAAACCATCCACAATACACAAGGGCCTGTGATACTGGCTGATGTCATCCACATTACACCAGGGCCACTGTTGTTGGCTGAGGCCATACAAATTAAACCAGGTACAGTGCTTCCTCTGAGGCCATCTTCACCACAACAGGGAGTGTGCTTTTGGCTTAGGCCATCCACATTACATCAGGGCCTGTGATGCCAGCTTCTACCATCCACATTACACCAGGGACAGTGCTTACTGTGAGGCCATCTTCACCTGACCACGGCCTCTACTGCTCGTTGATGCCATCCACATTACACCAGGGCCTGTGCTACTGGCTGATGCAATCCACATTACACCACGTCCAGTGGTGTTGGCTGAAGACATTCACATTACACCTGGGCCTGTGGTGCTGACCGATGTCATGCACATTTCATCAGATCCTGTGGTGTTGGCTAAGGCCATTCACATTACACCAGGGTGTGTGGTGCTGACCAATACCATCCATATTTCACCAGGGACAGTGTTGTTAGATGAGGCCATCCACATTACAACAGGGCCTGTGCTACTGGCTGAGGACATTTAGATTTCACCAGGGCCTGTGTTGGTGGCTGATCCCATCCACATTACACCAGGGCCAGCGCTCCCTGTGAGGATATCTTCACCACACCACGGCCTGCGTTGGTGGCTAAGGCCATTCACATTACACCAGGGTGTGTGGTGCTGACAAATACCATCCATATTTCACCAGGGCCACTGTTGTTGGATGAGGCCATACACATTACACCAGGGACAGTGCTTCCTGTGAGGCCATCTTCACCACACCATGGTCTGTGCGTTTGGCGTTTCCACATTACATCACGGCCTGTGATGCCGGCTTCTACCATCCACATTAAACCAGGGACAGTGCTTTCTGTGAGACCATCTTCATCATACCAGGGCCTCTGCTGCTCGTTGACGCCATCCACATTACACCAGGGCCAGTGGTGTTAGATGAGGCCATCCACTTTATAACAGGGCCTGTGTTACTGGCTGAGGACATTTAGATTTCACCAGGGCCTGTGGTCATGGCTGAGGCCAACCACATTTCACCAGGGCCTGTGTTGGTGGCAGATCCCATCCACAATATACAAAGGCCTGTGCTACTGGCTGATGCCATCCACATTACACCAGGGCCGGTGCTCCCTGTGATGCCATCTTCACCACACAAGGGCCTGCGTTGCTGGCTGAGGCCAGCCTCATTTCACCAGGGCCTGCATTGCTGGCTGATGCGATCCACAATACACAAGGGCCTGTGATGCCAGCTTCTACCATCCACATTACACCAGGGACAGTGCTTCCTGTGAGGCAATCTTCACCCCACCAGGGCCTCTGCTGCTCGTTGATGCCATCCACATTACACCAGGGCCAGTGGTGTTAGATGAGGCCATCCACTTTACAACAGGGCCTGTGTTACTGGCTGAGGCCAACTACATTTCACCAGGGCGTATGTTGCTTGCTGAGGCCATGTACATTTGACCAGGGCTATTGCTGCTGTCTGATGCCATCCACATTACACCACACCAGGGCTTTTGCTGCTGGCTAATGCCATCTTCACCAGACCAGGGTCTGTGCTGCTGGCTGATGCCATCCACATTACACCAGGGCAAGTGATTCCTGTGAGGCCATCTTAACCACACCAGGGCCTGCGTTGCTGGATCATGTTATCCACATTACACCAGGGCCTGTACTACTGGCTGAGGCCAACTACATTACACCTGGGCCTGTGGTGCTGGCCAATGCCATCCACATTTGACCAGTGCCAGTGTTGTTGGCTGATGCCATTCACATTACACCACTGTCAGTGCTTCCTGTCAGGCCATCATCACCACACCAGGGCTGTGGTGCTGCCTGAGGCCATCCACATTACACCAGGGCCTGTGCTACTCGTTGATACCATCCACATTTCACCAGGGCTTTTGCTGCTGGCTGATGCGATCCACAATACACAAGGGCCTGTGCTACTGGCTGATGCCATCCACATTACACCAGGGCCTTTGCTGCTGTCTTAGGCCATCCACATTATTCCAGGGACTGTGCTGCTCTCTGATGTCATCTACATTCAACCAGGGTCTGTGTTGCTGGCTGTTGCCATCCACAATACACAAGGGAGTTGGTTGCTGGCTGTTGCCATCCACAAATAACAAGGGCCTCTGCTAGTTGTTGATGCCATCCACATTTCACCACGGCCAGTGCTCCCTGTGAGGCCATCTTCACCACAACAGGGCTTTTGGTGCTGGCTAATGCCATCTTCACCAGACCAGGGTCTGTGCTGCTGGCTGATGCTATCCACATTACACCAGGGCCAGTGATTCCTCTGAGGCCATCTTCACCCTTGGATGAATAGTAATAGTAAGAATCACCTCCTCAGGGCAAAATAAAGCATTTTTGTACAACTTCATAAAGATAGTTGTTACTATTGAAAGAAGACTCAGACAAGCATATTTATGGCTGAATCTCATAGATTCAGCATCCCCAGTTGCTACTGTTTGTTCTCTAGCATATCAAGACTATCTCTCCACACCGTTACATATTCCATATGTATTGGGTATGACCCCCTTGACGTGGCATGTTGATACTTCTTTAAGACACTCCGGCTCACATATAAAACAGCTGTGCAGATGCAACACCGGTGATCATTTGATCTCCACTTGTGTGCGTGAGTGTTTTGCCTTGAGTGCTGTATGTATGTGCGTCCGTCAGGAACGTGTTTCAGCATCCTCTGTGGGCGCTGCCTCTCCCCTGGTATTCCCTGGTATCCCCCGGTATTTCCCTGGTATTCCCTGGTATGCCTTAGCTTAGTTCCCCTTAGCTGGCCCTTAGCTTTCCCCTTGGTTGGTCTCCCTTCCCCGGCTTATCGCCTTGAAAAATAGGCTTATGCGCCAGTCGGACCACGCTGTGTGGCTGCCAGCTAGCGAGTAGCTCGGCTATGGTGAACAAACACAGCAGGGAGGCGGCTTCAGCATTCCAAGCGTTCGCTGTTGGCCTGCTTAACACAGGGGAATGAACAGTGGAAAGGGGAATTAGGCTACGATTTGTGCTGGCTAAACGTTAGCCGGCCTGCGAGTAGCATTCTAGCCGGTTAGCCTGTCTGGCGTGTCGCCCACAGCTCGCAGGATAACGCAGCCAGCAGGGCTCCACTCGTAGCTCGACTACATTGGGGAAATGTGTCAGAGTTCCATGCATACGCTTTCACCTGTCAGCACTGTGACGCAGAAGCTAATAAACAGTGAAATTCAGGTTGCGGCTAATGCCGGTTTCCTGTTAGCACTTCCTGGTTAGCGTGTGGCCCTGCAGCTCCTGGCTGTGTTCTCCTCGCGTATTTCCCACATTCGCTGGTTTACACGCCAGCCGGACCTTGCTGTGTCTGATTCTTCAGCAAGTGAGTGTTCTTCAGCCTGCAGCGCTATGCACGAGTGTCTCGTTCTTGAAGTTAACTCTTGCTGCTCCCCTGTCTGCGGACAGTGCTAGCGACCACTCAGCCCTGGGGCAGACCTTCGGGTTAAGTCCCCACTTGGCCTTCAGTGGGCTAGACCGCCAGCCAGCCCCCTGTCTGCGGACGGCTGGGCGGCTCCGTGGCTGTGTAGATGGACCCTTCAGGTCACATTCCTGCCTTGGCCCTTCATCTTTGCTGCTGTACTGCTGCTGCGGGCTGTGTCCCCCCTGGCATATTGCCTGAACGCAGGTACACACGCCAGTCAGACCTCGCTGTGTCTGATACATCAGCCAGCGAGTCGCGTCCCTGGCTTGGCCCTCTGCTTCAGCAGCTTCACTGCAGCTGCCAGCTGTGTTCCCCTGCTATATTGCCTGCGGTTCGCTGGCTTATATGCCAGATCGTGGCTCAAGAGTTGGCAGTTCGTCTTGTAATCGGAAGGTTGCTGGTTCGAGCCCCAGCTCTGACAGTCTCGGTCATTGTTTCCTTGGGCAAGACACTTCACCCGTTGCCTACTGGTGGTGGTCAGAAGGCCCGGTGGTGCCAGTGTCTGGCAGCCTCGCCTCTGTCAGTGCATCCCATCACCAGTGTGTGAATTCGCTTTGGGGTCCATAGGGACTAAATAAAAGCGCTATACAAATACAGGCCGTTTACCATTTATCTGACCTCGAGTGTCTTGTTTCCGAGTTCACTCTTAAGGTGGACAAGCATGTGGTAACGGTGCTGGGGGTGGACCTTCGGGTCATCGCCTTGCTCAGCCCTCCACTACAGCAGGCTAGTCTGCCATCTCCCTCCCTGTCTGTCGACAGCACGGGGCGGCTTCCGCTTTGAGGATGGACAGGTCAGATCCCTAGCTTGACCTGCAGTTGCTGGTTGTGTCCCACTGGCGTGTTGCCCACTTCGCCGGCTTACACGCTAGTTGGACCTCACTGTGGTGAGTGAGAGTTCTCCAGCCTGTAGCGCCAACTCTCTGTCTGGCATTGCCCGCATGTCGTAGGCCTATGCGACCAGCGGGATGCTACTTGGCAGCTCGGTGTGCTGCACTCCCTGGCGGTCTGTCTTGCGGTTCCCGGGCTAACCTTGAGCAGCCGATCACTTGCGGTCCTGCGTCCTGCATGACCGGTTCGGGTCAGTCGGGCATCTGCAGACTGCTGTCTCCACCCCCTGGCTCAGCCTTTGCATCTGCAAAGCCCTGAACAGGGTGGTGTGTCTATTGGTGCGTTGTCATTGTCTCCAGGCACCTTCACTCTCGGCCGTTCGGTTGCACTGTCTCCTCGCAGGGTGTCTTACAGAGTTACCCTGTACCTATGGAATATTTAACAGTGTGGAGAGATAGTCTCGATATGCTAGAGAATGTACGGTTATGGTGTAACATTGGTTCTCATAGTGAGAGACTTTCTCTCCACTGTCAGGCCACTCGGAGACGCGTTCTGATCAAACGTCTGCACAGCTGTTTTATACGTGAGCTGTGGGGCGTGGCTGAGCGAGTCGGAGTGTCTTAAAGAAGTATCCACATGCTATGACCAAGGGGATTCATACCCTATACATATGGAATATGTAACGGTGTGGAGAGATAGTCTCTCACTAAGAGAACCAAGGTTACACCGTAACCACAACGATAAAGATAGCTGTAACTATTCAAAGAAGACTCAGGCAAGCATATTTATGGCTGAATCTTACAGAATTCAACATCCTCATGTTGTGCAAGCAGGTTTTGCAGCTGTTTGAGGTAAGATTTTCAAGTTATTCACAAAATGAAAACCTATACTCTGTTTTGAGCGAAAGCGTAAGCATCGCCATGTCTTTGGGCATAATAAAGCGTTTTTGTTCAACTTCATAAAGATAGCTGTAACTATTGAAAGACGACTCAGACAAGGATATTTATGGCTGAATTTTATAGAATTCAATATCTCCATGTTGTCCAAACAGGTTTTGTAGTTGTTTAATCGAAGATTTTCAAGTTATGCACAAAATGAAAACCTAAACTTGGTTTTGGGTGAGAACTCCATTCAAATGTATGTAACAGTAAGAATTGCGTTGTCTGGCGAAATAAAACGTTTTTGTACAACTTCATAAGGATAGCTGTAAACAGCTGCAAAACCTGTTGAATGGTGAATTGTATAAGATTCAGCCATAAATACTGTTGTCTGTGTCTTCTTTTTACACTTACAGCTATCTTTATGAAGTTGTACCAAAACACTTTATTTCACCAAGACAATGCGCAGTCGGTTATAAGTTTTCTTTCTCGCCTAAAGAAACAAGCTTCTTTATTTTGTGAATAATTTAGACATAAGACTTTATGTCAAGCAGCTCTAAATACTGGTTGCAAACAACGGGTATACTGAATTCTATAGTATTCATGCAGAAATATGGTTGTCTGTATCTTCTTTTAATAATTACAGCTATCTTTATGAAGTTGTACTAAAACACTTTATTTTACCAACACAATATGTTTCTCACCTTTACGTGCACTCACAGTGGGTTATGAGTTATCCTATAACTATAGTATAACATTTCTTCATTTTGTTAATTCCTTGAAAGTTTTATGCCAAACAGCTGCAAATCCTCATTGCAATTAACAAGTATATTGAGTACTACAGGGTGGGCCATTTATATGGATAGCTTGCTTACTTGCCACAAGTGCACTGTGCCATCTACCAATAGAAAAAAAAAATAATGTGCATATTTCCACGAGAGAAATCCCACGCCTGGACCATCATTGACCGCTGCCATGATTCTAGCCTATGTCACAGCGTCATGTGCGCTTTTTACATCCAACACAAAAACTGCAGTCGTGGTGCTTTCGATTGTACTCAGAACTGGGAAATTCTGCCTTTCGAATAGGAAAGACTGCAGATGAGCTGCATACAGGGCTGGACTGGGACAGAAAATCAGCCCGGGCATTTTGACTAGAGACCGGCCCACCAATATAGGAAAAATCATAAAGCCTTTGAATGAAAACAAACACTGTTGTGACAGTGATGTTCACTGTCTTGATGGTATATATGTATCAATCTATCAATCGTTTGTTGTAAGATTCAGATAATTATTTAATAAAAGCTAGACATTTTAAATGAGAATAAGAAAGAAAAGTATTTCTTTGTGCCCCCCTCTCCCTGTTAATGCCCTACCTGGCCCCCTGGCAAAAGCTTTGCTAGATCCGCCCCTGCACAGTTACCAGCTGTCAGCTACCTAAAAAAGGATCCTGGTGTTATTTGTCTCTCAGAAACAGTTCATAACTTCAACTCATTCATGTCACCTAAAAGGTAAACCTGTTTCTCCATCACTGTTCAGCTCTGATGATTCAGTAAGGACATCTCCTGGTTTCATCTTCATGTTTCCCTCTCACCAGATATACAAACCGATATCATGACCAACAGCTTTACAGCTGTGGCTCCAGCAAACATCAGTTGATAGTAGAAATTAATACTGAATAAATTCTAACAACAGCTGATCAAGCTTAAACGTGCTGCTGTTGTTTAATGCGACATTTCCTGGTTTCCTCTTTCTGGCGCAAAGTGAGCGATAAAAAACAAGAGAGAAAAGACGATCAGCTGATCATTGATCAGTTTCATGATTGAAGTAGAAACAGGAGAGGGAGGGTGGAGAATGAGAGGAGAAGAGGCAGCTGCAGCGTCATGACAGAATAAATCCAGCTTTGTGTCTTTTTCCATTCTAGCTGAATTATGGGACAAACTGTTCTTTTTTACCTCAATACGAAACGACTCTGGATACTGTAGCTCCTGTGAAAACTAAGGTCTCTAATCAGAAGTACCTGACTCCGTGGTATAATTCTCAAACACGTACCCTAAAGCAGATGACTCGTAATCTGGAGAGGAAATGGCGTGTCACAAATTTAGAGGATCATCATTTAGCCTGGAGAAATAGTTTGCTGCTTTATAAGAAAGCCCTCCGCAAAGCCAGAACATCTTACTATTCATCACTGATTGAAGAAAATAAGAACAACCCCAGGTTTCTCTTCAGCACTGTAGCCAGGCTGACAAAAAGTCAGAGCTCTTTTGAGCCAACAATCCCTTTAACATTAACTAGTAATGACTTCATGAACTTCTTCACAAATAAAATTTTTATCATTAGAGAAAAAATTACCAATAATCATCCCACAGATGTAATATTATCTGCAGCTACTCTTAGTACCATTGATGTTAAGTTAGACTCTTTTTCTCTAATTGATCTTTCTGAGTTAACTTCAATAATTACTTCCTCCAAACCATCAACGTGTCTTTTAGACCCCATTCCTACAAAACTGCTCAAAGAAGTCCTGCCATTAATTAATTCTTCGATCTTAAATATGATCAACCTATCTCTAATGATCGGCTATGTACCACAGGCCTTCAAGCTGGCTGTAGTTAAACCTTTACTCAAAAAGCCATCTCTAGACCCCGCAGTCTTAGCTAATTATAGGCCAATCTCCAACCTTCCTTTCATATCAAAAATCCTTGAAAGAGTAGTTGTCAAACAGCTAACAGATCATCTGCAGAGGAATGGTTTATTTGAAGAGTTTCAGTCAGGTTTCAGAGTTCATCACAGCACAGAAACAGCTTTAGTGAAGGTTACAAATGATCTTCTTATGGCCTCTGACAGTGGACTCATCTCTGTGCTTGTCCTGCTAGACCTTAGTGCAGCATTCAATACATTTGACCATAATATCCTATTAGAGCGATTAGAACATGCTGTAGGTATTACAGGTATTGTGCTGCAGTGGTTTGTATCATATCTAATAGACTCCATCCTCTTCACACACTGAGATTAATTATGGAGTTCCACAGGGTTCAGTGCTGAGACCAATTCTGTTTACATTATACATGCTTCCCTTAGGCAGCATCATTAGAAGACATAGCATACATTTTCACTGCTATGCAGATGACACCCAGCTCTATCTGTCCATGAAGCCAGATAACACACACCAATTAGTTAAACTGCAGGAATGTCTTAAAGACATAAAGACCTGGATGGCCGCTAACTTTCTGCTTCTTAATTCAGATAAAACTGAGGTTATTGTACTCGGCCCTGAAAAGCTTAGAAATATGGTATCTAACCAGATTCTTACTCTGGATGGCATTACCTTGGCCTCCAGTAACACTGTGAGGAACCTTGGAGTCATTTTTGACCAGGACATGTCCTTCAATGCATATATTAAACAAATATGTAAGACTGCGTTCTTCCATTTGTGAAACATCTCTAAAATTAGAAATATCCTGTCTCAGAGTGACGCTGAAAAACTAGTTCATGCATTTATTACTTCCAGGCTGGACTACTGTAATTCATTATTATCAGGATGTCCAAAAAACTCACTGAAAAGCCTTCAGCTAATCCAAAATGCTGCAGCAAGAGTACTGACAGGGACTAGAAAGAGAGAGCATATTTCTCCTGTTTTGGCTTCCCTTCATTGGCTTCCTGTTAAATCCAGAATTGAATTCAAAATCCTGCTCCTCACATACAAGGTCTTAAATAATCAGGCCCCATCTTATCTTAATGACCTTGTAGTACCATATCACCCTATTAGAGCACTTCGCTCTCGCTCTGCAGGCCTACTTGTTGTTCCTAGAGTATTTAAAAGTAGAATGGGAGGGAGAGCCTTCAGTTTTTAGGCCCCTCTTCTGTGGAACCAGCTTCAAGTTTGGATTCAGGAGACAGACACTATCTCTACTTTCAAGATTAGGCTTAAAACTTTCCTTTTTGCTAAAGCATATAGTTAGGGCTGGACCAGGTGACCCTGAATCCTCCCTTAGTTATGCTGCAATAGACATAGGCTGCCGGGGGATTCCCATGATGCATTGAGTTTTTCCTTTCCAGTCACCTTTTTCGCTCACTATGTATTAACAGACCTCTCTGCATTGAATCATATCTGTTATTAACCTCTGGCTCTCTTCCACAGCATGTCTTTTATCCTGTCTTGCTTCTCTCACCCCAACCGGTCGCAGCAGATGGCCGCCCCTCCCTGAGCCTGGTTCTGCCGGAGGTTTCTTCCTGTTAAAAGGGAGTTTTTCCTTCCCACTGTTGCCAAAGTGCTTGCTCATAGGGGGTCATATGATTGTTGGGTTTTTCTCTGTATCTATGAAGCGCCTTGAGGCGACTTATGTTGTGATTTGGCGCTATATAAATAAAATTGAATTGAATTGAATTGAATGCTATTTTCTCTGAATACCAGACGATTCTGTTTTTTACAGGATGGTTGGCAACTCTAATAATTACCCTTATGAACAAAATAAAGTTCAACATCATTAACATCATAGCACCCACCCAGCTGTATAGAAACTTGGTCATGCTAGCTAGTAGGCAGTAGGAAAAAAGTCAGAATAACAAAAATAAACTCCACCTAAACTTGGTTTATATCTGACCCAGATAGACTGCAGGTCATAACTTCTTACCTGAAGTTCAGTTCACACTCGGACCGGCGGCCACCTCGGGTCTCTCCTCCTTCTGCGTCCATTTTCTCTCATCCACCTGCTGGCCTCCACCACTTGCTAATGTTACTGAATCTGTGGAAGCTCCGCGATAGCCACCACATGAAGTAACGAGTAACGACCCTATCTAAATCCCAGTAACGACTAACGCATTCCTGATTTTGGCATAATAACTAGTTACCGTGCTCGTTACCACAATAATAACGTAGTTACTGTAACGCGTTACTTAATAACACGTTAGTCCCAACACTGGTGACACATCAAACTTATTGGTAATGTCACAAGAAAAACAATGGTGTGCTTGGTTTCAACGTAATTTCATTCTTTCATGAGTTATTTACAAGTTTCTGACCACTTATAAAATGTGTTCAATGTGCTGCCCATTGTGTTGGATTGTCAATGCAACCCTCCTCTCCCACTCTTCACACACTGATAGCACCACGCAGGAGAAATGCCAGCACAGGCATCCAGTATCCGTAGTTTCAGGTGCTGCACATCTCGTATCTTCACACCATAGACAATTGCCTTCAGATGACCCCAAAGATAAAAGTCTAAGGGGGTCAGATCGGGAGACCTTGGGGGCCATTCAACTGGCCCATGACGACCAATCCACTTTCCAGGAAACTGTTCATCTAGGAATGCTCGGACCTGGCACCAATAATGTGGTGGTGCACCATCTTGCTGATAAAACTCAGGGAACGTGCCAGCTTCAGTGCATAAAGATGGAAACACATCATCATGTAGCAATTTCAAATATCCAGTGGCCTTGAAGTTTCCATTGATGAAGAATGGACCCACTATCGTTGTACCCCATATACCACACCAAATCATCACTTTTGTTGTTCCAACAGTCTTGGAGGGATCCATCCAATGTGGGTTAGTGTCAGACCAATAGCGGTGGTTTTGTTTGTTAACTTCACTATTCACATAAAAGTTTGCCTCATCACTGAACAAAATCTTCTGCGTGAACTGAGGGTCCTGTTGTTTTGATCTGTGTTGTTCAGCACTTTGGTCTGCCTGGTGTGTTCGTAAAGTGCTATACAAATAAACGATGATGATGATGATGATGATGTTCCACTTTTTGTTTTGCCCACTCTGCAAATTCTGTGCGCCAATCTGGGTCATGCTCGTTGAGATGCTGCAGTAGCTGGAGTTTGTAAGGGTGCCATTTGTGAGTAGCTAATATCCGCCCAAGGGATGTTCGACTAATGCCACTCTCCAGTGACATGCGGCGAGTGCTACACTGTGGGCTTTTGCTGAATGAAGCTAGGACAGCCACTGATGTTTCTTCATTAGTGACAGTTTTCTTGCGTCCACATTTTGGCAAATCCAACACTGAACCAGTTTCACGAAACTTAGCAAGCAGTTTGCTAACTGTAGCATGGGAGATGGGTGGTCTCGTAGGGTGTCTTGCATTGAAATGTGCTGCAATGACCCGGTTACTGCGTTCACCAGATTTCAACACAATTTCAATCCGCTCCTCACGTGTTAACCTCTTTGACATGTCAATGGCTGTGAACAAAGAGAAACTTGTAAATAACTCATGAAAGAATAAAATTACGTTGAAACCAAGCACACCATTGTTTTTCTTGTGAAATTACCAATAAGTTTGATGTGTCACATGGTCCTCTTCCTATTGAAAAAACAAAAGTTGTATCCAAGATGGCCGACTTCTAAATGGCCACCATGGTCACCACCCATCTTGAGGAGTTTGCCCCCACACATATACTAATGTGCCACAAACAGGACTTTAATATCACCAACCATTCCCATTTTATTACGGTGTATCTATATAAATGGCCCACCTATTCATGCAGAAACATGTTTGTCTGAGTCTTCTCTAAATAATTACAGCTATCTTTATGAAGTTGAACCAAAACATCTTATATCACTGAGACAATGCGTTTCTCACCATCACATGCACTTGCAGTGGGTTATAAGCCATCTTTCTTGCCTAAAGACAAACGTTTCTTCATTTTGTGAATAACTTTAAAATCTTAGGTCAAACAGCTGCAAATACTGGTTGCAAACAACAGGTATACTGAATTCTATAGTATTCATGCAGAAATATGGTTGTCTGTATCTTCTTTTAATAATTACAGCTATCTTTATGAAGTTGTACTAAAACACCTTATTTTACCAACACAATATGTTTCTCACCTTTACGTGCACTCGCAGTGGGTTATAAGTTATCTTTCTCACCTAAAGAAAAACGTTTCTTTATTTTGTGAATAATTTGAAGGCGAGGCGGTCTGTCCGCAGTGTAAAATATGAGAGCTTCTTTTTCAACAGTAGAGTACTTTTGTTCTGTGGCAGACAATGTGCGGAAAGCAAACGCCACAGGTTTTTGTGTGCCATCAGGTTGCACTTGAGCAAGTACAGCACCTTGTGTGTTGTGATCTGTACACACAAGGCAGGATCAAAAAGTGCCAGTGGAACATTATTTAACAGAGTTTTTTTTTTCACTTCTTCACAGCTGGCTTGTGCATCTGAACTTCACAATATGTTCTTTTACTGTAGACAATAAGGTCATCCGGGTAGTTTTGGACACCTGGGAGGTCTTTAAAGATTTCAGCCACCATTTTCCGAAAAAGTGAGGGGGCAGAGACCAGTCCATAATCTGCAGAATCTGAAGAGTCCATCATGTTTAATGAATGCTGTCAAATCTCTGCTATCTTTTTAAGGTTCAAGGTTCAAGGTTCTTTATTTGTCACATGCATAGTTATACAAGTATAACACACAGTGAAATGTAGCCTGACACGCTCCTCGACATGTGCAAAAATTGGGGGGGGGGGGGGGGGGGGGGGTGTAGAGGAAGAACATTATATATATATATATATACAGACATATAGTATATACACTGGGTGAATGTGCAGTAGTAGCAGCAAGCAGGTGAATTCTGTACATTAATATGAATAGACATCTGACTATTTTACAGGATAGACAATATAAACATATTTAAAATTAAAGGAATTGAAATGTACATTGTGCCTTGGTTTAGAGTGTCTGGAAGAGTCCTGTCTCAGTCAATTATAGATGATGTGAGAGTGTGTGTGTTTAGGGCACGGATGGCTTGGGGATAGAAGCTCCTCTTGAGTCTCTCTGTCCTTGCCCGGAAGATGCGGAACCTTCTACCAGATTGCAGAAGTTGGAACAGTTTGTTGCCAGGATGGGACGGGTCCTTCAGTATCTGCGCTGCTCTAGTCCGGCATCTCCTGGTGTAGGTGTCCTGAAGCGGGGGGAGAGCAATCCTGCAGCAGCGTTCTGCTGTACGGATCACTCTCTGGAGAGCTTTTGGTCCTTCACACAGCTGTTCCCAAACCACGATGTCATGTTCTGTGTGAGGATGCTCTCCACAGCGCCTGTATAGAAAATCCTGAGGATCTTTGGAGAGACCCTGAACTTCCTCAGTTGTCGTAGGGGATACAGGCGCTGCCTAGCCTTTTTGGTCTGGACCTGAATGTGGGCAGCCCATGTCAGGTCTGAGGAGATGTGGACACCAAGATACTTGAAGGACTGCACCCTCTCCACTGGAGCTCCATTGATGATGATGGGCTTGTAGTCTCTGTGCTGACCCCTTCTGAAGTCCACCACCAGCTCCTTGGTCTTGCTGACGTTCAGCTGGAGGTGGTTGTCCTGGCACCACGATGCCAGATTCTTCACTTCATCCATGTAGGCCGCCTCATCGTTGTTGGAGATGGCACCCAACACCACTGTGTCGTCAGCAAACTTCACAATGGTGTTGGAGCCATGGGTGGCCACACAGTCTGAAGTGTAGAGGGAGTAGAGCAGTGGCGAGAGGACACATCCCTGAGGTGCTCCTGTGTTGATGGTGATGCTGTTGGAGAAGCACCTGCCCACCCTCACCACCTGAGTTCTGCCAGTGAGGAAGTCCAACACCCACTCTTCATGCAGAGGCAGCAGGTAGCGTGCATTTGCAAGATCAATTGTAGAAAACATCTTTGCACCTTGTAAGCTGGCAAACAATTCATCTACATGTGGTAAAGGGTAGCAATCAGTAATCACAGGTTTGTTTGGTTCACGGAGGTCCACACACAGCCTTTTTCCGCCAGTTTTCCCAACTGTCACAACAATTGGGAATACCCATGCACTGTAAACCCCAACAGTCTACCTGACTTATAAAGTTTGTGGATATAACAATTAAAATTCCTCACAAAGTTGAAACAACTTAAAACTTTTCTGTTCGGTTAACGATTCAAACAGTTATAATTGTACATGGCTTAGAAGTTAAGAGTAAATACTGCTTTCTTAATTATGATTTTTGAGTAAATGTTTTTTTCCGAGCTCCGCATGTGGACGTCATGACGTCTTCTCTCTAACCTGAACGACGTTGACAGAAAATTCTGTTCAATATGGCTGCCCTTCTCGAGCGACTGGAGAACACATTTGGAGAAACTTGTAAGTAAAACGGAACCTTCGTTATGTTTATTTTTTCCGTAAAAAAGCAAGTATATTAATATGTTGCAGCCAATAACTTGTTTTCGAATGCGCTGTTGTGTTAAAAAGCACAGACCCAGGTGGTGAATAGTTGTTCGCGGTTGTTCGCGCTCTTTTTCAAACATAGATTATGTCGTCAGTTTTACAGTTTTAACCGATTAAAACACAGTTTTACAAAGAATCACACATAAAGAAAGGGTCTTAGTGATATTTTAACGACCCCTTGCCAACGCAAGAAAGTTGGCGTTTTTACAACAGCAGTCTCATTGTTCGGCAGGTTTTTGTTTTTTTTTCTTCTCATTAGCATCATTCAAAAGTGACTTAGCTAGCAGTGGCAACTTCTATCTAAAACAACTGAAATATAGCAAGGTGTTGTATATTTAGTGTGCTGATAAGGTTTTCAATATTTTTATTTTTTCTTCCAAGGCTGAAGGCCAAAGACAAAAAGACAGAAGAAAAAAAAATTCAGACTGCAATTAATTTCAGGTGGAGACAGTAAACATCGGCAACATCGGCTGCAGACTCACCCACCCCCACTGCTGCTGTTTCACCTCTGACACCTCAGACACTTCACACCTCTTCTATTCACCCTGCTCACTCCCCCCCACCCCCAACAACAGCATCCAATACACACTCAACACAAGGCTCCAGCCTGTCTCTCTCAACCACCCAGGTTAGGAGGGAACTGAGGAGGATTAATGGTAAGAAGGCAGCGGGCCCAGATGGCATCAGCTCGAGGGTCGTCAGGTCCTGCGCGGACCAACTGTGTGGGGTGATGGAGCACCTCTTCAACCTGAGCCTGAGGCTGGGAAGAGTCCCACAGCTCTGGAAAACCTCCTGTGTTGTTCCAGTGCCAAAGACTTCACGCCCCAAGGACCTCAACAGCTACAGGCCGGTGGCTCTGACATCCCACCTGATGAAGACCCTGGAGCGGTTGGTCCTGGCTCAGCTTCGGCGCCTAACAAGCTCATCACTAGACCCACTTCAGTTTGCCTACCAGCCTGGCATTGGAGCAGATGATGCCGTCATTCACCTCCTACATCGTTCCCTCGCTCACCTGGAGACCGCTGGAAGCACTGTGAGAATCATGTTCTTTGATTTCTCCAGTGCCTTCAACACCATTCTTCCCTCGGCTCTGAAGGACAAGCTGGAGAACTCTGGAGTGGACCATCACCTCACTACCTGGATTCTGGACTACCTCACCGACCGACCACAGTATGTGAGGACTCAGGGCTGTGTGTCGGACAGGGTCGTCTGCAGTACGGGGGCCCCACAGGGAACGGTTCTGGCTCCGTTCCTCTTCACCATCTACACTGCAGACTTCTCCCACAACTCCACCCAGTGCTTCCTGCAGAAGTTCTCTGATGACTCTGCAATAGTCGGCCTCATCACTGATGGGGACGACAAGGAGTACAGAGGACTGACTCAAGACTTTGTGGACTGGTGCCAGCTGAACTACCTCCAGATCAACGCCAGTAAAACCAAGGAGCTGGTGGTAGACTTCCGCAGGCACAAGCATTCTCCACTGCAACCACTGAACATCCAAGGTATGGACATCGAGGCTGTGGACAGCTACAGGTACCTTGGTGTTCATCTGAACAATAGACTGGACTGGACTCATAACTCAGACGCCCTCTACAGGAAAGGGCAGAGCAGGCTGTACCTGCTGCGGAGACTCAGGTCATTTGGAGTGGAGGGCCCACTCCTGAAGACCTTCTATGACTCTGTGGTGGCTTCTGCTATCTTTTATGGTGTGGTCTGCTGGGGCGGCAGCATCTCTGCTGGGGACAGGAAGAGACTGAACAGGGTGATCCGAAGGGCCAGCTCTGTCCTAGGATGCCCTCTGGACCCAGTGGAGGTGGTGAGTGACAGGAGAATGGCGGCTAAGCTGTCATCCCTGTTGGACAACATCTCCCACCCCATGCAGCAGACTGTGACAGCACTGAGCAGCTCCTTCAGTGGGAGACTGCGGCACCCACGGTGTGGGACGGAGAGATTTCGCAGGTCTTTCCTCCCCACTGCTGTCAGACTCCACAACAAAGACTTTAACTGAACACACACACACATCCATACATATGCAATAATACTAAGTGCAATAATCTTTTCTGGCATCGTTGTATTTTTACTCAGTGTATATAGCATTTGTATTCTATTTTTATCTTATTGTATATTTTTATTCTATTTTATTCTACTGTATATAGTATATTATTTTATTTTATTCTATTCTGTACAGTTGTGTACTGTATTTATTCTTATCGTATTCTAATTTTTGCGTCATAACTTTTGCACTGTCCACTTCCTGCTGTGACAAAACAAATTTCCCACGTGTGGGACTAATAAAGGTTATCTTATCTTATCTTATCTTATCCTAAACACAGGTGAGTTGAAAGATCTACTGAAGAAACCATTCATTAAGTCCCTTAAGGTGAAGATTTCATATATTGATAATGATAAAATTAACACAAATTAAAAGTTTCACTGATAAACACACAATTTTTCCTTGCTTTGAACCCCATGTTCTATATAGATCACAGCTCTGATCTGGAGAACACTATTTTAAAATACTGTGTAGGGTTTTTGTCAAATGATTAAGAAACAGACTCTCTGTCACAAGAGACAGAAAGGTTGTATCTTAAAAGAAAAGTCTCCAAAATTTAGTAGAGTCTGATGTCATGCAGTTTCATAAACATGTATTCTCCCCAAAGAATGACACCTGAAAACTTTGCGTTAAATGAACTTTTCTTTTCCCTTTTTAGGAGGCACCTGATATCAACGTGAAACGCACTGCAGTACTTCATGCCCTTCCTGTATACCTGCGGGAGGAGGACCCAGAATTCTTTTAGACATGTAATGTAAGTGTATTTTTGCATTACTTAAATTCTGCCAGTAAGATAAAATGCTATGGATTTTTTTAAATACAATTTAATACCCTAGCAGCTACCAAATTGTACAAACAAAATACCCTCTCTGTAGAAAACCCCCCCACACACACACACACACACACACACACACACACACACACACACACACACACACACACACACACACACACACACACACACACACACACACACACACACACACACACACACACACACAGGTCAGGAGCAGGGCACAGGCGTATCACAGCACTATGGCTATGCTGCAGGTGGCCCAAAAACCAGGCTGAAGTCAAGATTTAGTTTCTTTTTGAGATAAAGTCATGAAATAAAAAATTACTTTTTTTTAGAAAAATAACAAAAATACATATTATGTAATGCAAGAAGCTAACACGTTAATGTACATTTTTCAAAAAAAGTAGAGTACCCTAACTCGTTACAAAGTAACCCACTACACTGCTGAATGTTTTGCTAGATTACAGGTCATGCTTGTCACATTCTCTCAAACCAACCTTACTTATTTAATTGGGGCGATCGTGGCTCAAGAGTTGGGAGTTCGCCTTGTAATCAGAAGGTTGCCGGTTCGAGCCCTGGCTCCGACAGTCTCGGTCGTTGTGTCCTTGGGCAAGACACTTCACCCGTTGCCTACTGGTGGTGGTCAGAGGGCCCGCTGGTGCCAGTGTCCGGCAGCCTCACCTCTGTCAGTGCGCCCCAGGGTGGCTGTGGCTACAATGTAGCTGCCATCACCAGTGTGTGAATGGGTGTGAATGTCTGGATGACTGAATGTGTAAAGCGCTATACAAATACAGGCCATTTACCATTGATACTGTGTCTATTCCAGGCGGACGCATTGGATGAGTCGACCCTCATTGACACTTCAGTTGCCCTTCTCACAGTGGTTACCGATGGCGCTTCCCAGTCCAGTCCATTTTACTTCCTCAAGCATGGCTGTTTTGGTGAAAGGCGACTAGGTGATGCGTGATATTCCCAGATTTGCAAATGCATTTGCTTTATTGTTTGGCTTGATCTATGCTCTGCATTTAGACTACCCCAGGAAGCTGGTTCACACATTTGCCTTAGTCCAAAATATCTTCATGGGGCTTGATGACGGCAAACCCCTGAAACCCCTGCCTACATGCTCTTAAGGAATATAAGGCAATGTTTGTTAGGACACGCACTCTGTTACTGAGCACTTTGTTTGAAGCATTTTAAGCACTTTAAGTTTACTACAGGCTTTGGGTGGATTTAACTCCATCAGTTTACCTAATTTTCCTATACTTGACTGCCTTATCTGGTTATTTGGAAGCTGATCGTCTTTGTACCCATTTTAAAAAATTGTTTTTCATTTCTATTTAAAAAAAAGTGATTAGTATTTGACTTTTTGTTTTGCATTTTTGTGTATTTTGAGAAAGATGCAATTAGGACTGATGTCGTCCTTTGTGATTTTATAAAAAGATAAATGTTCTACACAGAATTTATAATGCTCACTTTATGGTGCCGATGTCCATGTTAGTTGTTTTATAAAAACATTTGTGATGTTTTTAAATTTTCATGAAAAAATGTTAAATAAACAAAATGTAAAGTAACTGAATTTCCGTGCTTTTTTTTTTTTTTTAGTAGTCTACACTCAAACATTGAAACATAAATATCTTAATCAGATAATTTGAGTTTAGGTTGTAATATAATTGCATTGTGTTGCATCAAAATAATAAACTACAAGAAACACAAAAATATTGAAATTAAAGTATACAGTCTTTGAGTAAAGCTCAATCAATAAAATATAAAATATAATTAAAAATGTTTAGGTTAACAATAAATACAAATTTTGAGCACCCCATACTTAGAAGATATGAGTTTTTGTACTTAAATCTTTTGAGGTAATCAGTTTCCACAAAAGTTTGAAGTTCAGTCAACTTGTTCGGGTTTACAGTGTGGTGATGCATCAATTTGTTCAATGATACCAGCTTTGAGTAAACGATTCAGTTATGCCAAAACTGAAGCCCTCACAGCAAATGGGAGCACTAGACAGCAAGGCTAGCTGACAGGAAATGCCAGACACCAACAACAGCCAGCGAGGATAATTGCTTGGCTCCACCAAGCTCAACCACCAACCAACGAAGCTCACAGGCAGGCCGAGCCGGGCTCCACCTACAGGCAGCGAGGCTAACTGCCAGGACAGGCTGGGCTTCGGCAAGCCACAGAGTTGATCCGGGCTTCGCAACTAACATAATAATAATAATAATAATAATAATAATAATAATAATGGATTGCATTTATATAGCGCTTGGGAGACCCTCAAAGCACTTTACAATTCCACTATTCATTTACTCTCACACACTGGTTTCCCCACCAGTTACAGTTGTAGCCACAGCTGCCCTGGGGTAGACTGAAAGAAGCGAGGCTGCCATCGGCCCCTCTGGCCAACACCAGTAAGTGAAGTGTCCTGTCCACACAACAACTAAGACAGACAGGACTCGGGTTCAAACCGGTAACCTACCGGTTACAAGATGAGCTTCCCAACCCCCTGAGCCACGGTTGCCCCCACCCTGCAACTAATGGGGCTTAAGACGCTGCCTAAGAGGAGCAGCCTCAATGAGGAGGAGCAATTTAAAAGGAAAAGAAAGTTAGAAAAGGATATAACAATGGTTCACTTAGTAGAAGCCTATATGTAAACTTTAAATCCATCAAAGAATGTTTAACACAGTTTAATCAGCCATTCAAACTCCTGGAAAAGAAGAAGACTTTGAAATAAATCAATAAGAATTCCTTCATCTAAATAGGATCAATAAAAAAGGAGGTGGGGTGGCACTTTACGTTGATAAAAAATGACTGTTATTGATGGAGTGATGGAATGTATAAACAGTCGAAATACAGTGGCTTGCAAAAGTATTCGGCCCCCTTGAACTTTTCCACATTTTGTCACATTACAGCCACAAACATGAATCAATTTTATTGGAATTCCACGTGAAAGACCAACACAAAGTGGTGTACACGTGAGAAATGGAACGAAAATCATACATGATTCTAAACATTTAACTGAAAGTGGGGTGTGCGTAATTATTCAGCCCCCTGAGTCAATACTTTGTAGAACCACCTTTTGCTGCAATTTCAGCTGCCAGTCTTTTAGGGTCTGTCTCTACCAGCTTTTCACATCTAGCGACTGAAATTCTTGCCCATTCTTCTTTGCAAAACAGCTCCAGCTCAGTCAGATTAGATGGGCAGCGTTTGTGAACAGCAGTTTTCAGATCTTGCCACAGATTCTCGATTGGATTTAGATCTGGACTTTGACTGGGCCATTCTTACACATGGATATGTTTTGTTTTAAACCATTCTATTGTTGCCCTGGCTTTATGTTTAGGGTTGTTGTCCTGCTGGAAGGTGAATCTCCACCCCAGTCTCAAGTCTTTTGCAGACTCCAAGAGGTTTTCTTCCAAGATTGCCCTGTATTTGGCTCCATCCATCTTCCCATCAACTCTGACCAGCTTCCCTGTCCCTGCTGAAGAGAAGCACCCCAAGAGCATGATGCTGCCACCACCATATTTGACTGTGGGGATGGTGTGTTCAGAGTGATGTGCAGTGTTAGTTTTGCATTTTGGCCAAAAAGTTCCATTTTGGTCTCATCTGACCAGAGCACCTTCTTCCACATGTTTGCTGTGTCCCCCAAATGGCTTGTGGCAAACTGCAAACGGGACTTCTTGTGGTTTTCTTTTAACAATGGCTTTCTTCTTGCCACTCTTCCATAAAGGCCAACTTTGTGCAGTGCACGACTAATAGCTGTTCTATGGACAGATTCCCCCACCTGAGCTGTAGATCTCTGCAGCTTGTCCAGAGTCACCATGGGCCTCTTGGCTGCATTTCTGATCAGAGCTCTTCTTGTTCGGCCTGTGAGTTTAGGTGGACGGTCTTGTCTTGGTAGGTTTAACTGCTTGCTTTTATGTTGCTTTTGTTATTCTACCATGTACAGTGTCCTTGAGTGTTCTGAAAGGCGCTTTCAAATAAAATGTATTATTATTAATATTATTATTGTTTACAGTTGTGCCATACTCCTTCCATTTCTGAATGATCGCTTGAACAGTGCTCTTTGGGATGTTCAAGGCTTGGCAAATCTTTTTGTAGCCTAAGCCTGCTTTAAATTTCTCAATAACTTTATGCCTGACCTGTCTGGTGTCTAAATCCAATTGAGAATCTGTGGCAAGATCTGAAAACTGCTGTTCACAAACGCTGTCCATCTAATCTGACTGAGCTGGAGCTGTTTTGCAAAGAAGAATGGGCAAGAATTTCAGTCGCTAGATGTACAAAGCTGGTAGAGACATACCCTAAAAGACTGGCAGCTGTAATTGCAGCAAAAGGTGGTTCTACAAAGTATTGACTCAGGGGGCTGAATAATTACGCACACCCCACTTTTCAGTTATTTATTTGTAAAAATGTTTAGAATCATGTATGATTTTCGTTCCATTTCTCACGTGTACACCACTTTGTGTTGGTCTTTCACGTGGAATTCCAATAAAATTGATTCATGTTTGTGGCTGTAATGTGACAAAATGTGGAAAAGTTCAAGGGGGCCGAATACTTTTGCAAGCCATTGTATGTAGATTCTTCTGGGTCACTTGGGAAGTTTTGTAAGCAAAATTGGCTATTGCAACGCACCCCATGAGCAGCCACAAAAAACAAAAATACAAAAGTCTTAAAACAATAAATAACATGTTGGTAAAGATTGGTGAGCTTTTCTCTGGGAAAGCACACTTTGGAGATGTAGTCACTAAAAGAAATACACATATTTTTTCTTTATTAAAAGATCAACGAAATAATCAGTCCCTTTTCAGTAGCTGTGTGCAAACACTGGGGTGGCTTCTGCTCCTGAGGTAGAACAGGGGTTGCACACTTGGATTAAAATTAATTGAAACCAGTGTGGCTTTGTGAGTTCGCCTTTACTGTATCTGCTTGCCTGCAAATAGACATAGCACAACGTTACACACTTTTGCAGTCTCACACAACCCTTATAGGCGCACTGCCTTATGGTTAGTGGCTGGGCTTCTTTACTCCTGCTAGAGCTGCTCATTTTAGGGGATACTCCCTCTTGTGGTGTAACGGAGGAATACCCTTCCTGCACTATGCCACTTTTGGAGACTGGGGAACACATTATTTTACAACAATCAAAGAAAATACATATTTGAACAATCAGAACATTCAACTAACTATAATATTGTAACTAAAGATGATGGGGGGGGGGGGGGGGGGGGGGGGGGGTGTCCTGTTTTGTCCACAGTGTCTTTCTTGTCCTTACACTCTCCCCTCAAAAAGTTAATGGCATCCCGACATTCTACCAATATCAGTCCTTATGTGGCAACTATACGTTGGTTGTAGGAGGCTACATCTCTTTAGGAGTCAGAGTTCAGCATCACTGCTAGCCACAGTGAAACACATGACATGTATCTCCCCTTTATGTCGCAGCAGGTGTTATTGTGCACGATAACAGTCCACTGCTTTTTCCATCCATATCACGGGTATCTGCATCTTTACTGAGTAAGGTGCCCTCACCTGGACATAACCTCACTACATAAAATAGGGTGCCATTCTCATACCGGGTCACTACACTAATTCTTTTGACTCTTCTTTATGGCTAACAAAACAGAATTAACATTTCCATTTTTCTAATAAAGCAGTAATGAAAACCTGAAAATGTAACTGTTATAACTACTTTACTGCAGTATGTAACATATGACTGTGTCTGAGGTACTTATTCAAGTGCTAATGTCGGCTGTCCTAACTTTGTGGTAAGTAAACATTAGCTTTTGTTTTCTCATTCTGAAAGGATACTTTTTCACACTGACCGGTGACTGGTCAGTGTCCTCTTGGTTACTGCACTCCATCTCAAGCTGGTGCGTCTGCTCTGTGTCTTTATTGTTCGCTTATGCCTCTGTATCCTCGTCATGCTGGTCGCGTTGATGTTCTATATTGTCCACGCCCGGATTCTGTTCTTCGCAGTCCTCCTGGTGTTCCATGTCATTGTCATCACAGAGATCCTCCCTCCTGACAGCTCCACTCTCTGCATTGAACCCTGATGCTTCTGTCCACCAGGGCTGTCTACCATGTCCCCCTTGTTCTGCCGGCAGTCCTCTGATTGCTCTCCATTCATCCTTATCCTCTGAACTGTGCTCTTGCTCATGTCGCTCATGTCTGTCCTTGTTGTTTTTCTGTTTTTGCTTTCTCAGTTCTGCATGTGAGTTGACTTTTTCGACTGGCAAGAAGTCACATGGCAGCAGGAGGTTCCTGTGGACGACTCTGACACGTCCCTTGCTATTTTCTGGGTTAATCTCATATACTGGGCTATCCTTATGTTTCCTTTGTGTCACCTGAAACACCTGGTCCTCCCAGAAGGATCTCTGTTTCCCTGGTCCTCCCTTTTCACCAAAATTCCGGACCAGTACTCTGCACCCTGGATACAGCTCTGCACTGTGTGTTTTTCTGTCATAGAGCACTTTCCCTTGTCGACTCTCCTTACAGGCTGTCGCTGAGGCCAATTTGTAAGCATCCTTCATGCAAATCTTCCACTTCTCGGCATAGTCTTGATGAGAAGGGCTTTGGCATTAGCTGTGAGACCAAAAATCATATCAATAGGGAGTCTGGGGTTCCTCCCAAACAAGAGGAAATAAGGGGCATATCCAGTGGCCTCACTGCGCGTACAGTTGTACGCATGGACCACCTTTGCCAGGGATGCCTTCCAGTCTGCTTTTGCTCCCTCTGGGAGGTTCCGAAGCATGGCCAGCAGTCTCCTATTGAACCTTTCTACCTGGCCATTTCCCTGGGGGTGGTATGGTGTGGTTCTGGATCCCTTGACTCCACTGTATTCTTCCAGCTTGGCAAAGAGTTTGTTTTCGAATTCTCTTCCCTGGTCATGATGGAGCCGTGTGGGAAAACCAAACTTCAAGACAAAGTCTCCAAATATTTTCTCTGCCACTTTTATCTCTGCAGGGATAAGCCTGAGCAAATCGTGTAAAGTGGTCCATGGCCACGAGGATATACTCATACCCTCCCTTACATTTCTCCAAATGCAAAAAAATCAATGGAGACCAGTTCAAACGGGTACGTTGTAGTGATATTGATCAGTGGAGCTCTGGTTGGCTTGTTGGGATGCTTGTTTTTTTTAGCTACACACCTGTCTTATGTAATGCTCCAAGTCCTCCTGCATGTGAGGCCAGTAAAAGCGATCCCGAATGAGGGCCAAAGCTCTCTCCACCCCCAAGTGGCCCATGTCTTCATGTAGTTCTTTATAAACG
The DNA here is from genome assembly GCF_963969265.1 of Rhamphochromis sp. 'chilingali'. Classification (NCBI taxonomy): domain Eukaryota; kingdom Metazoa; phylum Chordata; class Actinopteri; order Cichliformes; family Cichlidae; genus Rhamphochromis; species Rhamphochromis sp. 'chilingali'. Next base: position 5,834,146 of record NC_137938.1, read on the forward strand.
AGCAAATGGAACTTCTTAGGCAGGAGTAGCTGTGTTCGGCTGGGTGTTTTCCTGTACAGTAAACCATCCTCATCAAGGTGCAGTTTCTGTTTTTCCCTTGCAGGGCAGCAATCTCCTTGTTGCATGCCTGTTTTCTGCCTTTTGGCCACCGATTAGAGATGACATACTTCAGGACTTCCCCAATTACAGGATCTTCTTTTTGTGCATCTCTTAAGTTTGCCTTAGGGATATCCAGACCTGACATCCCTACCTCCTCACTTTGCTCTGCTACCACAGTTGAGATGTTTAACGGGCAGAGCCAGGGTTCACTTCCCTGCAGCTGAACAGCCAGAGCCTGAGTCACGCTGTTTAGGACCTCAGGTGTCACTGCTTCTGTACAAGTTTGTATGTAATGATCCATATCCAAGGGCATTCGTGAGAGACCATCTGCATCTCTGTTAGCTCTGCCAGGTCGATACTTGATGGAGAACTGGAAGTCAGCGAGTTCAGCTACCCATCTGTGTGTGGTTGCATTCAGTTTTGCCATTGTCAGCACATATGTGAGGGGGTTGTTGTCAGTATAGACAATGAAGGGTGGTGAATAGTAGAGATAATCTCTAAACCTCTCACATATGGCCCACTTCAGGGCAAGAAATTCCAACTTCCCTGAATGGAGGTGGTAGTTCTTCTCTGGGGCAGTAAGGGTCCTAGACCCACATGCAATAACCACTAGCTTCCCATTTTGTCTTTGGTAAAGCACAGCTCCAAGTCCCTCCTACGATGCATCACAATGAATGGTTGCTCGAAGTCGGGATAACCTAAAACTGGGGGCTGAATGAGGAAATTGACTAGCTGAAAGACCACCTGATGATGCTCAGCTGACCATGCCACTAGGTGAGAGGATGGTAGCTGACCCCCTTGATTCTTTGTCTTTTTGTTGTGTTTTGACTTCCTGTCTCTCCCTTCCCCTGTTTTTTCTGAGGAGGGAAAGGTCATAGAGTGGCTTTGCAATGCGTGAAAAGAATATAGTTGCGATAGTATGAGATGAATCCCAACACCTTCTTCACTTCCCCAATTGTGGTGGGGTTCCTTTGTTTTAAAGCTTGGACAGGCGCAATGTCAGCGGGGTCCATGGTGTGACCATCTTGAGTTACCAACCTCCCCAGGAATCTCACCTGATTTTTGAACAGTTCACATTTCCTGGGTGTTAATTTCACTCCATGGCTTTGATAACGCTGCAGGACCTGCTTTTGATCATTTAAGTGGTCCTCAAATGTTTTTGAATGAACAAGGTTGTCATCCAATGACAAAAATTGGCTTCATATGACTTCCGGTCGAGTGAACGCTGGCGCGCTTGGCTGCCGCTGCTCACCGGTTATTATTATCTTATTTTTTAAGTTGCTGACGACAATTTAAATCAAGTATCTAAGACGCGACCCTGTTTTGACTTGTTTTCGCAATATTTTCGGGCTTCTATTGCTTGCGCTGCAGCTGTCAGCGGTCCCTCCGTTTGTGTTCAGTGCTCGGCCCTGATTAAGATGCGGATCCACAGGGTGTTGGTGTGGCTTGTGCTCACCTGGGTTTTTTTTTCCATCATTCATCACCCGGCGACAGCTCTTCTCCAGTATTCTGCTACGGATCTTTTACGGCTCCGTTTTTGCCTGGCTATCTCTCCACCGGTGGCTCTATGCTTCTACCCGGACATCGCCTTCCAGCCCCGCCACAGGTATATCCACCGAGGGCTTCGGCGGAAGTTCAACATCAGTGACACTAACTCAATATTTTCCATCTGGTCAAAAACTCGTCGTCCTCCCTGCAAGACTGACCGGGCTGTTGACCACAGTGTGCTGGCCCACCTGGCTAGATCGACTAAGCCTACTGTCAGGCATGGTAACTCCAGCATCAAGTTTGGTCTATTAAACATCCGCTCTCTCACTGGTAAGGGACATCTCGTCCATGATCTCCTCTGTGATCGTAAGTTGGACTTTCTTTGTTTAACTGAAACATGGCAACTGCCTAATGACTTTGTTTCTTTCAACGACTCCACTCCATCTGAGTTTGTTTACACCTGTCAACCTCGCATCTCGGGGAGGGGCAGAGGTCTCGCGATAATTCACCGGAGGCACTGGAAAGTGCTCCCTGTCTCTGCCCCTCCCTCCCATTCATTTGAATACACTGCACTACAGCTCCCTGGATCTACCCCCACCATCATATGTACTGTTTATCGGCCACCTAAGCCAAACAAGGAGTTTTTAAATGAATTTTCTGCTCTTCTCACTCATTTTTCTGTACTTTCTCCAAATCTGATCATTGCTGGTGACTTCAATATTCATATGGACAATAATAAAATCCCTCTTTCCAGAGATTTTACCTCCTGCCTGGAAAGTTTTGGGCTTCTACAGTACATAAAATTTCCTACCCATTCCAAAGGTCATATCCTGGATTTGGTCTGTTGTTCTGGCATTACCCCCACCCATTGTAAAGCCACATTGTTTCCCCAGTCTGATCATATGTTTATTTCTTTTGATGCAAACATAACCGCTTCCAAAACCTGTATCTCTCGTAATATCACTTTTAGGAAAATTAGTAATATCAACCCAGCTGTTTTTTCATCTGCCGTCCATGACCTTCCATCTATCCACTGCTCCTCAACCCCTCATGAACTCGTTTGTCATTATAATGTCAACCTTCATAACCTTCTTAACATATTTGCTCCCCTTAAACATCGAACTGTCTCATTTTCCCGTTCAGCTCCATGGTTTACCTCCGACCTGCGTCACCTTAAAGCTAAAGGACGCCAACTCGAACGTCTATTCAAGAAAACCGGACTTACTGTACATAAAGAAATGCACAATGATCATGTTTTGTTCTATAAGGACTGCATTGCCTCAGCCAAATCTGCTTACTACTCTGGTTTAATTAGTTCTAATGAAGGTAACTCCAGGTCCCTCTATTCATTGTTCAGTAAAATTACAAAACCTCCAGACACATTCCCCTCCCAGATGTATTCTGTTGATTTTTGCAATTCTCTTATCTCTTTTTTCACTTGTAAAATCTCAGACATTCACCGTCAACTTAACTCTTTAGGAGCTCCTGACTCTGAAGTAGACTTCCTGGTTCCCCCACTGTCTTCCTGTCAGTTATTTTCAAGCTTTACTCTTCCCTCCATAACTGACGTATCTAATCTCATTAAAAAATCTAAGCCATCCACCTGTCAACTTGACCCTCTCCCTACTGTGTTAGTTAAAGCCTGTCTTCCCTCTTTAGCACCTCTCATAACCAATATTATTCATTCCTCCCTGAACACTGGGATTGTTCCTGAAGCACTGAAAAAGGCTTCTGTTATTCCAACTCTCAAAAAGCCTGGTGCAGACCCCAATAACTTTGATAATCATCGCCCTATATCAAATCTCCCCTTTATTTCAAAAATTCTTGAAAAAGTTGTTGCCGCCCAGCTTCATTCACATCTCAATGACCATAATCTCTATGAACAATTTCAATCTGGTTTCCGCCCCAATCATAGCACAGAAACTGCTCTGTTAAGGATTACCAATGACCTTCTGATGGCAGCTGATTCTGGTGTCCTATCCATTCTCATCCTTCTTGATCTTAGTGCGGCGTTTGATACCATTTCTCACAATATTCTCCTGAACCGGTTAGCTTCCATTGGTATTAGTCATACCCCACTTACCTGGTTTACCTCCTATCTCTCAGACCGCACTCAGTTTATCCAACTTAAATCCCATTCTTCAGCTCTCTATCCTGTTTCTGCTGGTGTGCCCCAGGGTTCAGTATTGGGGCCTCTTTTATTCATTATTTATATGCTTCCTCTTGGTTATATATTCCGAAAATATAATATAAATTTTCACTGTTATGCCGATGACACCCAGCTCTACCTTTCTTCTAAACCGAATTCATCCCTCCCACCTACCTCCCTCTCAGACTGTCTTATTGAGATTAGATCCTGGTTCTCCTCCAATTTCCTCAAACTTAACAGTAATAAAACTGAAGTTTTACTTGTTGGTACACCATCTATCTTAACCAAATCCCACAGCTTTTCCATTAACGTTGAAAATTCTCCCACCCTTCCCTCCCCTCAGGTTAAGAGTTTGGGTGTCATACTTGATAATACTCTTTCATTCCAGTCTCACATTAATTACATAACACGGTCTGCTTACTTCCATTTACGTAATATTCACCGACTCCGTCCCTTCCTTACTCCCCATGCTGCTGCCATCCTTGTCCATAGTCTTATTACATCCCGTATTGATTACTGTAATTCCCTCCTATTTGGTCTCCCTAAAAGGTCCCTTCATAAACTCCAACTTCTTCAAAATTCTGCAGCTTGGGTCATAACTTGCACTCCGTTAAGTGCTCATATTACCCCAGTTCTTCAGCAGCTTCACTGGTTGCCCATAGAAGCCAGGATAAATTTTAAAATCTTACTTCTTGCATACAAGTGTATCCATAAATCTGCTCCTTCATATTTGTGTGACCTGCTCCATATCACCACTGTTTCCCGCACTCTCAGATCATCATCTGCTATTCATCTTACTGTTCCGTCCTCACACCTTATCACTATGGGGAACAGAGCTTTCAGTCGCTCTGCTCCTCCTGCACTAAGAAATATTGACTCCCTCTCCGTATTTAAGACACAGCTCAAAACACATCTGCTTAAACTGGCTTATTCGCTTTAATGCTGATTTTATCTGTTGTCACGCTCTGTTTTGTAATTTTAACTTATTTTATGTATTTTATGACTATTGTTCCTTTTATTAATTGTGTTTTTTGTAAGGTGACCTTGGGTTTCTGAAAGGCGCCCTCAAATAAAATGTATTATTATTATTATTATTATTATTATTATTATCCAAGTAGGGGCAGACATATGTCGTCCCGCAGCCCTGCAAGGCATTCTTCCATCACCCTCTGAAACTCAGCCGGCGCAGACGACAGCCCAAAAGGGATTCTTACCCATTCATACAATCCCCAGGGTGTGATGAATGCAGTGAGAGGGCGACTTGACTCCTCCAGGAAGCCCTGGTGATAAAGCCTTCCCTTGGTCTAAGACCGAGAACCAGGAGCTTACTTTCAATGTGTTGAGCATATCTTGTATGCGTGGTATGGGATGGCGGTCAGGGATTGACTGGTCTGACCCTGTGACTGGTCAGACCAGACCAGTCACAGCACAAGCGGAGGCTGCCATCCTTTTTCCGCACACATACTGGGCTGGAGTAGGAGGATTTTGATTTCTTTATCTACCCTCTATTAAGCAAGTCTTCCAGATAATCCTTTACTTCAATATGAAGTGGCTTAGGCACTTATGTATATGTTCGGCGAACACGTGTGGGGTCACTGAGGCGGATCTTAAGCTGCAGTGAGGGTATATTGCCAACATCCTGTTCATCACGAGGAAAGGCATTACTCTCCCCTCTTAATAGCTGTCTGATCTTCCGCTGCTGTGCCGGAGAGAGATGGTCAAGGGGAACTGGGGGGTCCCATACACCTTCACTGTTGCTTCTTGTTCTGTTTTCCTGTTCCCCACTTTGGCTAGCTGGAGGTGCAGCTGTTGCTTCTACAGTAGGTCTTGTTGTTTCCAACTGTTCTATTTCCACTGCCACTGTGTTAGCTGGGTAAATAGTTCGGACCCTCTGAGTTTGTCCCAAAACAGTTCTTGGAGACAGTATTATATCATAAGCTATGGTACTAGTGACTGGGAGACTAATACAGGTCCAGCTGCCTTGCTGTTAATGGACAACACTCATAGCTGGACTGTCCATGGGCCAATGATTTTAAAAAAATTTTTTGGTAAAGGTATAAACAATGAAAGGTGGTGGATTGGCCAGATGCTGGCCGGTGTGTAAAAATAACTCAATTGTTTGGTGGTGGCTATTGCGGAGCTTCCACAGATTCAGTAACATTAGCAAGTGGTGGAGGACAGCAGGTGGATGAGAGAAAGGGGAGACAGGAGAAGGAGAGACCCGAGACGGCCACCGGTCCGAGTGTCAGGTGAACTGAACTTCAGGTAAGAAGTTACAGTGGGGCAAAAAAGTATTTAGTCAGCCACCGATTGTGCAAGTTCCCCCACCTAAAATGATGACAGAGGTCAGTAATTTGCACCAGAGGTACACTCCAACTGTGAGAGACAGAATGTGAAAAAAAAATCCATGAATCCACATGGTAGGATTTGTAAAGAATTTATTCGTAAATTAGGGTGGAAAATAAGTATTTGGTCACCTCAAACAAGGAAAATCTCTGGCTCTCACAGACCTGTAACGTCTTCTGTAAGAAGCTTTTCTGTCCCCCACTCGTTACCTGTATGAATGCCACCTGTTTGAACTCATCATCTGTATAAAAGACACCTGTCCACAGCCTCAAACAGTCAGACTCCAAACTCCGCCATGGCCAAGACCAAAGAGCTTTCGAAGGACACCAGGAAAAGTATTGTAGACCTGCACAAGACTGGGAAGAGTGAATCTACAATAGGCAAGCAGCTTGGTGTGAAAAAATCAACTGTGGGAGCGATCATCAGAAAATGGAAGACATACAAGACCACTGATAATCTCCCACGATCTGGGGCTCCACGCAAGATCTCATCCCGTGGGGTCAAAATGATCATGAGAACGGTGAGCAAAGATCCCAGAACCACACAGGGGGACCTGGTGTATGACCTGCAGAGAGCTGGGACCAAAGTAACAAAGGTCACCATCAGTAACATACTACAACGGCAGGGAATCAAATCCCGCAGTGCCAGACGTGTTCCGCTGCTGAAGCCAGTGCATGTCCAGGCCCGTCTGAAGTTTGCCAGAGAGCACATGGATGATACAGCAGAGGATTGGGAGAATGTCATGAGGTCAGATGAAACCAAAGTAGAACTTTTTGGTATAAACCCAACTCATCGTGTTTGGAGGAAGAAGAATACTGAGTTGCATCCCAAGAACACCATACCTACTGTGAAGCATGGGGGTGGAAACATCATGCTATGGGGCTGTTTTTCTGCCAAGGGGACAGGACGACTGATCCATGTTAAGGACAGAATGAATGGGGCCATGTATCGTGAGATTTTGAGCCAAAACCTCCTTCCATCAGTGAGAACTTTGAAGATGAAACAAGACTGGGTCTTCCAACATGACAATGATCCAAAACACACCGCCCGGGCAACAAAGGAGTGGCTCCGTAAGAAGCATTTGAAAGTCCTGGAGTGGCCTAGCCAGTCTCCAGACCTCAACCCCATAGAAAATCTGTGGCGGGAGTTGAAAGTCCGTGTTGCTCGGCGACGGCCCCAAAACATCACTGCTCTCGAGAAGATCTGCATGGAGGAATGGGCCAAAATACCAGCTACTGTATGTGCAAACCTGGTAAAGACCTATAGTAAACGTTTGACCTCTGTTATTGCCAACAAAGGTTATGTTACAAAGTATTGAGTTGTATTTTTGTTATTGACCAAATACTTATTTTCCACCCTAATTTACGAATAAATTCTTTACAAATCCTACCATGTGGATTCATGGATTTTTTTTTCACATTCTGTCTCTCATAGTTGAAGTGTACCTCTGGTGCAAATTACTGACCTCTGTCATCATTTTAGGTGGGGGAACTTGCACAATCAGTGGCGGACTAAATACTTTTTTGCCCCACTGTATGACCTGCAGTCTATCTGGGTCAGATATAAACCAAGTTTAGGTGGAGTTTATTTTCGTTGTGCTGACTTTTTACCGTCAGTTACAATAACTCGTACTGGTACTAGCTAGCATGACGGAGTTTCTATACAGCTGGGTGTAGGGTTGCCAACCGTCCCTTAAAATACGGAATCGTCCCGTATTTCGAAACAAAAGTACACGTCCCGTATTGAGCTAATAAGGGACGCACTTTGTCCCGTAATACAGTGAGAATCAAACGTAGTCTATAACTTTTAATGGAATTAACGCTTTGTTTGAAAACATAATTCCCAGCCCCTCTCCTGCTTTGTGACCAATGAGCTGACAGCACACTTACGAGTATGACAATTCAGATTACCGCTCATCTCATTGGTCGAGGAAAGGTCGCTTACGGAGAAAATACCGGAAGACAACAGATGACCACAACAAGAAGCATGGCCAACAGGGAAACAAACGCCGACACTGCGGTGCAAGTCTCGGACGACAGTAAACCTAAAGCTGGGCAAACACTGTGCGATTTTTTCAGTCACGTTATTCAGCTCCTGCTCAAACTGCACAATTGACTCGCAGGGGTTAGAAGTTGGTAGGTCACGATGCAGGGTCTCACACTATACCGCCCGATGCTCTGATGCAACCTGAGTGCTCACACTGTGCCTCCATAAAATGATGGTTATAACAGAAAATCTGTCGCGCTCTCTCTCTCCGTCTTACACTCACACAGACCCACACACCACCACCATCAACTTTGCTAAATTGCTAATGAAAAACATTGATCGGGCAGCTGTGACTGAGCAGCAATGTAAATCCAACTATTTTCACGGTTGTGTGCCTCCATCGCTTGTGTCCAGATCACACGCTGCACAGCCGTGCTGCTCCATCTTTTACACCAACGTTTACGTGTTTGCGCGCGAGCAGTGTGAGCGGCTGTGGTGAGACCCTCACGAGCGATTGATGATCGGGAGCTGGTCGTGAGGTGTTAATCACTTCTCGTTACCCCACGTATACTACACGATGCATGATGAAGGCCAAAATCGGTCCGATCACTCAAAAATCGGCTCAAAATGGGCCTAAAACTGCACAGTGTAAGCCCAGCATTAGAGCAGCAATGTTTGTTCCCCTCAGAGAAAGGGAAGAATGGGAAAAGGAAAACACCTGGCTGGAAAAAGTTAATATGGGCATGTGCAGTGAATATCAGCGCTATGTGGCCAGAAGTGTGATAATATAATTTATTTTGTGTAATAAATAACTGCAAGGATAGATGATTACAACAAATAGATGACTAATACATAAAAGTAATACATATATGAATAATGATGATGAGTTAAGATGCGTAATCATGGGAACAAGCGGGTTTACAAACAGGAGCAGCTGATTAGCATTAGAAAAGCTGAAATAATACCTCAACTGAAGCCAATTGTACTAAATGCACTAAATGTGCACTGTTACAAGAATGTTTTTCTTTCTATTGTTTTCTATTATTTTAAGTTAAGCAGGACAGAGTTCTTTTAAAGAAAGATTTACTTATATTCTCAAAAGTTAAGCATGACAGGCTTCTGTTTAAGAAGGAGACCTGTTTTATTGTGTTAATGTTGTCATTTTGAGCTAAAAATAAATGGCTAAATGATCATTTGTTTCACATGTGTTCATATCACAAAGAATACACATCTACTTAAATCTAATTCAAGTCAAATGGTTAAAAAAATAATTTCACACACAAAAAAAGAGCTAGAAAATTCACCACACTGGGAAGGGTGAAGACAACTGGGTCGCCCGGCCCTGGCCACGAGGTGTCCCTTATTTATTTTTCAGGGAGTTGGCAACCCTAGCTGGGTGGGTGCTATGATGTTACTGATAGTGAACTTTATGTTATTCATAAGGTTAGTTAGTAGAGTTGCCAACCGTCCCGTAAAAAGATGGAATCGTCCCGCATTCAGAGAAAATATTACGTGTTTCATATTGAGCTGAAAAGGAGCAGTTTGTCCCGTACTTCAGGTAGGATGGAAAAAGACACAAAGCTGGAGTTATTCTGTCTTTACGCTGTCAGCTGCCTCTTCTTTGCTCATTCTTTCCCCTCCCTCTGCTGTTTCTACTTCAATGAACATGATCATGAAACTGCTCAATGATCAGCTGATCAGCTTTTCTCTCTTGTTTGTTTATCGCCCACTTTGCACCAGAAAGAGGAAACCACAAACAACAGCTGCACGTTTAAGCTTGATCAGCTGTTGTTAGAATTTATTTAATATTAATTTCAAGTATCAGCTGATGTTTGCTGGAGCCACAGCTGTTAAGCTGCTGGTCATGATATCGGTTTGGATAGGTGGTGAGAGGGAAACATGAAACCAGGAGATGTCCTTACTGAATCATAAGAGTTGAACAGGTGATGGACAAACTGGTTTACCTTTTAGGTGACATGAATGAGTTGAAGGGACGTTATGAACTGTTTCTGAGAGACAAACAACACCAGGTTCCTTTTTTATGCTGACTGTACAGTTTTTACTAAGCTAACTACCTTTAAGATAGTAAACTCCCACCGTAAGGGTGTGTTTTAACTGATGAAACTGTGTCGTACTCAGGCTGATTGCTGCCTTTTATAAGCTTTACTGCACAAGCATAAGCTAACACCAGTACAGAAGCCAGGTAATCAACTGAAAGACACAAAATAAAACATTAACAAAGCAACACTACAGAGGTGGGACCAAGTCATTGTTTTGCAAGTCTCAAGTAAGTCTCAAGTCTTTATCCTCAAGTCTCAAGTCAAGTCTCAAGTAATGTCAGGCAAGTCAGAGTCGAGTCTCAAGTCACTGGTGTAAAAGTCCGAGTCAAGTCACAAGTCTGAAACTTTGAATTTCAAGTCCTTTCGAGTCTTTAAAAAAAAAAAAAACGAAAAAATAATGTTGCAGTTATATGCTAAATGTAAATATTAGACCATGTAATTTTAAAATCTGTGTTTTTCTCAACACATGACAAAATAGTGAACTTAGAAAATATACACAAATTGTGAAATTGCACCTCTTTAAAATGCAGCTCAATTAAACCTAGCTCCAAGAATAATTTTCACCGACAGTTCTGAGATAAGCTGCATGTTATTCTTGGATGCGGTTGTAGGACCAGCTTTAAAATCGCATGACAAAAATATCATACACATTAAAAAAAACTGTATCACCAACGTAGCCTGGACAACATTTGCTAGTTAGATGAAGTCAGCTATCTCATCTTAGCATATTTATATGCATATTTATAATCATACGGTTCTTGGAGTGAGCGCATACACTCATGAAGTTTAGTAACTTCAGGTCACTGCAACAAGCCCAGGTACAGTTTACCGACGGATGGGTACAGGACCTTGAAATGCACCATGTAGAACGAAAGACCATCGTACGTATCATAAGTTTACCAGTCTCACAAATTGTCGTCATAAATACACATTCCTTAACCGTTTATTAATAGGACCTTTGAGCTCAACGGTAATTAATTAGTAGTGGAAATAATTTCTGGTACCCATCACAGAAATGTAGCAGTGACAACAATATTGTATGCTGTAATCGTACTGGGCAATTAGTGATACAAAAAACCTGTTTTATCCTGTGAATAAAAGTATATGTTTTTGTCAATGTACCATAATAACAGAAGCGAAACGCAATATTGTGTCAGGACAATTCACTATTTATGCACAATAAATAAAGGAGCATAGCGCGACAATTTCTGTTCAGCGCCAGACTTGCTTGTAACCTATATCACTAATTATGTTATGAAAATGACGTATTAACTACTAAAAAACACTGACCTTCGTGTAAATGCTTGGAGCAGACTAACCTGTGAGCTGGAGTGTTCTGGGACGTTATATTTGATCTTTGAATGGCTGAAATCCAGGCCATCCGTCGCGTCTTTGTTACTTCGGAAACATGGCTTGAACAATTTCTCTTCAACGACGTAATCCGATAACAACCGATCTCTTTACCCGTCGGCTTCCCGTGGCTGTCATGCGACCGGCTATTGCAGTTAATAATACAACGGCTTCTTGACATTTTTGTGTTTCTTTTTATCGCTGTATAACTGATTTTAATTGAAAGCCTGCGTGCGCTAGTACCGCTTGCCACGAGTTCCCAGAATCCTTTGCGGTTCTACCCGTGAATGACGTCACATTTTCAATCTCTATATAATATGCATGTTAAATTTTATATTTGGGGTAAAATATCAAGTCTTTTCAAGTAAACCGGTTCAAGTCCAATTCACGTCCCAAGTCATTGGTGTAAAAGTCCAAGTCAAGTCACAAGTCTTAGAACATTTTTTCAAGTCAAGTCTAAAGTCATAAAATTAATGACTCGAGTCTGACTCGAGTCCAAGTCATGTGACTCGAGTCCACACCTCTGCAACACTATTAATGACAGTACAGTTTGGTAATAGTCATATTTGTATCTTTAACACGTTATTTAGTTAACACAGAAACTCACCAGCTCGGCTTCATCAGTCATAACAGCAATATCAACGAAAAGAAGATCCTGCAGGTAGGATCTATGAGCGGCTGTTAACACGTACCATCCCAGACTTACATAAATCACTCTGTCTTAAATAAATTTGTCATTTAAAGCAAATATGGGTCTGGCTGATAATAAATCACAACAAAATTAATTGATATGTTAGAAATATGGGGAAAAAATCCACACTGACAGCTGGTAACTGTGCAGGGGTGGGTCTAGCAAAGTTTTGCTAGGGGGCCAGGTAGGGCATTAACTGGGAAAAGGGGGCACAAAGATATACGTTCTTATTCTCCTTTAAAATGTCTCGCTTTTATTAAATAATTATCTGAAGCTTACAACCAAAGTTTTAATCTGACGTAAAATGTATAGGAATCATATATATACCAACAAAACAAGTGTACATCACTGTCACAACAGCCTCTGTTTTCATTCAAAGGCTTTATGGCTTTTCCTATAATACCTGGGGGGGGCGATCTCTAGTCAAAATACCCGGGCCGATTTTTTGTCCCAGTCCAGCCCTGGCAACTCTCTCTTGCACCTCCAATCCCTCTGGCATCTGGGAGTAGGGACTGGGCTCGAACAGGACATCCTGACCTGCTGGGAGTGGGCCTGCTCTCACACTACACTTGACAACTCTTGTCTGACCAGGTGGGATGCTTATTAATTCACTCCCAGTTTTCACTCTGCCCTCACCTCATCGACCTCAGCTTTCTTACAGTCAATGGAGAATGCTGTGCTAACAGCTTCTGTTACAGCACGAGGTGACTCTATTCCCCTCTCTAGCATGTGTTCAATCACATTGAAGCCAATTATTGCCTCCTCCGCCACCCCATCTTCCTGAGCTGGCATGAGAAGCTCTAACTGCGCAGCCTCTTCTGTGGGCAACCTGAATTTGATTTCAACCCACCCAGAAAATGGGATTGGTGTCTGATTTACTGCCCTCCCATCTAATATACCAGGCCCAATGATTTCAGTTAAACTCCTAACTTTGAGGTGTGGGATGTTCTGTTGTCTCCATTTTTCATTTATGAGACAGACCTGTGATCCTGTGTCCCACAATGCTGTGCTTTTTACTCCCTCAAGCAGGCAGGTGATCATGTGCTTCCTCCCAATAAGATTGAGGAGCTGGGCTCTTTGTCTTGGGGAGAGGAGGCTGATAGAGACCGCTTCATTCCTCTTATCTTGTGTGACAGCTGCTACTTTTGTCTCCAAATGTTTTATACTGTCTGTCAAGAGTTTGTGAACATCTTGTTGTTGCTCACCTTGGTTTAGTAGCTGAAAAGTAGCGTGGGTTCACCGTGCTAGCTGACATACCAATTTGATCTTCCCTGTCTGGAAGTTTTCTCCGGGTGCAGCATCCCCTTGACAAATGCCCACTTTGTCCACATTTGAAGCAGTGGCCGCAGTTTTCTCCTCTATTGCTGTCCTGACAATCCCTGCAGCCACGTTTGAGACTTGGGCGGTGTGAGGGAGAAGGTCGGTGCGACTCACAAATAACTCCTTTTATTTCATCTATTTCCCCTTTTAGTTGATTGATGATTTCAAACAGCTCAGTTTCCTTCCGAGTCACTGTTGCTGGTGCTTTAGCAGCTTTACCTTTTGTCGAGGTGGAGAATGGCTGGTCTTGCCCACCCACTGCACCAACTGCTGCCTCTTGCACTGACTGTGCCTCTGCTTTTATCTCTCTTACTTTCATTTCTCGGGTAGTCTTTCTGAATTTTTGTTGCCTCTCCCACTCAAGGCTGGCCCGCTTCATTTGTCTTTGCAATCAGCACATCATCAGTGACTGCTGGATCATCCAGGTGGGGATTGATCTGGTATTTCACATTGTCACTGATCAGACCTGTGCCAACGGCTCGCAGAAACTTTTTCTGAATCAGTTCGACACTGTATTGTTCATCTGTCCCTGGCTCCCTTGATGATGTTAGGAGTCTTTCTTTCAGCTCTGTTGCCCTAAATAGAAAGTTCTGTGGGGACTCATTACTTCCTTGAGTGATATTTAGCAGCCGATGATAGAGGTCAGTAGAGCTATCCTCCTTGTAGTGTCCCCTCAGCGTGGTACAAAGTTGCATGGGGGTGAGGTCTGTTTTAATCTCCAACATATCACGGAGACTTAGGCCTGGGCTTATGGCTCCTGTTTTGTCCACAGTGTCTTTCTTGTCCTTACACAGGTCATTTTGTTTCAATCCCTGGCTGCTCTAGTTTGCATGTTAAATATACTAACCCCACGTTGCTTACCAATGCATCCATTGGAGTGTGGGAGTATTATACCTTATAACATTTAAATAGAAAGTCAAATAGAAATATTAATAACAATAAGCATAGAAGAAAAAAAAATCTTGCACAGATGGGTGAATGCTGTACAAAGGGTTTGAGTGCTCAGGTAGAATAGAAAATTACTATATAAGAACCAATCAATTTTCCATGATGTTTTTCTTAAGTTATGCAGCTCTTATTTTTTTCCTGTCATTTGGCAACCCCATTTCTGCTTTTGATTTTGGAAATAAAAACCACTAATCTCATTATGCAATTTTATTAAGATAATATGTGTTTTTGAAAATGTATGGTTTCAATATCTAAAGTTTAAGAGTCAAATTCTGGTTAAAAATAATAATTAAAAAAAATCAATTTGTCTATTGTAACAGATCGTGGACCCATGTACACATGCCCAGGCCATATTAGAAAGGACAGAACCCCGGGTATAAGACCCCGCATTCATGACCTGTGATGAGCCAGCGTATTAGAGTACTGTTGCCGCGCTGTCCCACTGTGCAAAACGAACACTCCTGTTTACTACAAATCGTCTGTTGACCTGGAATTGAAAGCATATCCTGCTCTGAAAAGTGAGGACGATAACTGTGGTTCAAAGCTGGTAGAAGGGGTAGCACGCTGTACGACCAGTCCCTTAAAATGGTCCAGTAAACAGCCACTACTAACAATTTAGCATTTGTAAATAAGAAACGATCCTTCCTCCAGCTGGATGAGCTGAAGGGAGACGCTCTGCAGTCGTACCAAGAACAACCTCCGAGTTTTTTTTGCTGTTGGTTTATTGTTTTCTTTCTCTCTTTTTTGAAGTGCTCTGCTTTTGCAGGAAGACTTTAGCGTTGTGAGAACAAGACTGGAGCTATTTTTGATTCGACTTCGAGGCGGCAGCTTAAGTTTGTGGCGCTGCTAAGAGCACGTTCGAGTTTTGATGCTAGTGTAAACCCATTTATCTGTCTGGACCATCAAAGCGCTGAAGTGTGACAGAGTGACTGTTTGGATTCCAGGAGAGCGATGAGAAGAGCGTTCGGATACTCAGGCTCGCTGAAGATAGCGCTTCAGTTTTAGGCTCCCCTTCGTCTCTTTTTTTTTTTTTTTTTTTTTTTTTTTAAATCCGTGTGGGCTATTGCAGATCCGTTTGGTTGGCGATCTGGACACATTCAGTACCAGATTTACTCCTCACCCCCTTAAACGATTAAACAAGCCGGGAGCAGACCCTCGCTGTCCCACAGTAACGGATTCCTTTTTGGACTGAGGCAGTTGAATGGATTTTCCGGTACACTGCTAAAATTGGTTAAAACGAACTGTTCGAGATTCAAATAATTTTTCGGTACCAGCTTACTCGTAAATGCTCCAATTTGATCGTTGATAAAGGAATATATCTGTTTGGCGATATTCAAAGGCAAAGTGCTCTTGATTTTGTTTCCTGATTATTTATTGTGATATTTGAATACGCTGGTGGAGAAAATGAACGTGTATCTCGTGTGCCTTTTCCTTACTTTGGATATAGCCACCGTGGCTTTCAGTCTGTCTACGTGCAGTACGCTGGACATGGATCAATTCAAGAAAAAACGCATCGAAGCCATCCGAGGGCAGATCCTGAGTAAGCTGAAACTCGCAGCCCCCCCAGAGGACTTCCCCGAACCCGAAGAGGTGTCCCGGGACATCGTCTCTATCTATAACAGCACCCGGGACTTACTGCAAGAAAAAGCGAACGAACGGGCGGCGACTTGCGAACGGCAGCGGAGCGAGGAGGAGTACTACGCCAAAGAGGTGCATAAGATCGACATGCAGCGCTTCTACCCGTCAGAGAGTAAGTCTGTGTGCCCGCACTGATGCCATTTCAGGCCAAAAGGCACAACTTCGAATACCGCTGCTACGCGTGTTTGTGATTCTTTTGGAAAATCCTCTCCATCACGCTGTGCTGGGAGAGTGTAAGGAAAACCAGGTAGTGCTAATATTAAAAATAAGCTACACTTTTTATATATCGGTCGCTTCTACTCTTCACGAGGCTGTGTGTTGCCTTGTAACTTTACCATTACACACTTAGTCTCACTGGTGTCAAGCCAGCCTCCAATTCGAGACTTGCAGTCAAGCCAGCCTCCAGTTTGTTTTACGTTCCCTGTGTATTCAAAGTATTACGGGAATGGATGTGGAAACCGGATTTCAAAATAAAAGCCAACTTCGAGTGAATTAACAGATATGTTAAGAACATAATAACATATAATTTAGGCTTTTTTTTTTACAAACTCTAATGTTAGATCTATATGACACAGCCTTGTACCCTAATTGTGCCCTGTCACTATCAAGGCCATCTTATTTTGGATTTCAAAGTAAAAGCCCTGTGAATCTTCATTTTTGAACTACTCTTTCAATGACTTAATAATGCTCTTAAAAGCAAAAGTCGTATTTCCAAATACTATTTGAACTTTATATCAACACTTTCCAACCACAGTCTTTTTCACAGTGATACCATATCAATATCAAGTCAGTCTGATTTTGCCTTTCATAGTAAAGGCCCTTTGAAATTGCTGATATTTGACTTAATCTTTTAACGATTCAAAATGCTCTAAAATGGAAAATTCCTGTTTCCACAGGGTAAGTCCACTCCAGATCAACAGTATACAGCCCCACAGTGATACCATATTAATATCAAGTCATTCTGATTATGCCTTCCAAAATAAAAGACTTTTTAAATTGTCCACAATTGACCTACCTTTCAGTGATTTCAAAATGCTCTAAAATGGAAATTTCCTGTTTCCATAGGGTAATTCCACTCCAGATCAACAGTATACAGCCCCACAGTGATACCATATCAATATCAAGTCATTCTGATTATGCCTTCCAAAATAAAAGACTTTTTAAATTGTCCACAATTGACCTACCTTTCAGTGATTTCAAAATGCTCTAAAATGGAAATTTCCTGTTTCCATAGGGTAATTCCACTCCAGATCAACAGTATACAGCCCCACAGTGATACCATATCAATATCAAGTCATTCTGATTATGCCTTCCAAAATAAATGCCCTTTCAAATTGAGCATATACGACCTACTTTTTTAATGATTTCAAAATGTTCTTAAACAGAATTTTGCTGTTTCCACAGGATAATTTCACTTTAGGTCAACAGTATACAACCTCACGATGTTACCATATCAATATCAAGTCATTCTGATTTTGCTTTCAAAAATAAAAGCATTTTCAAACTGCCCATTTCTGACTTGATCCTGGAACAATTTCAAAATGCTCTAAAATGGAAAATTCCTGTTTCCACAGGGTAATTCCACTCCAGATCAACAGTATACAGCCCCACAGTGATAACATATCAATATCAAGTCATTCTCATTATGCCTTCCAAAGTAAAAGCCTTTTCAAATTGTCCACAATTGACCTACCTTTCAGTGATTTCAAAATGCTCTAAAATGGAAAATTCCTGTTTCCACAGGGTAAT
This sequence comes from Rhamphochromis sp. 'chilingali', assembly GCF_963969265.1. Classification (NCBI taxonomy): domain Eukaryota; kingdom Metazoa; phylum Chordata; class Actinopteri; order Cichliformes; family Cichlidae; genus Rhamphochromis; species Rhamphochromis sp. 'chilingali'. Next base: position 5,851,970 of record NC_137938.1, read on the forward strand.
TCCACTCCAGATCAACAGTATACAACCCCACAGTGATACCATATCAATATCAAGTCATTCTGATTATGCCTTCCAAAATAAAAGACTTTTCAAATTGCCAAGATACGACCTACTCTTTTAAAGATTTCAAAATGCTCTAAAAGTGAAAATTGCTGTTTCCACAGGATAATTTCCCTTTAGGTCAACAGTATACAACCTCACGATGTTACCATGTCAATTTCAAGTCAGTCTGATTTTGTTTTTCAAAATAAAAGCTTTTTCAGCTTCCTTTTACATCATCTTTATGATTCAATTCTGTCATAATCAATTGAGTCTGATTTTGCTTTTCAAAATGAAAACCCAATATGTGTTGAAACAGCAATTTTCATTTTTAAAACATTCTGAAATAATTGAAAGAGTATATCACATATGGACAAATTCGACAGGCCATTAATTTGAAAGGCGAAATCAGACCACCATGAAATTTACATGGTTTTACTGTCGGGTTGGATACTGTTGATCTAAAGTGGAATTATCCTGTGGAAACAGCATCTTTCAATTTAAGAGCATTTTGAAATCGTTAAAAGAGTAGGTCGTCTACAGGCAATAAAAAATACTTTTATTTTGGAAGGCAAAATCAGAGTGACTTGATCTTAACATCGTATCTCTGTGGGGTTGTATACTGTTGATCTAAAGTGGAATTGTCCTGTTGAAACATGAATTTTTCATTTAAGAGCATTTTGAAATCGTTAAAAGAGTAGGTCGTATATCGGCAATTTGAAAAGTCTTTTATTTTGGAAGGCAACATCAGACTGATTTGATATTGATATGGTATCACTGTGGGGTTGGATACTATTGATCTAAAGTGGAATTATGCTGTGGAAACAGCAATTTTCCATCTTAGAGCATTTTGAATTCGCTCCAAGAGTAAGTCATATATGGGCAAATTGAAAAAGCTTTTATTTTGAAAAGCAAAATCAGACTGACTTGAAATTGACATGGTAACATCGTGAGGTTGTATACTGTTGATCTAAAGTGGAATTACCCTGTGGAAACTGAAATCTTCCTTTTTAGAGCATTCTGAAATCACTGAAAGTTAGGTAAATTATGGGCATTTTCAACAGGCCATTATTTTGGAAGGCATAATCAGAATTACTCGAAATTGATATGGTATCACTGTGGGGCTGTATACTGTTGACCTAAAGTGAAATTATCCTGTGGAAACAGCAAAATTCTGTTTAAGAACATTTTGAAATCTTTAAAAGAGCAGGTCGTATCTTGGCAATTTGAAAAGTCTTTTATTTTGGAAGGCATAATCAGAATGACTTGATATTGATATGGTATCACTGTGGGGTTGTATACTGTTGATCTGGAGTTGAATTACCCTGTGGAAACAGGAATTTTCCATTTTAGAGCATTTTGAAATCACTGAAAGGTAGATCAATTGTGGACAATTTGAAAAGGCTTTTACTTTGGAAGGCATAATGCGAATGACTTGATATTGATATGTTATCACTGTGGGGCTGTATACTGTTGATCTGGAGTGGAATTACCCTGTGGAAACAGGAATTTTCCATTTTAGAGCATTTTGAAATTGTTCCAGGATCAAGTCAGATATGGGCAGTTTGAAAATGCTTTTATTTTTTAAAGCAAAATCAGAATGTCTTGATATTGATATGGTAACATCGTGAGGTTGTATACTGTTGATCTGGAGTGGAATTAACTTGTGGAAACAGGAAATTTCCATTTTAGAGCATTTTGAAATCACTGAAAGGTAGGTCAATTATGGACAATTTAAAAAGTCTTTTATTTTGGAAGGCATAATCAGAATGACTTGATATTGATATGGTATCACTGTGGGGCTGTATACTGTTGATCTAAGGTGGAATTACCCTGTGGAAACACGAATTTTGCATTTTAGATCATTTTGAATCGTTAAAAGATTAAGTCAAATATCGGCAATTTCAAAGGGACATTACTATGAAAGGCAAAATCAGACTGACTTGATATTGATATGGTATCACTGTGAAAAAGACTGTGGTTGGAAAGTGTTGATATAAAGTTCAAATAGTATTTGGAAATACGACTTTTGCTTTTAAGAGCATTATTAAGTCATTGAAAGAGTAGTTGTTTTTGATTTATGTATGTTATGTTTTGTTTTACTTCATATGTTTATATGTTTCATATGTTGTTTGTTTAATTTAAGACAAAAAAAAAAATTAAATGAATGAGAGGTAAAACTTGAGGGGGTAGGGACAAATAAGTAAATACTTCAGCCTACTCCTTTTCAAACAAATAATGGAATGATATTTTGTAATGATTGTGAAGGCACATGTTTGAAATGTTTGAAATAAAAATGAACTGAACTGAACTGAAAAAAGAGTAGTTCAAAAATGAAGATTCACAGGGCTTTTACTTTGAAATCCAAAATAAGATGGCCTTGATAGTGACAGGGCACAATTGGGGTACAAGGCTGTGTCATATAGATCTAACATTAGAGTTTGTTAAAAAAAGAAAAGAAAAAAAAAGCCTAAATTATATGTTATTATGTTCTTAACATATCTGTTAATTCACTCGAAGTTGGCTTTTATTTTGAAATCCGGTTTCCACATCCATTCCCGTAATACTTTGAATACACAGGGAACGTAAAACAAACTGGAGGCTGGCTTGACGGCAAGTCTCGAATTGGAGGCTGGCTTGACACAAGTTTAGTCTCTCACTCGAACGACAGCGTCAAGTGTGAGCTTTATTGTTTGCCCGAGTAACGTGATACCAAGTCAGCTGGCCACAATACATTTGTGAGCTTGAACTTGTGGCACAAAAACAAGCAAATTACTGGACTTCTTGTTCGCTTCATCATGTCGCTAATTGAACTTGATATGTTTTGCTTCCTGATGTACATATTGCACATGCAAGTTTATTTTCCTTCCTCCTTCCTTTATCTTAGGGCTAAAACTGTAATTTGAGACAAATAATTAACTAAATATATGACCAGATTCTCTCAGGATTTCATGATAGATTAGTGATAATTGATTAGTCTGTTAACTTATTAATTTGGCATTTACCATCCAGGTGGAATGTTACCCGCATTACTCTGACCACTACAGTTTATATTCAGTCACACACACGAATGATTTAGTCAAGTAGGGTAACAAAAACATACTTTGTATGTTAAACTTATTATTGACAGGATTATCAAGGTAACAACTTCCCAGGAGATTTTCCCATAAATATAAATTGTCAGTGCTAATGACTAGTTGAAAAAAAATAACATTTATGCGTTCAAGTTTAATTGTACAAATGGAGTAACACAGTAGTGCTGTGGATAGCACTGTCACCTTCAGTGGTGGGATTGTTAAAACCCTTTTATGTAAGAAACAGCATCTGCTACTGTCCCCACTTGCTGGACACGAATGGCCCAAAAATTTTGTTGTGCTTGCTGCTGCGTTCTACCTGTACATAATTTCTTTAAACCCATTTTATGTGTACTAGAGATGGACCGATCCGATATTACGTATCGGTATCGGTCCGATACTGACCTAAATTACTGGATCGGATATCGGAGAAAAATAAAAAAAATGTAATCCGATCCATTAAATATCACGAAAGCACCTCACAAAACTTGCAACACGCCGTAACTCACCTCAGAACGTTAGCACGTCGGAGCAGTATGCATCACGTGATAGAGCGGCTGTGGCATGCGGGACCTGTCGGTGGTCTGGATAGCATTTGGAGCTTCGCTAGCAACCCGGCATTTCATCTCCGACAAAGTTATCCCAAGAGAAGTAAAGCAAGTGTGTAAGTCCATCTCTGAATGTTTGTAAAGCATTCCTGCGTTAAGCTTAACAAGCGACTGACTCTCCTGCTGCTACTTCAATCATGAAACTGGTTAACGATCAGCTGATCGGCTTTTCTGTCGCGAGTCAGTGTCTCTAGTTTGCTTTTGGCCCACTTTGCACCAGAAAGAGGAAACCAGCGGCTGAACAACAGCAGCACGTTTAAGCTTGATCAGCTATTGTTAGAATGTATTTAATATTACTTTCTACTCCAGGATCTTTTTCTACGTAGCTGACGCTGGTAACTGTGCAGGGGCGGATCTAGCAAAGTTTAGCCAGGGGGGCCGATAGGGCATTAACAGGGAAAAGGGGGCACAAAGACATACTTTTCTTTCTTATTCTCATTTAAAATGTCTAGCTTTTAATAAATAATTATCTGACACCCAAAGTTTTAATTTGATGTAAAATGAATAGAAGTCAATTACTGTATATAGTAACTATTAAGTCTAATATATATACCCTAGTAAGCTATAGTACTTTTTCCTTTGGGAAGGTACCATCTGTGCAGTCTGCAATTTTGTTGAAGAAAGATGTTGAATCTATTTAATATTTCTTGAAAAATAATTGATTTCTGTGCATTTTTTTTCACACTGCATCAAATTAAGGTTGATTACGTCGATTAAGCATCATGAGGTGGAGCGTGAGGGGTGGTTCCCTATTTTTTATTTATTTATTTTTGTTGTTGCTGGGAGTTGGAACCCTATTAGTTAGGTTGCTTAATATTTATGCTAAGTACTCTTTAAAATACCAGAATAGGGAGGATGGTGTAGGTGTAGGCCTCATTGTTTGACAAACAGAAAGAGCAACTACACAGCACACTAACCATACACACCAAACATGCCAAATGTCACAAATCTTTGGGTTCTCTGAGTTCTTGGCTAGCTTAGCATTAGCATGCTGTCTGTTCATTTTGTTTGCATAAGCCGAGGTTGTATTAGCAGCATAATGCAGTTGTTTCTGCCCTGGATGCTGTTTTCACTTTACCATCATGCTTATGGCCTTATGTAGTAGTAATAATAATAATAATAATAATAATAATAATAATAATAATAATAATAATAATACATTTTATTTGAAAGCGCCTTTCAGAACACACAAAGACACTGTATACAGCAGAATAATAAAAACAAGCATAAAAGCAAGCAGTTTACACAATCATAAGAGCATAAAATATAAAACAAATTTAAAATAGCAGAGTGGTGAGGTTATGTGGGATAAGCTATTTTGAACAAGTGAGTTTTGAGTCTAGACTTAAAAAGAGAGAAGGAAGTGATATTTCTTATGTCAGGAGGTAGGGAATTCCAGAGTCGAGGAGCAGAGCAGCTGAAAGCCCTGCTCTCCATGGTGGCAAGACAGGGAAAAGGGAAAGAGAGAGTGCGAGAGAAGAAGAAGATCTAAGACCCCGAGATGGAATGGTGATCTGAACCAAATCAGAGAGATATGGAGGAGAGAAACGATGAATAGCCATAAATGTATACAAAAGTATTTTAAAATTGATGCGATATTTGACCGGGAGACAATGAGCTGTGGGACAGCGGTGATGTGGTAATTAGAAGGGGTCCTGGTGATAATACGGGCAGCAGAGTTCTGGACACGTTGGAGCTTGTGCATGGATTTTTGAGTAAGACCAACAAGAAGTGAATTGCAGTAATCAATCCAAGAAGTAACACGGCTGTGAACAAGAATGGCAGTGGCACGTGGAGTAAGAAAAGGACGGAGACAATTAATGTTGCGCAATTCAAAATATGCAAACCGAGTGACATTATTAATGTGTGAATTAAAAGATAGAGTACTGTTGAGGATGACACCCAAACTTCACAGAAGAAGAAACGGAGACCGGCGAGTTATTGATAGTAATAGAGAAACTGTTGGTTCTGGATAATGTTGATTGCCCAGAACCAAATAAAAATAGAAATTAAAAGTAATGTCCATGACTCTGCTCTAGATCACTCCACCATTTACTAGGGGTGCAACAATACTCGTATCGATATTGAACCTTTCGATACAGTGCTTTCGGTTCGGTATGCATATGTATTGAACAATACAAAATTTTTTATTTATTTTAGCAACTTTTCTTCTGACGATGCTGTCTGTGTTGAGCAATGACTGTATAAAAGACGGACGACGCGACACCGCCTCCTCCCATAGTGCAAAAATGAAGCCAAAATATCCCGCTTGTGGAGGCTGCCATCTTGCAAATTTGGAGCCAGAGTCTGCGCAGTAGTGACTTGAGGTGGAGTGACTGTGTAACGCTCCCGCCCACACACCCGCTGGACGTGACCGCAAACACGCCCCCCTACACTTTTTACGTAGCCCGGCGGCTCGAGTTTTTGTGCTGGTTTACCGCGACTGACGACTCGTTTAATTAAGGTAAATACAACCATGTCACTGTTATATTAAAAAAAAAAAGACACACAGCTTTTCATCTTATAGTTCTAAAATCACCCTGTTATTAATTTTTGCTAGATTAGCCGCTAGCATACGCACTGTGTTGGAGGCTTGTTGCTAGCTAGTTAGGATGCTACACACCTGTTACTCTAATAGTCTGTATTATTGAAGGATTCAGCACTTCTTATGTTTTTTTTATTAATCCATTTTTAGACAGCGATAAGCTCAGCTGCACACTCTCCCGAGGCCCAGAGTTACTGTTAATATCAAAAATGTAATGCTGTCCTTTGAGATATTAACATAAGACTGTTAGTGTAATGGATCTAAAACGGTTTAAATCTTCAGAGCCGTCTACATCCTGGTAACATGGAAACTTTAAAAACATCAGCAGAACGTTTCAGTAGTGTAGTCTAATTTGTTCATTTCATTTAATAATAGAGTCCATATCAACAGCTACATTCACCCTGGAGAGAAACTAGTGAGGGAGACCATCAGGACCAAGCTGGGTTTCCTGGGTCCAGAGGTTTGGAGAAACTTCTTCCCTTTTTTTCATGACAGCTGTCCTGTGCCAGAAGTTCTGTTAACCCACTGAGAGAGGCTTCATTTAAGAAACACCAGGAACACTGAAGCTCATCGCATTGATCAAGCAGGACTCATGATCTTCACCAGCAGCTCCCTCACAGGGAAATCTTCAGCACTCCTCCGTAGGCCTGCCCTGGGAGATGGATAAACCCAGCATTTCATGAACACTGTGATGGAGACCTTTGGTTTGTGTAATGTTGTAAATACTCCCCAGAGGCTCCGGACTTTTACATAAAGATATTATATTCAGTCCTGTAGAAAGTTATATATTTAAAAATATATGATCCTCTCTGGTTACTCTGGTATGAATAACTCTGCAACTGCAGCTGCAGTTTTCACTACAGCACATACAAGGGAGTGCAGAATTATTAGGCAAATGAGTATTTTGTCCACATCATCCTCTTCATGCATGTTGTCTTACTCCAAGCTGTATAGGCTCGAAAGCCTACTACCAATTAAGCATATTAGGTGATGTGCATCTCTGTAATGAGAAGGGGTGTGGTCTAATGACATCAACACCCTATATCAGGTGTGCATAATTATTAGGCAACGTCCTTTCCTTTGGCAAAATGGGTCAAAAGAAGGACTTGACAGGCTCAGAAAAGTCAAAAATAGTGAGATATCTTGCAGAGGGATGCAGCAGTCTCAAAATTGCAAAGCTTCTGAAGCGTGATCATCGAACAATCAAGCGTTTCATTCAAAATAGTCAACAGGGTCGCAAGAAGCGTGTGGAAAAACCAAGGCGCAAAATAACTGCCCATGAACTGAGAAAAGTCAAGCATGCAGCTGCTAAGATGCCACTTGCCACCAGTTTGGCCATATTTCAGAGCTGCAACATCACTGGAGTGCCCAAAAGCACAAGGTGTGCAATACTCAGAGACATGGCCAAGGTAAGAAAGGCTGAAAGACGACCACCACTGAACAAGACACACAAGCTGAAACGTCAAGACTGGGCCAAGAAATATCTCAAGACTGGTTTTTCTAAGGTTTTATGGACTGATGAAATGAGAGTGAGTCTTGATGGGCCAGATGGATGGGCCCGTGGCTGGATTGGTAAAGGGCAGAGAGCTCCAGTCCGACTCAGACGCCAGCAAGGTGGAGGTGGAGTACTGGTTTGGGCTGGTATCATCAAAGATGAGCTTGTGGGGCCTTTTCGGGTTGGGGATGGAGTCAAGCTCAACTCCCAGTCCTACTGCCAGTTTCTGGAAGACACCTTCTTCAAGCAGTGGTATAGGAACAAGTCTGCATCCTTCAAGAAAAAACATGATTTTCATGCAGGACAATGCTCCATCACACGTGTCCAAGTACTCCACAGCGTGGCTGGCAAGAAAGGGTATAAAAGAAGAAAAACTAATGACATGGCCACCTTGTTCACCTGATCTGGACCCCATTGAGAACCTGTGGTCCATCATCAAATGTGAGATTTACAAGGAGGGAAAACAGTACACCTCTCTGAACAGTGTCTGGGAGGCTGTGGTTGCTGCTGCACGCAATGTTGATGGTGAACCGATCAAAACACTGACAGAATCCATGGATGGCAGGCTTTTGAGTGTCCTTGCAAAGAAAGGTGGCTATATTGGTCGCTGATTTTTGTTTTGTTTTTGAATGTCAGAAATGTATATTTGTGAATGTGGAGATGTTATATTGGTTTCACTGGTAAAAATAAATAATTGAAATGGGTATACATTTGTTTTTTTTTAAGTTGCCTAATAATTATGCACAGTAATAGTCACCTGCACACACAGATATCCCCCTAAAATAGCTAAAACTAAAAACTACTTCCAAAAACATTCAGCTTTGATATTAATGAGTTTTTTGGGTTCATTGAGAACATGGTTGTTGTTCAATAATAAAATTATTCCTCAAAAATACAACTTGCCTAATAATTCTGCACTCCCTGTATGGTACTTTAACCTTTGTACTGTTTTCATCAGTTAATTTTGCAGTTAACATGTGAACATGTTGGATGATCTGTCTGCTGTCACTGGGTGGTGCTGAGGTCTGAATGTGAGGGCAGCTCCTGTAATCACAAAGAGATCAGAATCATCAAACTCAAATCTAAATTTTATCCCTCAAAATTGAAATAAAGCTGATCCTTCTGTCCTCACACACTCAGGATCTGAAGTTCTTCTCTTACATTCTTTTCAGTATTACAGTACACTACAGTACTTTAATCCATAGTTCCTGATTAATGAGGAGTTACTGAAGTACAAGCTTTTAAAAAAATGTTACTGTCTTTACAGATGTGGCAAGAGACTGAAAATCTACTGTTGTTTGCACATATTTAATATTCAGCTCTGCACAGGAGCTGAAGCAGAGTGCAGCCTGTTGCTTTTACAGTATAATACTTGTAATAAAAGTTTCTCTTGATTTCTTTAGTCAGGGTAAATTCATTCACCTGCACAGATTAGCTAAACGAACCTCAGTGCTCATTTTAGCTAGTGAGGTCTTGCTAAGGATGGTAGTTACGGATTAGCTTACAAACACGTTTAACTTACCGAAAAAGTGCAGCGGGGCCTCGGGTCCTTCTGTCGGGTAGTCCAGTTTACTGAAGAACACCTCAGGCTGTCAGTTTAAAACAGTCGGTCATGTTTTCGTAATGTAAATGCTGGTTCTCCTCTCAGAGCCTACGCTCTATCTGCTATTCCCGAACAGAGATACGCAAGTTTCTCCGTGACTGCAGCTGCCAGTCAAAGCTGTTATGATGACGTTTCACCCCAATTTAACATCACCGCGGTAGGAATTAGAATCAAACTTATGTGAGAGGAGACCCCTTGGACATAAATCAGCGTGATGAGAACTATTGAAAACAAAAGAAAGAATCTTTGGAAAAAAATTTTCTGAGGAGAATTAATTAATTTTAGTCTGACCCCAATCCCATCGCTAACATGGAGGAGACGGGGTTTATGACCTATACTGCAGCCAGACACCAGGGGGCAATAGAGATGTTTTGGCTTCATTTTTGGGAGCTGTCGCGTCGTCCATCTTTTATACAGTCATTGGTGTTGAGCGCTGTCACTACCCGATCCGTACCAGAAACCCGATCGGTACCCCGCATGTGCGAAAGGTGTCTACTTCCGGTCGTAGCGTTTTACGATAGTTATGGGTCATGCACACACATGCACCGTTATACAAAGATGAAGAGGAAACTTTTTCTGGCTTGTTCCATTTCAGAAGCTGAAAAAGGTTCATGTCCTCATATCCTTAAAAACAAAAACTGTGTTTCATCTTATATTTTTTAATTGGTTGTCCCACAAGAGCGGTGGCAAGCCCCACAATCTAGTAAAGCAAGAGTAAACTCATAAAACAAATTTCCCACGTGTGGGACTAATAAAGGTTATCTTATCTTATAATTATCTTTTTACAACATGAAGTAAAATTTTCTAAAATAATACTTTTTGATCCCTAGAGTAGAGTTACAGATACTAGGAGAATCAATGCCAAGGTTTGCCATTATGCCATGATGTTGTGACCCAACACCTTTTGGCTATTTTTCTTAAATACTAACCCACATGTATTTTCTAAATTCTATCAACTTTGTAGTTTTGCTTTCCCTACAGTATCCAATACTGACAGACCACAAAGTGAATTGTAATATTTGGTAAAACAAGCAACTTTCTACAAGTAATACAAATTGGCTAGTAGGCATAATGGAAATGTAAGGAATTACTAGCAGTGTGCTCCACATACTTTTTTGTACTACATTTTTGTTAAGTCATGGTCTAGCATGCAGGACGTGAATGCTATTGCTATTTGAACTGCTCAGCCACGGTGGCCAGCATTGCAAAACAGAAGGGAGAGAAAAGGGGAGATTGAGTGAGAGAGTTAAGAATACTACATTTTCCTCCAACAATGCATTGTTTACAGCAATGGCACCAGTCTGGTGTAAGATGATGGTTTTTGCAGAAGTGCTGGGGAAATGGGGGGGAAGATGTTTGATGCTCAGGCTGAGCCTGGGCTGGGGAGCATTTCTCATGCTACATGGGAGTTGGAGCTTTGTTTTTGGCTGTGTCTCAAGTATGGCCTAATTTATTGAGCCAATATTTGTCTGCCATGCTGTGATGTGTGTGTATACTGCCTTCTAGTAACTTGTTGCTATACAATACCAAACCCTTTTTCCTTTTAGTGTTTTTGCTGCACACTTTAATTTCTTGCTACAGGGCTCGCAAAATCGCTAGCCCGACGTCCCGGAGCTAGCGATATCTCCGGTCGGGCGACCAAAATCTGTCTCAGCCCCGCCCGTTGGGTTATCATATAGCCCGACGGGCTATATGACAGCTTTTCTTATGTTGGTATGGACATTTGTACAGTTAATGATGTAATAGAGGTGCATCAACAACTTTACATTGACAACCTACAACCGGTTCAGTTACAAGCAGCATGGGCTGTACAGGGGGATGCTTCCTTAAGTGAAACAGAACGGGAGCAATTCAGGTCAAAAATAGGACAGATTTTGTGGGTTGCCAAACAAACGAGGCCAGATGTTATGTTTGACATATACAGCCTGGCATCTAATATTAAAGATGCAACTGTGCAGTCCATTCATGATGTGAACAAAGTTATCCGTAAACTTAAGGCAGAGAAAGTGACTCTTAAGTTTCAGCACTTGGGTAACAGTGAGGATTTGGCATTGGTTGTTTTCAGTGTCGCATCATTTGGCAACCTTCCTGATGGCGGTACTCAAGCAGGGGCATTAATTGCCCTTATGGGTAAAGGAGGAAAGTTTTGTCCTCTCTTTTGACAGTCTAAAAAAATCAGGCGTGTGGTCAGAAGTACACTGGCAGGAGAAACTCTTGCCATGTCAGATGGAATAGACAGTGCAGTCTTCCAGGCAACACTTTTTTCTGAGCTTACAACTGATAACACTAGTCTGAATGCTCTTCTGTTGATCTGTGTGACTGACAATCATTCCTTGTTTGATGCACTCAAGTCCACTAAGCAGGTTACAGAGAAGAGACAGAGGCTAGAAATGAGCAGCAAAAAGAGCTCATACAAGCCAAGGAAATCAGACTGTTGGTCAGATTCCAAATCCCAACTTGCTGATTGTCTGACAAAAAAGGGAGTTTCACCTTTAACCCTCCTAAAAGCACTAGACGAAGGACTCTGGATACTGTGATCCTTTGTTTACTAAGTTTTCTTTGCATTAAAATGCACTATTGTTTATTTTGTGCAGTGATAGTATGCTTTAAGTAAAGTACATTGAAATGTTTTCTGAATGTTCAACAATGTTGACAATTTTTTTGTTTACATATATATTTATGCAAATGTTTTAAAGAGGTGTTTATATTTTTATTTTAAAAAAGAAAGAGGGAGATTGTTAACTTGTTATTTTCTGTTATATCGCGAGAGTACTGTTGCCCGCGAGGAGTTGTTGTTTTGTGTACGTGGTGTATGATGGCGTAAAGAATAAAGCGCTTGGAGTGAGACTACGACGTGTCTTTTGACTTTACAATCTGTATGTCAAATCATGGGCGAGATACTAACATGAAGTTTCTCTCTGATACGTCTATTGGAGTTTGAATGTTAAAGCACTTAAGCATGGAAAAGAGTCCTTGTGTGAATGAGATAAGTATAAAGTACTTTGAGCGCTCAAGTAGAATAGAAAAGAGCTATATAAGAACCAGTGGAAAACCTAGTTCATGCGTTTATTACTTCTGGCCTGGACTATTGTATGTCACTATTATAAGGATGTCTTAAAAACATTTAATCCAAAATGTTGCAGCCAGAGTATATCTTTGGTTCCTCGTTTCAAGGACATTGAAGTGCCTCCCCAAGAGTGTAAACATTTATCCACTCTCTCTGTCAGAGTTTTTTGTTAACATGAATGTTCAAGATGTTCAATAAACATGTTAAGTGCATATATTTTCCCTTTTTTCTCCAGTCTGTTTGCTCATGCAAAATGAAATGTGATTAATATAGAATAAAAATGAATGATATTTAATCGTGATTAATCAAAATTAATCCACAGTAACCCTGTGATGAATCTGATTAAACATTTTAACTGTTTGACAGCACTAATATATATTATATATTTGTGTGTACTTTTTTTTTTAAAGTTGTATTTCACAGGAGAGAACCTGTGCTAAAAGATTAAAGAAAACTATTCAAATTCTCTTTGAATTTAAGCATACATTCTTTGTGTTTATTCTGCATTTACTTCCTTATATTGCATAAATGTCAGTTACAAGCTTAAATATAAAGTTAAAAAAAATGTAACTGCAACCATGCTCTTGATCAAGTAATTGTGATTAATTACAGAAAATTGTGAGATTAATTAGTTTTTATTTTTTTATTTTTCAAATCTATTGACAGCACTAGTTTTTAGAATTAATGAATCAATATAGCATTATTCAAACTAAAATCGATTTAAATCAGGAAATTCACTTTATAAAGCCAAGAGTTGGAACACCTCTAGGAATTAGTAGCACCAACTTTCAATAGATTAATATAAGATATGATGGGTCCTGATTATTCAAGACCTTGTATGCAAGGAGAAGGATTTTAAACTAATTCTGGATTTAACAGGGAGCTAATGAAGAAAAGCCAGGATAGGAGAAATATGCTTTCTCTAGTCTGTCAGTCTGTCTAGTCTGTCAGTATTCTTGCTGCTACATTTTGGATGAACCAAAGCCTTTTCAGGATATTTTTGTGGCAGCCTCATAATAATGAATTACAGTAGTCCAGCCTAGAAATAATAAATGTATAAACTAGTTTTTCAGCATCCCTGAGACAGGATGTTTCTAATTTTAGAGATATTGCAAAAATGGAAGAAAGTGTTCCTAGGCATTTGTTTAATATGCGCATTGTAGGAAAAAAAACAATTTCAAGATTCCTCATTGTTACTGGAGGTTATAATGCCAACCAAAGTAAGCATCTGGTTAGATGCCATACTCCTAAGAGATCTTTTATGCCTAAGTTTAATACAATAATCTCAGTTTTATCTGAATTCAGAAACAGAAAATTAGAGGTCATCAAGGTCGTTCCCACTAAACATGGGATGTGTCAGATAGATACGTGGATCATTTCTATATTGGGCCCGTTGCTCCATGACCAATTCTGGACATAAGTTTTCTAAACTAAGCCCACAATTTGGACATCCAACCATGACCCAACCTGGTTGTCAATATGATGTTCAATTTAAGATATGTCTGAAAAAATCTGATTTCCTGGCTGCTTGGGACGATCTGCGTGTTTGGGCGTGCTCTCTGCAATATCAAATGTGGAGCTACCCAGTGTGGTAGTTCCACACTGAGTAGCTTGTGAATAAGGTAGTAACCAAAAGAAAGAAACCACATGAAAATTGTTCTGCTGAGGAAATATGTTTTAATTTTGTACTGATCTCTGTGTAGAAATGTGACAAAAAACTGCAACATCTCAGTTAAGGTTGGTTTCAGTAAAATATGAGTATTACTATAGAGGAACAGAAAGGGACTTAAACATGCAAGGTGAGGACTCAGTGAAGAGTTACAGGGCAGGGTCGAATTTTTGGACTATGTTCAAAGCATTGCACCATCTGCCTGGGACTATTATGCACTAGTTCTGAAAACATTTCCCACTCTCATTCCCAATAAATAAAACACCTCAAATGTCACAAGCCCCATATACTCTTGGAACCAAAACTTTTGTAGGTTTAACACTAAACAGAAAAATAGTACATTTAACACTAATCTTCATAAATCATATTTATGTGATTTAAATACTCTTCCCCCCAAATTTTGTGCCATGAAAGGGACACTCCTTATGGAAAAAGCCCAGCCACAAAATATATCTGTCCATGCTTTTCAGCTACTCTTTACTGTTTTTCTATTCTCTATTCTATTCTATTCTCTTCTGAGTTGTACCAAGAATCTGGTCTTCTCTGATTCAATGCTTGTTTTTTCAAAGGGACCAACAGTATTGAGTGTCATACACAGTGAGGCTGCAGCACTGTCAACAAGATAGCTGACTTGTGTGGGAATTGTAGGTAGGTGTCCTCTACTGTAATGGTACATGAAATGCAAGTAAACAATAGGTTCATGACTTTCTTAGATGTGGTTACAGCACTTTTGATATCAATTGTAATAACATTTCTCAAAAAGTAACATAGTCCACATATAAATACTAACATTTAAAAAAATGGTAGGAGCAAAGAAGATTTGAAGAAGTACTATTAAATGTTTATTTTCTGTATGCCAGAAAGGTGTAATTAAAATAATGAATGGGTTTATTTATATTTGAGAGAAGTCAGTTGACTTTATTAATAAATTAAATGTTTTAATGAAGCTGCCCTTGTCAACATCTTTATCAATAGCCACACACTGTAATGACTGTAGTAGGCTTTGTGTTGGTTCACCTGATTTGAGGAAACTTGACACAACACAGGGGTGTTCAGCTTGGTGCAACACCATGTCTTTTTAGTTCTTTTTGTATTTCCCTTTGCATTTTCAGCTGGTTATTTGCTTACTATACTATTGTTCTCAAAGACAGGGGGAGGCATAATTAAGCAACTGGCCACAGCTGCAATAACCAGCCTCACTTCATTTACGTGTGAATTATATTTCTGCATCAGATCTACGTCATAACTTAAGCCATAACTGGGAGTCCCATTTTAACCCTTCGCCACAAGCTTCTACGTAGCCTGGTGTGCAACTCTTGAGAAATGTAACTACATGTCAGTTTGATGCATACCACAACAATTGGAATGTAACGTTGCAGTATAGGGATTAAAAGGCGATTCTGGTTACCATCTAAGTTTGGATGTAGATTTCCTGAGAAGTCTAAATCAAGCATTTAGGCCAGGGAGCCATCTGGCCTAGCCTACTGCTACCCCTAGTGCCACAAGTGGGAGAAAAAAAATCTGTGGCCGATTTTCTCTAACCAGTCTAGAGGGAAGACCCACCCCGAAGTCAGCATCAACCTAGCATCACCACTGAGTGCAGCACAGACACTACATGTCCCTATCTGTTGTGAGCCCACCACTAAGCATTGTCCCACCAAGTTATCCTGCCTAATCCATTAATCTTGAAAGATTAGGGGTGGACAAGGTGATAGCTCTTGTTAGTAAGAGCAAAGGAACCTGCCATAGCACCCACTATTCCCTTGGCCACTGGTATGCCTTGGCTGTGTCTTTGATTAATACAATGGAAGACTGCTGCCCCTCCCTTTCTGCTTGTGTTTAGAAGATAATGACAAAGTATGTGTAATTTGTGGGCGCAGTTGTAAATGGTACATGCACTAACATTCATACAGCACTTTTCTTGTCTGGTAACCACTGAAAGCACCCCTTACAACACTTTATCAGATGCAAACTAACACTAATTGGTGGTGACAATTTTGTAATGTCTTGCTGAAGAACTCCTCAAGCAGGCTTGACTAGTAGGGGATTGGACCATTGAACTTCAGTCCCACAACCCTCTCAGGCTGTGATGTCTTTCCTTAATTGTAGTTTCATTTTAGTAGTTGGAATTGACTGCCTCAGTCCAAAGCAAGCGTTCCATTAGCAGTCATTAAGTATCCAATCCTTATTCACACAATTCCTTTACATTTTTTTGCAGATGTTATTTCTCCTACACTCTTCAGCCCTTACTTCCGGCGGCTGACTTTTGATGTGTCCTCTATGGAGAAGAATGCCTCCAACTTGGTGAAGGCAGAGCTCAGGATCTTCCGTCTTCAAAACCCTGGGGCCCGAGTGTCTGAGCAACGAATTGAGCTCTATCAGGTACAAACACTTTTGTCTGGAGTAACATTCATTATGCCATATTTCCTAAATATGAGTTGCTTTGTGTTTTATAAAGACTAGGAAGGATTGCTTAATATAATTTTAAAATGCAAAGATTTTTTACATTGCAAAAAAATATATTCTGATTTTTGTAGGTTCTTTTTCATAAACTTTGAAGATTCTTAATGATTAGTATAATGAGATTATCAGAATGGGAGCCCTGTGGAATTGTATAACTAACTTTTGTGTGTGGAAGGCTCATCATTTAAATTTTAAAAATTAATTAATCCAATAAATATGACTCAAATCACTGTAGTATAGTTTTTATTCTCAGTTGTTCCAGTGCAATTCAATTTTGCGATTACTGGTGTCAAAAGCAACAATGATCCAGCAGGACATGCATAGAGACAGTCCATTGTCTGGCGCCATTAGGAGATTGTTAGTAACTGACTGGACATCCGTTTTTGTGCTAACTGAAACTTTTCAAACAATTGATTCCTTTCACAGACACAGGGATTTTAAAGGACTTTATCAGTAAAAGGGATGTTGGTTGTAGGTCTAAAGCACTCAATTACACTCAACAAAAATATAAACGCAACTTCTGTTTTTGCTGCAATTTTTCATGAGCTGAACTTAAAGATCTGAAACATTTTCGACATACACAAAGGACCCATTACTATCAAATATTGTTCAGAAATCTGTCTAAATCCGTGTAAGTGAGAACTTCTCGTTTGCCGAAATAATCCATCCCACCTCACAGATGTGGCATGTCAAGGTGCTGATTAGAAAGCATGAATATGGCACAGGTGTGCCTTAGACTGCCGCAAATCAAAGGCCACTCTGAAATATGCAGTTTGATCACACAGCACAATGCTACAGATGTCGCAGCTTTTGAGGGAGTGTGCAATTGGCATGCTGACTGCAGGAATGTCTACCAGAACTGTTGTTTGTGAAATGAATGTTCATTTCTCTGCCATAAGCCATCTTCAAAGGCGTTTCAGAGAATTTGGCAGTATATCCAACCGGCCTCACAATCGCAGACCACATGTAACCACACCAGCCCAGGACCTCCACATCCAGCATGATCACGTCAACGTTGTGGATTGAGTGGCCCATGATGGCGGTGGGGTTATGGACAATGAACACAAGTGCATTTTATTGTTGGCATTTTGAATGCACAGAGATACCTTGTTGAGATCCTGAGGACCATTGTTGTGCCATTTATCCATGATCATAACCTCATGTTACAGCATGATAATGCACAGCCCCATATTGCAAGGATCTGTACACAATTCCTTGGAAGCTGAAAACATCCCAGTTCTTTCATGGCCAGCATACTCCCCAGACTGTTTGGGACGCTCAGCTCAGCATATATGACAGCATGTTCCAGTTCCTGCCAATATTCAGCAACTTTGTACAAGTATTGAAGAGGAGTTCACCAACATTCCACAGCCCACAATCAACAACCTGATCAACTCTATGCCCACTGCACACCATTTTCCTTACTGTGTGAGGCACCATTGTGAGAGAAATGGTGGCCACACCAGATACTGACTGGTTTTGCGACATCTGTAGCATTGTGCTGTGTTATCAAACTGCATATATCAGAGTGACCTAAGGCGCACCTGTGCAATATTCATGCTACCTAATCAGCACCTTGACATGCCACACCTGTAAGGTGGGATGGATTATCTCGGCAAACGAGAAGTTCTCACTAACACAGATTTAGACAGATTTGTGCACAATATTTGATAGTAATGGGTCCTTTGTGTATGTAGAAAATGTTTCAGATCTTTAAGTTCTGCTCATGAAAAATTGGAGCAAAAACAAAAGTGTTGCGTTCACATTTTTGTTCAGTGAAAATACTTGATTACAGAAGGTCTAAAAGCCTGTGGTGTGCAGCCTGCTATATGACCCTACTACCGTATTTTTCGGACCATAAGGCGCACCGAATTATAAGGCGCACTGTCGATAAACGGGTCTGTTTTCATACATAAGGTGCACCAGATTATAAGGCGCATTAAACGAAACAAAACAGTCAGGTAAGCCAAACTTTACTCAACTTATTCTTCTTGCTTCCTCCACTTCTGTACCATTGATTCATTAATGTTGAATTCTCTCACAGCTGCTCTATTCCCATGTTGTTACAGTATATTAATGACTAACGTTGTGTTGTGAATGGATTATCTCAGTTTTCTCCTGACTGAAGTTTGGTCCGTTTAAAGCATCCTGCCATGTGATTGCATTTGTCCCTAACCTTCTGGAACCCCCCCATTAACTTTTATCAAGTGGAAAAAAGTTAGCATTCATCTTGAAGCTTCACTGTGTTTGTTATGATGTGTCGCTAGTGATCACGTAGCATTATATACCAGCTAGTCCAACCCTACAAAAGTCACTGCTGTTAAGTTTTCTGTCGGAAGCAATAGCAGAGCTGTAGGTTTTAATTTTTTCAGAAATCTTTCTGTCAGAACATGGTATATCATGTTTAGGTCGAAACTAGCGAGCTAACTTCCTGCTAACTTCTAACTCTATTAAATTTAATCAATTCTGTTGTCATGGATGCCTGGATGTTTAACTTAATTCTTACACCTGGTAAAGCAGCAACACTGATCATTCTATTAAAGATGGGGTGGCTGTAGCTCAGGTTGCAGAGCAGGTCAGCCACTAATCAGAAGGTCGGTGGTTCGATCCCAGGCTGCCTCCTGACTGCATGCCAAATATCCTTGGGCAAGATACTAACCCCATGTTTGCCTACTGGTGGTGGTCAGAGGGCCCGGTGGCGCCAGTGTCCGGCAGCCTCGCCTCTGTCAGTGCGCCCCAGGGTAGCTGTGGCTACAATGTAGCTTGCCATCACCAGTGTGTGAATGACTGAATGTAGTGTGTAGCGCTTTGGGGTCCTTAGGGACTAGAAAAGCGCTATACAAATGCAGGCCATTTACCATTTAAAGATGAAAGAATTTAGACAGTTTTTAACTCTCAGTGATGCCGCAGTGACTTTGGGACCTAGAGCGGACAGAGTTTTGAACCCAGATTACTCAAGGCTCCTGACTACAGTAGCTGTAATGCCTCAACAATCCATCAAGCGGTGCGGCTTCATGGCTTACCAAAGTCATACTAAAGCATTTTTGACAGATTTTTGCGCCGTGTACCACATAAAATTGGTTCGACGTCCGTAAGCACAACCAGAATTCATACATAAGGCGCACCGCAATATAAGGCGCACTGTGGATTTTTAAGAAAATTAAAGGATTTTAAGTCCGCCTTAGTGCGGAAAATACTGTAAATATTGAATTGTTTTAGACATGCTAAATAAATGTTGATGATTTCGATCAAGTGACAGTTAAAGCTAGTTTAGTGAGGGAGTCAATAGGACAAAGGTGGTAAATAGATTCGGTCATATATAGCATTTATCTACTGTCATAGATCTTACGGTTGCCTCTTGTTGTTGTACTAGATGAAAGAATGGAAATGTTTATTAATCATGAATAATAATAATAATAATAATGATAATAATAATAATATATAGGTTTTTTATCATAAAGACATCCATGCTAGGTAACATTTTTCTAAATTAGTGGAAGACCAATTTCTTTTTAGCTTCTTTCACATTTACTGTTGTCTCGTATAAGGTGTATATTAACAGTCAAGAGCAAATTATATAATCTTTAAAAGTTTGTAAAAAAAATCACATCATGAAAACTTTGCCAAGTATTTTTTCTCTGTTTACTTTTTGTATTGTTAGTCTGTAAAGTTTCTCACTCAAGTCTTAACAGGAGACCAGAGCAAAAAACTAAACTGTGGCTTATAGACACTCAAAACCCTGTACGCATTTCCTGACATTGTCTCTTACAGTATCTGCAGGTATCTGAAAATGTCTCTCCCTGGTAACTTGTGTATCCCTTGTAACTGATTGAAAGAGGCAAAGATACCCTCCCAGTACAGATTACTGATTGTGCAAAACTGATTGTGCACCTGTTTCCAAAGTCTAAATGTATTTTCTAGAAAAGATGGATTGCCTACAGTGGGTGTGATAGAAGATAAAGACTTCAAATTAAAGTATAGTTTAGTAGCCGTCATACATCGACTTATCAATGGGCAGGGAAGACAGCAGTAAAGCTCCTATACAATAAGGCTGAGAAGCTCCAGCTGCAACCACGTGAGGGGACTGCTGTTGTCAGCTAAGCAGAATGTCATGAATTTTATATGCGAAGCCCAGTAATAGAACAGGAAATTTGGAAGCACTAACCCTCACTCTATTTTAGACTTGAAAAGATGTTTCCTAGCAAATTCTATGTGTTTTATTGCTCCACGAAAAAGGTAAGATGAGTGAATTCAGGTTTTTAAAAAATGATTTAGGAAGGAACATGGGGAGATTTTATAATAAGTACAACCACTTGGGCAAAATTATCATCTTTATAGCATAAACTCTACCAATGAGTAATATAGGGAGCATGTTCCAGAACTGTATACTTGACTGAAGCTCAGATATTAAAGGAGAGAAGTTAGGTTTTAATAGAGAGGAACAGCTGAGTACCCAGATAAGTGAGCTTCTCATAAACTCTGTCTATACCATGCTGGATGGGAGGTTTTGTAGCCAAGATGGGTTACTCACATGTATAGGGATTAGTTTACTTTTATTCAGATTCATCCTATATCCAGAGAAGGACCCAAATAACTTAATTTTGACAAATACAGCAGGAATAGTCTTTTCTGGCTGGGTGATGTATAATAACACATTATCCATGTAGAGTGAGATTTTATTAGTAGTTGTGTCAATATTATAACCAAAAACGTTGTAATTGGATCTTTACATATGCTTTCAGCAAGGGGGCTCTATTACTAAGGCAAATATCAATGGAGGGAAGGGGTCTCCCTTAGCACTAAAACCTTAGAAAAGTGCTTGTGTGAATGGGTGTAATTGAGTGAACGAACGAGTTGTATAAAGTGCTTTGAGTGCTCAGAGTAGAAAAGCGCTACATAAGAACCATTCCATTCACCATTTACAGAGTAAACCAGAGCCAATTACTCTGTCTTATCACCTTCACTGATGCATCCAACATCCAACTGCAGAGTCTGCAGAAAACTCCTGAAGATGGCAGGTCACTGTGCAGCTGCTGAAGTCTTATGGTGTAGAGGATGAAGAGAAAAGGGGAGTGGATGGTCCCTTGTGTTGAACATGCACATATTTTGGCCTTACTGTCAGGTATTCAAACAATCCAGGACACAAGGGGCATCCAGCTGCATCACTGTCAGCTTATCACCCAAGAGGGTCGGCCTGACGGTATTGAATGCAGGCCTGTAATCCTGAGGGCGACTTAATTTATGCTTCAATCTTAAATATGGTCAACATAACTCAATTAATGGGCTATGTACCAAAGGCATTTAAGCTGGTAGTAATTAAACCACCAATATACAGTACCAGGCCAATCTCCAACCTTCCTTTTATCTAAACAATTCTTAAATGAGTAGTTGTAAAACAGATGCCTGATGATCTGCAGAAGGAGGGTTTATTTAAAGAGTTTCAGAGCTCATGAAAGTACAGAAACACCTTTAATGAAATTTACAAAGAGATGTTCATATGACTTCTAACAGTGGACTCATCTTTGTGCTTGTCCTACAAGACCTTAGTGCAGCATTTGATACCGCTGACCATAATATTTTTGTCATGGTCCTGGGCCGTGTTGGCCCAGTATTCTTAGTTCTCTTGTATTTTTGTATTCAGTTCCCTGTTTAGGTTCTGTTTCCTGAGTTACCCTGTTATGTTGTTCCCTGTGTGCTTTCCCTTTGTGACTCTCACCCCCTGTGTGCCCCTCTATGTATTCATGAGCCCTTGTCCCCTTTCGTGTTTTATTCCATGTTTTCCCCAGCCCGTTATGTCTGTGTTTTCCCCGTGCTCTCTCCTCCTGTCTGAACCTCTGTACTTCCTGTTTGACTCTGCCTGTCTTCCGTCAGTGTTATGTTCACCCCGCCCTGTCTCGTTATGGTTATCTGTGTCAGCTGTGTTCCCCGTGTGTTCCCACTTTCCTCGTTAACCCTCTGTGTATTTCTGTCTGCGTCTCCCTCTGTTCGGCGTCGCGTTCTCCCTCATGTTGTGTGGATCTTCCTGTGTCTACCTGCGAGTGTTAGTTTACTTTTCCCCAGTTTAGTTTTGTATTTCCTGTGTTCTGCCGTGCCAGCATTAAAGCTGTGTTTCTCGAGTTCATCCCCGTGTTTGTGAGTTATGCATTTGGGTCCTCCTCCTGCTTGCCACACAGCGATCCATGACAATTTTATTATAACAATTAGAGCATGCTGTAGGATTTAACAGTAATGTTCTGCAGTGGTTTCTTCATACACTAAGGTTAATTATGGAGTTCCACAAGGTTCTGTGTTTGCACTAATTCTGTTTACATTATAGGTGCTTCAGTTAGGCAGTATCAAAAACATAGCATTTTCACTGCTATGCAGATGATGCCCACCATATATATTCATGCTGCCAAATTACACACATGTACAGCCTGATGCAGGGGTGTCAAACGTACAGCATGTGGGCCAAAACCAGCCTGCTGGATGAATTTTGAAATATAAAAACAAAAAATCATAAAAGACAGGAACTCAGAATTTGTAACAAAATGCCATTCCTAAATCGTCCACACGGATGTTAGTCAGAAGAGAGGGGAGCACTGTGTTAGTCAAAGGGGAGGAGCGCAATGTTTTAACTAGAAAAATTTGTATACCCTGCGAAAATGCTGTGTGGATGCCTCAACGCTGAAGATGTCTGCTGAAAAAGAGGTGAATCAGCATAATTTCTACTGAAAAGAGGTTTTTGCTGAAAACAGCTGAAAAAACTGGAATTTGTGCTGAAAATGGGTGAAGAAGCTAAAATCTGTGTTGAAAAGAGTTAAAAAAGTTCAACTGTGAACTGAAAGTATTGTTGCCAAAAGCGGGATTTGAACCCGGGCCTCCTGCCAAAAACAACCGAGAGAGCACAGACTTTACGCCTGTGGGTCCACCTCCCCTGCAGCGGCACTGCAGACCACGCCCTGCCACACACATCAAACACGTAAAATAAATATTTATGCACTTTTGCATTTACTTTTTATTTTTTGTTATTTTTACACAGTGTTCTGAATGATTAACAATGGTCTACAGCCAATCTTGTGTATTATTGGTTGTAAGATTCAGATAACTATTTAATAAAAGGTAAATATTTTATATGAGAGCAAGAAAGAAAAGTATATCTTTGTGTCCCCCTTTCCCTGTTAATGCCCTACCTGGTCCCCTGGCAAAGGCTTTGCTAGATCCGCCCCTTCACAGTTACCAGCTGTCATCTACTTAGAAAAGGATCCTGGTGTTATTTGTCTCTCAGAAACAGTTTATAACTTCCCTTCAACTCATTCATGTCACCTAAAAGGTAAACCTGTTTCTCCATCACCAGTTCAGCTCTGATGATTCAGTAAGGACATCTCCTGGTTTCGACCAGCCCTTTTTTTACAGCTGTGGCTCCAGCAAACATCAGCTGATACTTGTAATTAAAATCAAATGAATTCTAACAACAGCTGATCAAGCTTAAACGTGCTGCTGTTGTTTAGCGCAATAAACAAACGAGAGAAAAGCCGATCATTGATCAGTTTCATGATTGAAGTTTCAACAGGCGAGAGAATGACAGGGGAGGCTGTCATAAAGTTCAACATCAGTAACTTAGCGCGCACACAGCTGTATAGAAACTCCGTCATGCTAGCTAGCAGTAAGTGATTGTAAAAAGTCAGCACAACGAAA
The DNA here is from genome assembly GCF_963969265.1 of Rhamphochromis sp. 'chilingali'. Taxonomy (NCBI): domain Eukaryota; kingdom Metazoa; phylum Chordata; class Actinopteri; order Cichliformes; family Cichlidae; genus Rhamphochromis; species Rhamphochromis sp. 'chilingali'. The sequence goes on from NC_137938.1 coordinate 5,876,210, forward strand.
ATAAACTCCACCTAAACTCGGTTTATATCTGACCCAAATAGAGTGCAGTTCATAAGTTCTTACCTGAAATTCAGTTAACCTGACGCTCCGACCAGCAGCCGCCTGCTTCTCCTGCCTTCGGTTTCCCTTATCCACGATTGAGCTCCGTGTTAGCCACCACCGGTCAATCGGCGGCCGCCTTGCCGCCTCGCATGTGTCTTTCCCCGCATGCCCTTTCTGTCATACACCAGTGGCTAGCTGCCCTCTCTTGTAGCTCCGCGTTAGCCACCACCAAGCAACTCAGTTAATTTTTCCACATCGACCAGCATCTGGACAACCACCTTTCACTGTTTATACCATTACTAAAATGAATAAAGGAATCATCGGCCCATATATACGTAGACACAGACTATTTGTGAGCGATCGGGGGGTGAAACGAGTGTAAGCCGCCTCACTGAAAGCCAAGCCTGGGTGCTTTCGAGCGAAGCGGCGCTAGCCGGCTAGTAGCAACATTGTGAGAGAACTGTTGCTAATATGGGAAGTCTTGATAAAACGAGCAGATATTTGAAGTTTACAAAATTACATTCTCGCCTGAAAATATCTTAAATGTTTATTTTGTGACCTAGAAACACGAATAAGAGGAATATAAAAACGAGGTGGCAGCCGCCATTTTTTCACTCGGTAGAGGCGTGCTATGAATTGTGGGATATGGAGTTTTCCACCAAGCATACTCCCTTTCGCTTACCGTAACTATTCAATGGTTCGCGCAACCTTAAAAATGCCAATGGCTCCTGAAAGCAGCGATGCCGTGCGCGCCGTTGATATTGTCATCACTACGGTAATCCAAATAAGGGTAGACAGGCCGTACTACTCCTGACATACCACTAGAGAGAGCCAGCACACCACAAATGAAGTTTGAAATCTGTTTCTATGGGGCCAAAAGTTGAATCTTTCCCATTGGGCCTAGAAATGGGTCAAATTTGCACTAAAATCAAAATATTTAAAAAACTATAAAAGTCATAAACACCAAAAGTCATAGGATACTAGTCCAGATCCAGCCGCACAAAATGATATAACATATGTAACCCTTGTCTCAAAACTGGGTCAGATAAGCGCGGGAAAATTTGAACTGAAATATTAATATTTAAAAAACTATAAAAGTCATAAACACCAAAAGTCATAGCATACCATTCCAGATCCAGCCGCACAAAATGATATAACATATGTGAACCTTGTCTCAAAACTGTGGGGCGAGTTACGCGGCGAAATTTAGGCGGAAGATGGAGAATAATAGTAAGAACTAGAAAAATTTGCATTTCCTGCGAAAATGCTGTGTGGATGCCTTAACGCTGAAGATGTCTGCTGAAAAAAGCTGAAAAAGTTGCAAAAAGTTGTATGGCAGTGAAGAAACTGAGAATTCTGCTGAAAACAGGTGAAGAAGCAGAAAATTTTTGCTGAAAAGTGGTGAAAAGAAAATGTTGCCCTGAGCAGGATTCGAACCTGGCCCACCAGTGTAAGTGTGCCTCTTGGCATAGGCACACTTAACAAAGTATAAAGAGAAACAGGAACTCAATAGTGTGGATGTCTTTGAGGCATCCACACAATTAGAGTAAAAGAAGCAGCAAGTCTGCCACTGTGAACAGCAGATGGTAGCAACACGACTTCTGCAAATTTGGTGTAGGCTACCTTATTCCCTACTCACCTTGACACCCTCATTAGCCAAAATGTTTTTGTCAAAAAGGAGAAAAGTGGATAATGGGGTGTAGGGTTTTCCAAGAGAAATACACGCTTCCTATTTATTCATACAGACCTGTGTGCTTTGAGTGTAATCAACAAGTGTGTCTGTGCCTAAGGAATATAATATTTATATAATATATTCACTATAAGACTCATCATGGTAGAAAATACAACATCTTGCGAGGACAACTGAGGAGAGAGGAAAAATGAATTGCTGGGGGGTCAATTATTACCCGGAGCCGAGAGGTCAGTGAAGCAGCAGTAAAAGCCACCTATGTAATTGTTAATGAAATAGCATTAACATCAAAGCCGTATTCCGACGGTGAGTTTGTTAAAAGATGCATGACCAAAGCTGCAGAACTCGTGTCCTGAGAAGAGACAAGCATTTGCCAACATTAGCCAACAGCTGTAGGATCTTGCATTTCTGGTGGATATTACAGAGCACTTGAATATTCTGAACAAAATGTTCCAAGGCTGCAAAAAAGTTGTCACACAGTTTTATGACAGCATACGTGCATTCAAATTGAAGCTGACTTGTGGGAGACACAGCTGTCAAGTGGTGACCCTGCACAATTCCCTTGCCTAAGAAAGGTATGTGCAACAGGCATTAATGGTGACATTAAACAGGATAAAGACAAGATTGCAGGATTGCTGTGTGAGTTTAAGAAACTGTTTCAAATTTTTGATGAACTCGAGACAGAATTTGCAGTTTTTCGCTTACCCTTCACACTCAAAACTTCTGATGTGCCTGTCGAAATCCAACGGTTGATTTGCAATGTAATTTAAAGGACAAGTTTGCCTCAATAGGTTTGGACACATTTTATCAATATCTTTTGCCAGGGTACCCAAAATTAACAGCCCTGGCTGCAAAAATGTTGTGCATGTTTGGGACAACCACCTTTGTGAAGAAGTTTTCTCAGTAATGAACATCAATAAAACAAAATTGCACTCAAGCCTCACACATAAGCATCTAGATGACATTCTAAGATTGACTGCTAGTCAAGACATGACACCTGATATTGATGCACATGTGCAAACTAAAAGATGCCAAGTTTCAGAAGCAAAAATAAAATAGCCCAGAAATGACTAACTCCTTTAAAATGTTGCTTCAGACACAGATTACACTTAAAGAAAACAGTTCTGTGAAAATGAATTTTTGCTGTAGTTAAAAAATATTAAATTTAATGTAAGTCAACAGCTTCACTGCGAAAGAGTTTGGTTTGGTGGACTCCTATTGTTCATGCAATGCCATGAATTTTAAAGTACAATACTACATTTTCCATTTCCCAATGTTTTTGTCTTATAGTTATGTTTGTACTTGTGCAAACACTTACTTTAAGAAATCAGAGGTTGTTATTTGTTTTCATATGTTTTGTAAAAGGATATTTGATTAAACATGGAGGTTCTTTAATGTACTACTTCTTTGCAGGAAAAAAAACATGGACTTATTATTATTTATAGGTAATTATGTTATAATTGTACTGCTCCGGCTCTATGTGGCCCCTGAACCAAAATTAGTTGTTTTTTTTTTGTTTGTTTGTTTTCCGCCTGTCCTGTTTGGTTCTTTTGCCATCAGAATTATTGTCTAAAGGCAAAGAAAGATGCCCAAACCAAAATGAGTTTGACACCTCTGGCTTAAAGACTTAGAGACCCTCATATCCTCTAATTTTCTGCTTCTAAATTCAAATAAAACTTAGGGTTAGTGTTGTATTGTCTACTTATTGTCCACTGATCTATAATCTATCTATAATTGAATATCATCTGCAAGGGATGTCCTTAAAGGTTGATAAAACATGCCCAAGGGGGAGCAAATATAATAAGAACAACAGAGGCCCCCAAACAGAACCTTGGGTTATACCAAAATGGACTGGATAAAGGGGAGATCTGTACTTTAAAAGTAGCTACAGAAAGGGATCTGTCATATAGGTATGAAGAGAACCACTCCAAGGCAGTTCCTGATACCCCAATCAAGCACCTCAGCCTGTTAAGCAGAATATGATGGTCATCTGTATCAAAAGCTGACGTAAGGTCCAACATGAGCAACATAGAACAGTTACTCTTGTCACTCTGCATCAAAATGTAATTTCATACTTTTAGAAGTGCTGTTTCAGTTGAATGTGACCTAAGAAAACCTGACTAAAAGTAGTCAGAGCAGCAGTTCAATGGTTGACCGCAACCTTCTCTAATACCTTAGCAGTAAATGGAAGCTTGGAGCTGGGTCTATAACTGCCAATGAGAGAAGGATCCAAGTTGTCTTTTTTCAAAAGTGGGTGGATGACAGCATTGAAATAAGTAGATAACTTACCACAGGCCAGGACACATTTAGAATATTGAGCAAACTGGAACAAATCCACTGCAAGACATTTTTGAACAAAGATGTACTGTAGGTGAAACATCCAGGGAGCAAGAAGAGTCTTTCATTGTACCAATAAGCTTCACTAGACCAAGATAACAGGCTGACTGGTGTGGGAACCATCAACACAGATGCTGAGGAAGAGATTATTTCTTACATTTTTGACCTTGTCAACAAAAAAGGAAAGAAAACACTGACACTCCTTATTTGACAATATAGGAGCAGTAAGTGTAGCAGGAGTAATGATGCCACTAATAATGCTGAATAACAACTTATTATTACATGTATCGAGGAGTGGCCCTAAGGGTACATCAACATTCACCATCTTACAATGCTGTGAATGCAGCCAAGTATAATAGGAATATATGTAAATTAATTTCTCTATAGACTTTCAATTTTTCTGCAGGAACACTTTAAACAGCGTATATAATCATGGACCTATGGTGAGGACTGTAAAACTGTTAATTAAGGCTGGCTGATAAAAGAGCCCCTCTCTTATCCCCTTTAGTAAAGGGGACCTTACTGCGGACCGAAGCAGCCAGCTTTATTTTTTACAATTATTATAGATGTTTTAAGGCTGTAAACCCCTCACTACACACTTTCTACACTTTTCTCAGACAGGCACGAACATTTTCACACTTTTCTCTCTTGCTTAAACACTCTCAAAGTTCAAACCTTCATAGAAAAATAAGTCCAGTATTAAAGAATGAAACCAAAGGCACCCGCAGGTGCCGTTGACGGTGCAAAGCGTTTTGTTGACATTGTTGTGTTCGTTGGGGAGAAAACTTACAAACATACAGTACAGCACTTCAGAGTCACACTGTTAGCGATCGAAGATTTATGTAAATTTGACAAACTGAACCCATTCTGTACTGTACAGGAGACACAGCACGAGATTAACTGACAATGGTCTACAGCCAATCAGGACCAGAGTTGGGCAGTAACGCAATACAAGTAACACGTTACTGTAATCTGATTACTTCTTTCAAGTAACGAGTAAAGTAAGGGATTACAAAAATGGTAATTAGATTACTGTTACTTTCCCATAACTAAAACCGTGATTTTTTTTTTTGCGAGAGTGTCTCATGACAACGTAAGCGAGTGCAACGTTCGTGGCAACAGCTGTGTGCAGATGAACAATGGATAATATATATGAGTGCGGAAGAGAGTATGAGCGTTTAAAGCATGGAAGTACTGACCTTACTTTGAGTCTGATTCCGTAAAAAGAAAAACATTAGCGTCCGCTGTTTACTGTGTGGGGCAAACATCTGCCTGCTATACAGGTGAAAATAGAGCAACAGGACCGCTGAGTCTTTGATTTTATTTATTTTCTGCTGTGTTTCACTTGAATTTATTTGAAAGACTGAGTGTAAACCCCCAAATTTTTTTATTTTATGTGCTGGAATGTGCAGAAAATAGGTCTAAACGTTAAACAAATTTCTTCCTGTCAGAGAATGTTGCATATAATTAAATTTTTGCTTGATGCATAAAGTTAAAAAATTAAAACTAATAAAACCAAGCTTTAAAAAGAGACTTTTCCATTTGATTACATTTCATATGATGGATTATGCAGAAAAAGTAGAATTGGGCTGAAAGATGTATTGCTTTATTACCTATTCAGGTTGTAAATCGTGTTTTTAAAAAATAACTGAGTAACTAGGTAATTAATTACTTTTGAAAATAAGTAATCAGTAAAGTAACGGGATTACTTTTTGGGGAAGTAATCAGTAATTAGTTACTGATTACTTTTTTCAAGTAACTTGACCAACACTGATCAGGACACAGAACACAATGTGCTGTGAAAAAAAAAGAAAAGAAAAAAAAGCATGCAAAATTGCACAAAAAAATCTGTGAAATAACAAAGCTGCAAAAGTTGAAATGCGTTATAGCGAGGGACCACTGTAGTGTGTTCTCTTCAGTGGCTGCCCGTTAAATCCAGAATTGAGTTTAAAATCCTTCTCTTCACGTTCAAGTTTTTGAATAATCAGGGCCCATTTCATCTTTAGGAATTCATAATACCTTATCTAGTCATTTCAGAGAGTGAATTATACTCAACAGAGCACTTTACTGTCAGACTGCTGGCTTACTTGTGGTTTCTGGGATAATTAAAAATTGAATAGGAGGCAGAGCCTTCAACTTTCAGTCCTCTGTAAGGTGGAACCAGCTCCCACCTTGGATTTTGGAGACAGACACCCTCTGTTTTTTTCAAGATTAGATTTAAAACCTTCCTTTTTTCAAGGATATAGTTAGCACTGGATCAGGTTACCTTGAATCCTCTCTTAATTATGTTGCTATAGGCCTTGGCTGCTTATTTATCCTGTATTAATAATTACAAATGAATCAAAATTGCTAAACAGTAAATCAAATTTGTTTAATAATTACATGCATTCAGGACTCAAAATAATGGCTGAAAACCTGTGTAGAAATTATATTAACATGACATCAAAATGGATAGTTTTATCTGACATAAAATGAAGTGATAATTCAGGTTGACATAATGTTTTTAAACCATAACTTTTAATTAGGGCCCGAGCACTAAAAGTGCGAAGGTTTGATATGCCCATTGTCAGGAATACGCAGAGCAATACCTAGTGGGAACAGGAAATGTCATGTCTTTCACTTTGATATACTGATTTTCACAGGTTCATGATGGCCACCTCAAAAGCGGTGAATATTAACATCCGTCCCTCATGATGCTTCAGTGAGAAAATTGTGAGTTTAAACTGAACGGCGCACCCTGGTGGCATGGCGGTTCACCGTGAAAGATGAAGTAGCTTTTGAGGGGCTTAGAAAGTTTAAAAAGTCTTGAAATTTTGCCCACACCTCTAATGTCGTGAAGGCTTTCTTGTTATGTGATCATTTCCATGGAATATTGCAAAATGGCTCCACAGTGCCCTCTATAAAATTTTAAAACATCAACCTCTGCTCTGTTTCATCTACGAGTCTGAAACCTGGGAAGCTTATGGAAGGATATCAAGATTTACAAAAAAGTATCTTGGAGCAATATCCCAAATCCAACAGGAAGTCAGCCATTTTAACATTAATGTGTAATTTTGGCGACATTTTCCCTTCTTTTCAGGTCTCGTACTTTGACGAACTCCTCCCAGGGATTTCATCAGATTGACTTGATCTCCAGTGCAGGGAATCTAAAGAGCTTTGTGATGTTAAATTGCAAAGCTTTTTACGTTCAAGGAAACGGGTGGTCACAACGGCATGGGGAGTTTCAATCACTTGCCAAAAAGCAGTAATCTGCTGTCACTAAGAAACACAATGTCCAACCTCTCCCAAACTTCATAGGCATGAGTCGAGAGTCAAGCTCGGAAATATTTGATATGCCATTCGTCAGTAATGGTTAGAGCACCACCTAGTGGGACGACTATACTCATCATTGAACGAGATGAAATTTTAGCTGGTGGTTCTACGCATGAATTCCATCAATGCTACATCAGATCGGACATGATGGGTGTAGGTGTTGGACATGGCTCGATGTGCCAGGGTGCGAGGGCCCACTTAACGCTGCTTGCAGCTTTAATTTTAACTATTTATGTCTTGAGGGTGTCTAATTCTAACAACCCTTAGCCCCACAGATGCCATCTGCAAACCTTTATAGATATACATAGGTCTAAAAAGACCTTTATAGGTAATTTTAGAAACCATTTACTAATATTTTTTGTAAATTGTTGGCCATGACTACAAGGCTACAAAATAATTTTATTTAAATTTTGGCACAGTTTTAGTATTAATACAGGTATTTTATCCATCTTTTTATCTACAGTGTAAATTAGTACTATTGAACATTCAACATTTAATTAATCAGAACTTTGACCTCACATTCCTTTAATTTGTCAACAGATTTTAGGATATAAAGATGTGACATCCCCAACACAGCGGTATATTGACAGCAAGGTAATACGAACACAAACAGAGGGGGAGTGGTTATCCTTTGATGTTACAGAGGCAGTTAGTGAATGGCTAAACCACAGAGGTGAGTACATTCTGTCCCATCAGTATTGCCTTTTCCCAATTGTTTATGCTTTGTGTTAAATAACTTCTCATTACTTTTGTTTTTCCATAGACCGAAACAGTGGATTCAAGATCAGCCTGCACTGCCCATGCTGCACTTTTGTACCATCAAATAACTACATCATTCCTAATAAGAGTGAGGAGCTGGAGGCACGATTTGCAGGTTATTTGAAAAATGTTGCCTCAAGGCACTTTTATGTTGTAAGGTAGGGCTGCCACAAACGATTATTTTGATAGTCGACTAGTCACCGATTATTTTTGCGATTAGTCGACTAATCAGATCATCATCCATTGGACGTAAAACTACAGCTTATTGCACCAGCAGCATCTGCTCTTATATAACTATCATTAGCTTACAGCTTTAAGTGTTTAAGGTCTGTGCTAACTAAAAATAAAGACAAGATGATAGTTTATTAAATTTTAATGAAATTTGCAGATTGTTTCGGTGAAGTTTAATAAACTCCTTGCTATCTAAAATATAACAGGACACTGGAGTATATTCTGGAGCATCTCACACTTCTGATAATCAGTTGTCTGCTTGACGTTTATTCAGCTGTGTAAAAACTATAACTTTAATCTCAGACAAACTGATTTACTCAGGAACAAATAAAATACAAAAAAAAAAAAAAAAGCCAAACAATAACATTTTAAGTTATCTAAGTGACTCATATATATTTAACCTGAGGAGTGAAAGACGGCGGTGGGTTTGAAAACGATTTGCGGGGGGTCCGGTGTTCTCACGGCGCTAGTGAGCCTAGCCCCCCAGCTCGCTAATGAGCTAGTGGGTAACAGATGTCTCCGAAAACGTCAGAGCGCTTTTGAAAATATGTGGTGTCTTGATAAACTGAGCAGATATTTGAGGTTTACACAGCTACATTCTCGCCTGAAAATATGTTAAAGGTTTATTTTGTGACCCAGAAAGAATAATAAGAGTAAAGTTAAAACTAACTAGCTGCCGCCATTGTTGGAAACTGCGCTGGGCCGCGCTATGAATTCTGGGACACAGCTGCTTCTTCTTCTTCTTCTTCGGGGTTTAACGGTAGCTGACATCCTTGTACATGCAATGCTGCCATTTCAGTCCGTTATTACACTCTTAAATCCTGCCACTTATTCCTGCGTCTTTTGTGATCTTACAAAGCTTCAAACGACGCGTCGACTATTAAATCAGTCGTCGACGATTTTGATAGTCGACGTAATCGTGACTAGTCGACAAATCGTGGCAGCCCTATTGTAAGGTAGACCCTATAATAATAGTTCACACTAGAAAGCTGTTGTGGTTTGGCCCCCCAGTACAGCTTAGAATTAATCACCATCTACAACCCAGTCAGACCTCTCACATCATCAGGTTTAGATTTTTTAAATGATCCCAGAATCCGATCTCAGTCTGCTGAGGGTTATTTCAGTTACTGTTGTCCTGTTCTTTGGAACAAGCTGCCTGCTGACGTGAGATCAATTACATCTGTGCGTACATTCAATAACAGATTCAAAATCTTTTTATTCACACACATTAATTAATAGGTGTTGTCATTTTCTTTTGTGCTATTTAGCCATTTTCACTGTGTCAAGGCATTGCAAATCTATGCAGGTTTTGTGTTCTGTGTTAAGTAGAGTACATGCAGTCATTATTTCTGTCTGACCCCCTCTCCCTTTAACAGAAATTTCACCTTTCTATAAGCACTGGAGCTATGCTGATAATTTTACTCTGAATACTTTGATAATGGTTTTTTTGTAATGAACTTTTCTGTCATTACCAGCCCTTGCAGTGCTGCTTATTAATCTCTTATGTTTTCAGGTATCGACGACAACCTAATCCGTGGTCGTGACCTAAAGGTTTTTAGGAAGTGGCAGCACAGTGTTCGGGGTCCACATCTTCTCCTCATGTTGCTACCTTCATACCGCCTGGAGTCCCAGTCCCAACATAAGAACCATCGATCCAAGAGAGCTCTTGATGCTGCCTACTGCTCCAAGTACTTGTCTGAAAACCAAATTGCCAAATGCAAAGCAATAACAATGTCCCTATCTGTTGTGGAGATTTTCAGAAATGAGTCATCAAGTAAAAAGGGGCCAAGCAACACTAATAGCACTAGGCACTGCACAGAATTGGTTGTCATTAGGTACAAAGATATAGAATAACTGTTAACACTCTGACTTCTTGGCTAGAGCCCATAGTGATGTTAAAGGTGAGTGCGTGTTTTAACCCACAGCCCATCAACCACAGCCTAAACTTCAACAAGTAACAAAAGGCACTGATCATGTTCATGTTTCTAAAGTAGAATCACCGTGGTGATTGGTTTCAGTCTCTTTGTGCTTGTTTTCATCTTTGCTTTGAGTTCATAAGTGTAAAAGGAAAAATATTATGTGTATCCTCATTAGGATAGGGTTTTGTGTTGATGTGTTGGATTGTGCTCAGGTTTATATTGTTAACTGGTAATTATGTGACAATGCATTAATGTAACTATAGTGTAACAAATGAGTTTCATTGTTACTTTTGAGTGATGACCCCTACGCAAGCTATATTTTTCTTACCACTGTGCAATACTTCATAATGCCATGCAGTCCCTATTTTCAATAAGGAAACATCTTTACCTCCAGGTGAAGGGGAAAAAGTAGCAACAGTGTTGTAAGAAAAAAAGTCTGTACCAGTTCAAGTCCAACTGAAGAAACTGGAACAATTTTGTTAAACGAAGAAGCCAGGAAGAGCACAGCTTTCCAAAGTTTTTTCCAACAGAATGCTGACAATTTGAAAACAAACAAACAAACAAACAAATAAAACAAGATTCTGGATATAGCTTTCCTTTTCTTCATGAACTACGCTTGATGTACCCTTTCCTGGTGAATTAAAATGAAAAACTGTGCATTGGTTCAGTTCCCACAGTCCCTCTCTCTGGACAGCCAATGGGGCATACATACTAAGGCACTGATGCTTGGCAGCATGCAGAGAGTGTCAACAAGTTGACCACTAACTGGTATTGCAAACTGCTTTCAAAACAGGCTGAAAGCAGAAGTGAAAGGCAACACCCTGGACAACTTGTTGGCTGATCTGTTTAACTATGTATATTTATCTTTTCTGGTTCAGTGGTTGCCCACAATAAGTAAAGAATCTAATCTGAGCGCATCTTCACCTATCTTCATCTCTCCATCTGTGACTTTTTATAGACTGCACACACTAGTGACGAGAGGATTCCCACAGCTCTGTTATTCACTTTTCCACTTTATGTCTTTACAGAAATGTTCAGGATAACTGCTGCTTACGATCGCTCTACATTGATTTTAAGAGGGACCTGGGCTGGAGGTGGATCCATGAGCCCAAAGGCTATGAGGCCAACTTTTGTGCAGGGGCCTGTCCATATCTGTGGAGTGCAGACACCCAGCATTCCAAGGTACTGAATGAGGAAGTTTGAAAGGCTACACAGTAAACGTAAACATGAATGCAGTCGCACTGCACTGTAAATCAGATTTTATTTTATGATATGGTTCTAATATGTATATTCCAGGTGTTAGGTCTGTATAACACCATCAACCCTGCAGCATCGGCATCCCCCTGCTGTGTCTCCCAAGACCTGGAGCCTCTCACTATCCTGTACTACATCGGCAAGACCCCCAAAATAGAACAGCTCTCAAATATGAAGGTCAAGTCCTGCAAGTGCAGCTAGAGGTCCTTAGAAAATACATACTCTTCTTTCATCCAGAGTGGAGTGAGTTAACGTACCGTCAAAGTGCCGCTGCACTCATTTACTAGCAATCCTACAGCAGTCGTTTCACACAGGCATGGCCAGGAATGGTGTATTAGAGAATAAAAGGAACAAGTCAATGTGAGTTCAATGCATATTCAACATACAGGACCAGAGCAGTTATAATACCAAAAACTTTAGTTCGATGCACTGTATGGACAAAAATGTTGGGCCTTCATGTAAATTCATGTGTGTTCAGTCTTGTTCCTGCAGGTGTTAATAAACATTCACCTAGCCATGAAGTCTGCCTTTAAAAGATCTGTAAAAGAATTGGTCATTCTAAAGAGCTCATTGACTGAGTATGGTACTATAATAAGATTTAAAGATTGCAACGAGTCATTATGTTAAATTTTATTTGTCATAGATATGAAGTGATCAACTGTAAGCAGTTTTATCGCAAAGTGAAACAGCAACTCATCCAGGAAGTGAAAGACCGTGTAAAGTTACAACGGAGTTCTGAAGCATGTTGTACATAAAAGTCGCTAACGCTCTGTTGATTCAATAACTACAGAGTTAATTTATTATTTATACCAGAACTGCATACCAGAGCTGTCAGAAGCTTCATGTATAGGTAACCCATTACTTTTGTTCATATAGGAAGAATTGTATTTCTGTATTGACACAGGTTTGCAAGTAAAATGAGCTTGTGTGCTGTTCTCCTAATAAATGGTCAAAGAAGAATAATAGTTCTTAATAATATTTCTTAGTAAGGGTAATTTACACCATGAAGGCCTGCTCTCAAAAACTGATATAGATAAATCCAGCTACACAAACACTTAAAAGTTTTTTAGAAAATGTTTAGTGCCATCTTGTGTCAGTACAGAACATGTCACCTCGTTGGTTTGTTGGTTGCTGTTAACAGACTTGCACTGAACCAACCAACTCAGGTGAAAATAAGGACACTAAAACTAACCCTAACCCTTTTCTACTCTCCCGGAATACTCAAAGCGCTCTATACAACACGCCACATTGCATATTTGGCATGCAGACTGGGATCAAACCACCGACCTTCCGATCAGTAGATGCTCTACCTCCTGAGCTATAGCCACCCTACAGAGTAGGCAGCACAAAAGTGAACCCTTTAAATTAAATTTTAGTTTTAGCCTCCTCATATTCCACTGAGTTACTAGTTTGCTGAAATAAACGGAAGTCAAACAAACCAACCAACTCGGTGATGTAGCATTCTGTATCACAAGATGGTGCTAAACATGTTTAAAACAAGCACAAGTATCTTAAATCCAGCTACAAGGAGTGTTAAATCCATATCAGTTTTTGAGAGCAGGGCTCCATGGTGTAAATTAGCCTTTGTCCGCTTTAATCCATCAGAAAAATAAATAATGAATAATTCACATAGTTTTTTTTTTCCCTCACCAATATGCAATACTGAAATATTTTCCTCAATAACAAAATTATCAAGTCTAGTATTTACAGTTAATTTTATTATTGAGTCTTCGTCATTGACTTTTTAGGAGTCTTGTTAAAATCCAGTGGCGTTTTAGATCATAACAAACTTTCCACCAGTTTTGTTTGTTTTTGGTTCACTACATGAGGCTAGAGATTTGCTTGTTTGTTTGTTTTTTAAATCATACACTTGCAGAGTTCTGAATTTAAAAAAACTGAAAAGTACTGTCATCTCCAATATCTTTTTGAAATGTTGTGGCGCTAAAGTGGCACACATTCAAAAAATCCAGGCCGATATAGTATTCAGTACCAAGTTATGTGAGAATACAGCAAACACTGGAAATGTAAGTGATATGTGTATATATGTGAAATAAGTCCTTGAAAAAACAGATCTACTCAGACCTACCTAACACTTTGCTTTCAACCACTTCGCCCTTCAGCAGATATCAAAGGCACAATATCACATTCTTATACATCATTATTTATTTTATTCCTTAAGAATTATTCTTTATTTTTGCATTTTCTGATTCTGTACAGTAAAACATTGCAGTAAGATGTCCTGCAACCTTGCAGTGTTGACATATATTATCTACTCCATTTTGTAGTTTATATAATACACACGCACAACTTTTATTAAGCCGCCATAAGAGAGAATAAGATGTTGCATTAGAATTGTAAAGGCTATTTTGATTTATTATGGCAATAGTATTAATTTTATAGCTTCCCATTTATATTATAAAACACTTTTTTAAGGGGTAAGAAAAACAGTGTTGTATGTAATAACTTTTAATTGCTAAATTGGCATACTTTGTTAACAGTTTTAAGCAGTAATGGAGCAATAGTCTCCTTCCAGAATTTCTTATGAAAATTATTAGTTTTGTTTGTTTGGATGAACTGGCAACTGGCCCTTTTAAATAGCCCAGTGTAACAGATGCCATAACACGTTTAAGTAAAAAGCTTAGATTCTGAATCATTACAACCCCGAGTCTGCTGTCTGTGTTGTTTAAAAACGAAAATACATGTTTATTTATGATGTTCAGATTTCTGAAACAGAAAATTCTGTAAATGTGTAATGGCAATGAATAAAATGTGTTTTCATCATTAACAGGTTACTTGCTGAAATTAGTTTACAATGTGAGGTCACATCCTATGTATAATTGTGACAGTAATACTGTACGGTATTAGTGACAATAATACATACAGTAAAACTGTTGACAACAGAAATATTTCTGACTTTATGAATAACAACAATACTACTAATAATAATAATAGTAATATTTTTTAAATTATTATCATTAGTATTATTATTATTATTATTATTATCATAGCAATTTTAAAGATATAATTCTTTGCGTCAGTTCAGCAGTGTGTGAATGGGTGAATGGCTGAATGTGTAAAGCGCTTTGGGGTCCTTAGGGACTAGTAAAGTGCTATACAAATACAGGCCATTTACCATTTACCATTCAGCAATTTGAGGTAGGTTGGGATAGAGAGAATATAAAACATGGATATTAATGAAATAAAATCAAATTCAAACAATCTTATTGAGCTGAGTACTGCACTTCAATGGAATGGAAAAATGGAAACAAATGTGAAAAAAAGGCCTGCTGCTCAGCTCAATGAAATATCCAGTTATTAGTGCTTAAAATTAAAATTAAATTAAGATTGTTGAAATATGCAACCCTAAGCTCCACCACATTTTATATTATAATGGGGAAAACTAAAGATTATCCAGAGGCCATCCAATTCATTTTCATTTACATAGCACCAAATAACAACAATAGTCTGCTGGTGGTGCTTTACATTGAGGGTTACCATGGTAAATGATTCTTATATAGCGCTTTTCTGCTCTCCCGGAGTACTCAAAGCAATCAATACAACATACCACTTTCACCCAAGTTCCTTGTACCATGTAAGGTACAAGGTACAAGGAACTTCCTGTTTTTCAGTCTGGCTGAGCACTTAGTTTATGAGTCAAAAGCGGCCTTGCTTTACAAACCTTCATTATTAAAGTACATAAAACAATATAATAAACAAAATAAGCACTAAGGATATATTAATTACATGACACTACATGTTAAAGAAAAAGCTGCTGTGACAAAGAAAAGAATCTGTCAAGCACAACTCTTTGGAATTTAAATTGTAAGAAATAAATGTGTAAAATTACACAAGAAGTTCTGGTAGCTCGTTGCCCAGACTGTCCATTTTGTTGTTTTAGTTTGGTTTTTTTTTAACTGTAGTCATAAAAAATAGAATTATATAGCAGAAAGTGGGAAAAAAAACTTTTCTTTTTTTCACAAAGTAAGAGAGGTTTTATTAGAGACATAGCTAAAAGGTTTTGCAAAATTTTGCATAAATTGTGATTTTCTTTTGGTATTGAATAGCAGAAATTAGGCTTTGCCAGATGTAATTTTTTGGGGGGAGGAAAAAAAAGCGGTATACAGCGGCCGACAGCGCTGTATACAACGCTAGACTGGTGTCTAATAAGCAAGTAAATAAGGCAGAAAATAGAGAAACGCACTGAGAGATAGAGCTGTGCGATTTTATTATCTGCATACTTACCGTGAACCCTTTACATTGTTCTTCATTTTGTCAGTAGTAATATAGGTGCTCTTGTTTAGCAGGCAAAAAAAGAGCACCTATATTACTTCTTTTGCCATTGTTCTATTATGTATTTTTGTTCTATTGTTAAGTGTCCTTGGGTGTCTTAAAAGGCACTTTATAAATAAATAAATATGTCTGTGAAGGTTCTCAGTCATCCGGGTCATCGTAGTCTAAGGAGTTTGGAAAGAAAAGCGTCTGGACTTCTTTAAGTTGCTTGAACACGTTTCACCTCTCATCCGAGAAGCTTCTTCAGTTCTAATGGTCAAATGGTGGAGAGTCCCAGATTTAGGACACCCAGTGGGAGACAAGAGGGACAAAGGGAAGGTGCACCGTGGTCCTAAACACAACAGATTACCACACAAAGATTACTACTCTCCTCAGTGACAACAATACCTACGAAGCCTTAAAGCGAGACCCCACAAGCAGCTACAAAAAGAAAGTTATAGCTTGCCTTCAAGACCTTGAAAGGGACAAAATCATTGACCGCCTTACATATCACCGCCTTTACCCAGGGGATGCCATACCCTGCATTTACGGACTTCCTAAGATCCACAAAGAAGGTGTCCCACTCAGACCCATTGTAGGTGGCATAAACTCAGCCACTTACAACATCTCGAAACACCTTGCTACCATCCTAGCACCTCTTATGGGGAACACCCCACATCACATCAAGAACTCCACCGACTTCATCGACAAGGTCTAGAAACTTACCCTGGACCCAGATGAAACCATGGTGTCCTTTGATGTAGTCTCCCTCTTCACTTGCATACCCACCACGGAGGCCGTGGAGACTGTCAGAAAACGACAACAAGAAGACAGCTCCTTGGAGGACAGGACCAACTTCACACCCGATCAGATTTGCACACTGTTACCCTCTGCCTCACCACTACATATTTCAAATACAACAAGGGTTTCTACAGACAAAAACAAGGCTGCGCCATGGGCTCCCCGTGTCACCTATTGTAGCCAACCTTTACATGGAGGAAGTGGAAAGGAAGGCTCTTGGCTCTTTCAAAGGAAGAGTAACCAGCCACTGGTACAGATATGTAGACGACACCTGGGTCAAAATCAAAACACAAGAAGTGGAATCCTTCACTGCGCACATTAACGCTGTGGATAAAAACATCAAGTTCACCAGGGAAGACACAAAGGACGACTGTTTGCCTTTCCTGGACTGCGCTGTGCACATCGAAGAGAATGGCAACCTCAACATTGAAGTTTACCGGAAGCCCACACACATGGACCAGTACCTCCTCTTTGACTCCCATCACCCTCTGGAACTCAAACTTGGAGTAATTAGGACCCTACACCACCGGGCAGAACATGTTCCCTCTGAGCCTGAAGGGAAAAAGAAGGAACACACACATATAAAGGAAGCACTTAAAACATGCGGCTATCCTAATTGGGCGTTTATAAAGTCAGCAAAGAGGCACAGAAAAGAAGATCAGACACCAGCGAGGGAGGATAAGAAAGACAGACGCAACAACATTGTCATCCCCTATGTAGCCGGTGTATCAGAGAAACTCAGGAGGGTTCTCTCCAAGCATGACATCCCAGTGTATTTCAGACCCAGCAACACGCTCAGACAGAAACTGGTTCACCCGAAAGACAAAACGCCAAAACACAGACTTAACAATGTGGCGTATGCTGTACAGTGCAGCGAGGAATGCCCAGACCTCTACATCGGAGAGACCAAACAGCCACTTCACAAGCGCATGGCACAACATAGAAGAGCCACCTCCACGGGACAAGACTCAGCTGTCCATCTGGATCTAAAGGACAAAGGTCACTCTTTCGAGGATGCCAATGTTCACAATTTGGACAGAGAGGACAGATGGTTTGAAAGAGGAGTGAAAGAAGCCATCTATGTCCACTGTGAGCGACCATCTTTGAACAGAGGCGGTGGTTTATGACACCAACTGTCTGCCATCTATAATCCAGTTTTGAGATCCCTTCCCAGACGCCTTAAGGCCCACTCACATCCTGGGTCATCTGACCTCAGGAAATCACATGATAGGGTGGGGCCAGGTTTCACAATGAGCTCACCCGAAACCCTGGCTGATTGTGACCCACACCCACTTTCGCACCTTGGCTCATGTGATTAGGTAGAGGATCACCAGCGTGTCCTAAATCTGGGACTCTCCACCATTTGACTCTTAGAACTGAAGAAGCTTCTCAGATGAGAGGTGAAACATCTTCAAGCAACTTAAAGAAGTCCAGACGCTTTTCTTTCCAAGCTCCTTAGACTACGATGACCTGGAGAATCTTCACAGACATTTAGACATGCTCAGTGTTTTATGAAAAGCCACGATAGCAGAACAGGTACTTACTAAAAAAGCTATGCATGCTTTACGCTATGTTGTGATTAATACAAAATGTAAATAACTGAGTTTAGATATCTGAGGGGTTATTTAAAAAATTATTAGTTCTCTTTATGCATTTTATAGTGAGCTTAGAGCATACCACCCTGAGCACACCCAATTTTGTCTGATCTCAAACGGAAAGCAGACAGTCAATCTTCAAGCTGGCAGGAGTTAAACATACTTAAAAACACATCACTTGACTGTCTTAGGTAATTATAGGCCAATCTCTAACCTTCCTTTTCCTTCCAAATTTGTCAGACAAGGAGACTTCTTTCATGTCTCTTAGGAGAGAGTATTGACAAGAGTATTGACAATTTAGTGATCGTAGATCAAACATAAATTTGATTTAACTTACTTATTGTTTCTCACATTATTGTGGGTGAAGTTTGGCCCACTCATCTTTATGATGTTGCTTCAGTTCAGATCAGTTGAGGTTTGCTGGCATTTAATTCGGCTCTTTCCTGACACAGCATTTCAGTCAGGTTGAGGTTTGACTGGGCTACTGTAACACATTGATTCTTTTCGTTTTCAGTCATTCTGTTGTAGATTTATTGATGTGCTTGGGTTGTTTTCCTGATGTATGACACAGTTTTAGTCTGTGAAACAGATGGTGTTACATTTGACTCTACATTACTGTGGTATACAAAGGAGTTGGTTGACAGAATGGCTGTACAGATCCTGTGGGGGCAAAACAAGCCCAACAAGCTGTGTTAATGTGTCATATTCTTTTTAAAGAGAACAGGCTTTCTCCTGGTAACCCATTGAATAAACCATAAAATATAATTAAGAGATGTAGGTCCTGGGTTTTTTGCTTTTTCTCTGATCGTTTTTCTCTGTCTTGAATCCTTTTCACTTGTGAGTAATCTATCTTGAATTTAAAAGTGAATTGAATTTCTCAGTGTAGAATTAGATAGTTCACATTTTTTCGATATGACCTTTTCCACAATGATGGGAAAAATTACTAATCTAAGGTCACTGGTAATGTCTTTCCTTGTTGGTATAGTGTTTACTGAGTGCTCCACATCAGCAAACTGCCAAAACTTTCTTCGATGAGCAGTTAAACCAAGTGCATAGCAGCAGCTTCTACATACCCTCTTAATTCCTATGCAAGCAGTAGGAGTCTGCTTAGTTTAGGGCTACATTAAAAAAAACTTCTTTTTGACATGACTGTATCAGCTCATTGTAGAAAATAAGAAAGACCATAAGAGCATTAATGAATATAAGTAAACAAAGTAAGAACTAAGAAGTTGGCAGCTGTCTTTGGCTTTCTTAAACACCCCCCCGTACATTTTTATTTCAGTGTAACAACTCCTGAGTCTCTTTTCCTGTCTCACACTGAGGCACACAAAGAGAAACAGGATGTTGTGAGCGAGGACAATTTATCCAATGAACAGGAGGTGGTGACGGGATTAAATATGTTCAGACAATCCCAGCTTAGGTTAATAATGTCAGGTAGAAATGGCTGACATTAAGTTAACCACAGTGGGACACCAGGCTAATATGGAACAACAAAAGCTTTGCTGAGCTCTGCTTTTGTCCTCACAGCTGGGTTTGCTTGGAGATTCCAAAACACAAACAACTGGACTTTCACATGCTCCTTTGTTCCCGCTGACCCTGCATTCCTAAGGTCCACTCTTCGCCCACAGGTACACATACTTGGAGTCAAATCAATAGATCAGAGTTTAATTCCTGCACTTTTCAGCAGAAAAAAAAATCACTTTGTCAGCTGTCCTGGCTTTATGTCAAGAAATGTTTCACTGCTTGACCCTGGGGCTCGGTATAAAAATCAAGTCAACAGCACAGGACCACAGTCTGCGAGCCTGAGGAAACTATCTTACACATTTCCAGCAGAGAAAAGGTAAGACACAAGTTAGCGGACAGTAACTTTCAGAATGCTTGTAGGTGAATTTTATATCAAACTAAATTAAAACATGCATGATTTCAGGATACAGTCCTCCCATTCAGCTTATATTCTAAACTGATGGGGAGATTAACAAAAATGTGACAAAAATTTAAAATAGGAAAGTTTTAATCTGTTGTGTTTTGGCTGTGGGAGCTTTCGGAGTACACACATCTAGTGTAATAAAGTAATAATCTTTTTGTGTGTGTGGTTTTGCTGATTTTGTTTCTGACTCTTGTAACAGATGAACCCTCAAGTCCTGCCTTCCATCCTGCTGCTCATTTCTGCTGCCCATGCTTTCCAGTACACGGAGCTAGCGCAGTATGTTGACAGCCACCAGGACGAATATGTGGAGGTACAAATATCTGCTCCTTACTCTAGCAGCACTGAACTCTGAATGCTAGAACTGTTGTAATCTATGCTGTTAGGTGTATTGGGTTTAGACAATTTACTTTAATATCTGAGCTTGTGAGTCAAACAAAATCTCAATCATCATCAATAATGACCCTAGTGCCAGCCCTAATCCTAAACCCTACACAGATTCAAAATATATGAGTTTTGGTTTTATTAAATTATTCTGTCAAGTCGTCAAGGTTTATTGTCATTTCGTATGGTATCTACAAAAATACACAGACTGAAATTAAATGATTATTACAGCCTATATACTGCAATAATCAGTAAAAAATAAAAGTACTGTATAACAATCAGCTTGCCGAGATACTCAGCAAACTCAAGTGTAAAACAATCACACTCATTCCGCTAGCAGCGGTAAGCTCAGAGAGGGATTCAGTTAGATCAGCTAAGTGTTTTTATGAGGAGAATGGTGTATGTGTGTGCCTGTCACAGTCCATTTGTTGGTCTTGCAGTGTGGCTTCTGTCTGTCAGTGTGTCATACAGTTTGACAACCTTAAAGACCTTGGCCAAAAATGGCCTCCATCCCCAGTTCATGCAAATGCATAAATGTATCAATATTATCTTCAAACCAAAATGTAATTATTTTTATTTAAAACAACAACAACAACAAAAACAAAAACACCACCAATCGGCTGAACTGACCCTCTAGTGTATATATATATATATATATATATATATATATATATATATATATATATATATATATATATATATATATATATAATGCATGTAGCTGCATATTTGGCAGCTACATGGATTATTTCAACTAACTTAATTTCTGTGGAGACTAGGACTTACAAACTGCATGTACACAGTCTCCAATCAAATGTAATAATTAGCGTAACTAATAATAACAATCGTGGAAAGCAATCTATGTTGTTACAAAATTCTCCCATTGATCTCAATAGAGCATACTTATAGTTCCATATTTCACTCTAGACCATTATTAGACAAGAAGAAAGAATATAATTTAATACCAATAGATAGGCCATTAGAATAAGACACCAAATAAGAAATAAAAGTAAGGCTAAGCGTGCTGTATATAATCACAAACTACAAAAGAATCTGCATGTGATATAAGTGTGACTCCTTGAAGATTGTCGGGGCTGAGGTCAAAAGTACACTGTAATGATTCTGGATCACTTTCTTTACTCGGCATCAACACGGAAAGACAGTAAGGTGAGGTGTTGACTCTGAAGTAACAACCACAACTTTTACCTGTACAATATCAGCTGTTGTTGAGAAAAATAATAATACTCTGACTACTTGAATATGAAAGCAGTTATTCCAACTAAAGAGACATTAAAATGTATTTTTGTCAAAATTTTGACAAAATTTAAAACAAAAACATCAAATAAAGGCTCAGGAGTTAGAAAAAAATGGGGTAGAGTTAGGGCTGCTCAATTAATCGAATTTTAATCTCGATTACGATCTGGGCTTTCAACGATCATTAAAAATGACTGAGCTGATTATTAGCCCCTCCCTTGTGCTTTACTCTCGCGCTGCTCCGTGTGGCAAATCGAGCGCACCTCTCTGCATTTCGAACACATGTCACAACAATTAAGAGCAGTGGTCCCCAACCTTTTTTGCGCCACGGACCAGTTTATGCCCAACAATATTTTCATGGACCGGCCTTTAAGGTGTCGCGGATAAATACAACAAAATAAAACTTGTACTGGTACCGAAAAAAAGAAAATTTATTCATAACACACGTGAAAAGACCAAGGAAAACCGAGTAAACGATAAAAACGATAACAAAATAACGCTGAAAACCGATAAAAACCCTGAAAACTATACATTTCACACCTGAGCCTCAACTCTCGCGGCCCGGTACCAAACGACTCACGGACCGGTACCGGTCCGAGGCCCGGGGGTTGGGGACCGCTGATTAAGAGGACCCGAGGGAAGCTCGGAAAGCTAAGCAGAAGTTATTTGGAGAGGAGAGTGACTGCCGTTGGTTGAAAAGAGAGGTAAAAAAAACTTCAGTGGTGTGGAAACATTATGGGTTCGCGGAGTCAGACGTGGATCAAGTAGACATAGTGTGTAAACTTTCATTTATTTTTTATATTGCAAACATTTGCACTGTTATCAGTATTTGCACACTATTTTATATTATTTTTTGACAATCTTTAAAGTCATTATTCAATACATTGTTATTGTTAAATAAATATCGTCAAATAATCGAGATCTCAATTTCAGTGAAAATCGTGATTATCATTTTTGCCATAATCGAGCAGCCCTAGGTAATCTCCAAATATCATGAATAGTCACAACTTTTAAAAATTTTACTATCCATTAGTATCCACGAATACATCCGCTGAGGCACAAAGCAAGTTTGAAGAAGAAATTAGCCAACTCTCACATTCAGCTTATTCCAAGACATTGCAGGAGACTTGAATAAATCATCAACAGTATTTCACACTTTTTGTGTGTTTTTTTACATATTGAACGCAGTGATTTTCCACAGGGGGAAATGTAATATGTAATGTCTTATGAATGAGTGTTGGTGGCCAAAGTCAAAAAGTGGCAATATAGCAACTGACTATTTCTGAATGTCAGTGTTGCAAATAAAATATGTCTTTAGAATCAAGTGCACATTTTGCGAACTGGACACTAGTTGAGGGCAGGAGTATTAAATAACATAAAACTCAGTGGCAGGTGGATTAGATCAAGTCCAGTGACAATGTTTTGGATCTTGGTTGTGTGTTTCAGATGCTGAGGGACTGGGTTGCAATCGAAAGCGACTCCAGCAATGTCCAAAAGAGACCAGAGCTGCACCGTATGATGGAGACTGTGGCTCAGAAACTCCAGTTGATGGGGGGGACTGTACAGCTGGTGGATATCGGAGAACAAGAAGTCAGTGAAAGAACCACCTATCTTTGCAATATTACCCCTCCCTGCTCTTTAGAAGTGCTTGTTGATATTGGAGCTTTGTATCTAATTGTCAGTGTAATTGGCTGGTAAATGTGGTGGATTTCTCACAGAGGTCAGCTCATTGGCAAACTTCAAAAAAAAAAATCAGAGGGCTCAGGACTAGCTTTGCCTTCTTATTACTGACTGGGCCACAACAAAGCCGCTTTCCACACTCATTAAACACACTGTGTGTGTGTGTGTGTGTGTGTGTGTGTGTGTGTGTGTGTGTGTGTGTGTGTGTGTGTGTGTGTGTGTGTGTGTGTGTGTGTGTGAGAGAGAGAGAGCGAGAAAGAGGCCATACTAGAGGGCCTAGCTTTTCACCATTAACCATTAATTAGGTGCCACCCAGTGTGAACTGTTACTGTACTATAATGCCTCCAGAAAAGCAGATCTTCTGGCCTCCTGGAGGAGTATCCCTTTTATAGTCTTACACACAGTGCAAGACTATAAAAGAAATTGCATTGATATGTGAGAGAGACATAGACCAGCTGAATACTATTGCAAGCGTTTTGAACACACTTTAAAATCAGAAGGATTGATAGATTGATGGAAAAGAAATTGTGTGCTGATCTCGACTGTATGTGCAGCTTCCTGATGGCCAGACATTAGAGTTGCCTAAAGTGGTGACGGCTCAGTTTGGTAATGACTCCAGCAAACACACAGTGTGCATCTACGGCCACGTGGATGTCCAGCCAGCAAAACTGGAAGACGGCTGGGCAACAGATCCATACAACCTGACTGAGATCAATGGTAAGAGCCTTTAAGCTAATTAAAAATACAAAGGAATGCTATCCAAACTCACAAATTTCATTTGATTCTAAAAAAGAGGAACATGTCTGGGTAAATGTCAGGGCTCTGTGTGCGGGCAGGTGGATATGAGGATCCAAATGCAGCACTCGAAAACAGAATGCAACTCAAAACCTCAGCTTTATTGCTGGCATGAAAACAAAACATGAAGTGAACACGGAATGCAGAGACCAAAAACACACAGGCATAATCTGAGGGTACGACGCGACACTAAGGGCATACACAGTAAAACTGAACACATTCACCTGAGTCACAGACCTTCACAATAAAACAGGAAACAAGAAACCACTAAACAAGGACACAGACTGAGAGGCAGACAGAATATAACACATGGAACTCAAACAATACATGAGACAACAAATCCTTAAACACGAATAAACAGAAACATGGAACTCTAATAATCATCATCATCATCACTACAAGAGAATAAGAAAACAATCCATTATGCAAAAACACACCAAAACATAACAACTCAAAATACTGGGTCAAACTGGCCCAGAACCGTGACAGTAAACCTTTGGTGAAGTACAAATGCTGGACTTGTTGCCTTCCTAAGATGATGACCAGAGGGGCAACTGGTTTCCTGTTCAACAATGTGTGGTGCTGTGATAAAGAATAGAAAAAGGGAGCTGATGTCGGTTTCATAACAGGAAGGTTTATTCTTCACAAGAGCTTCAGGTATCACCACACTAACTGCAAAGAAATGTCCATATGCTTCAGTCCAATTTACAGTACATGGCCACAGTTTCCTGAGCTAGAGACTGTATTAATCTCTCAACACAACTTTGACAAAGCATGAACAAAATGCTGCTTAAATCCATTGACAATATCACATCCACAATAAACACATTTGTTTTACAAAGATAAACAAAATGTCATTTTTAAACATTTTAATTCTCGTTTCAGCACTAAATTATTTATGTGAAATGTATTTCCACTGTACTGATGATAAACGTGACGAAACTATTCAGAAAAAAACACACGGCGTATATATTGTTTATCATGACCGGAAGTAGACACCTTTCGCACATGCGTGGTACCGATCAGGTTTCCAGTACGGATCAGGTAGTGACATCCCCATTAACTCCAGGTGTTGTGCCAGAAAGTGATCATGATTGCCGTCTGCGGGAGCGCGCGCAGCTGCTTACAGCTGTAGCACTCAGCGACTTCCGTGCAACTGATGTAAGGTGCGGTAAGCTGAACACAACTTCAACCGTCTGTTTGTTGAAAAATAGTAACGTGACCGCACCGATTTTCTTGTTAGTAACCATAACGGCGTTGTAACGATAGGAATAGTAATTAGTTAGATTACTCGTTACTAGTGTTGGGTAAGTTACTTTAAATTAGTAACTTAGTTACATTACTAGTTACTTCTATCAAAAGTAACTCAGTTACTTCAAGTTACTCGTTACTTTCAAAGTAACTAGTTACTAGGGAAAGTAACTTTGGTTTTACTCAGAATTCTCTTGTTAATGTGTTGCTTCCGTAACTGGACACCTATCAAGATTGCCAGTCTTCTAGCTTGCTTACTTGCCACAAGTGCATTGTGCCACCTACCAATAGAAAGGAAAAAATAGTGTGCATACTTCCACGAGAGGAATCCCACACCTGGACCGTCGTTGACTGCCGCCATGATTCTAGCCAACGTCACAGCCTCATGTGCGCTTTTTACATCCAACACAAAACTGCAGTCGTGGTCCTTTGATTGTACTCCGAACTCGGAAATTCTGCCTTCCGAATAGATCTTCCTATTCAGAAGGCAGAATTTCCGAGTAGGTAACACCAGACTGCAGATAAGCTGCATACAGGGCTGGACTGGGACAAAAAATCGGCCCGGGCATTTTGACTAGAGACCGGCCCACCATTATAGAAAAAATCATGAAGCCTTTGAATGAAAACAAATGCTGTTGTGACAGTGATGTACACTGTCTTGATGGTATATACAGTGGGGCAAAAAAGTATTTAGTCAGCCACTGATTGTGCAAGTTCCCCCACTTAAAATGATGACAGAGGTCAGTAATTTGCACCAGAGGTACACTTCAGCTGTGAGAGACAGAATGTGAAAAAAAAATCCATGAATTCACATGGTAGGATTTGTAAAGAATTTATTCGTAAATTAGGGTGGAAAATAAGTATTTGGTCACCTCAAACAAGGAAAATCTCTGGCTCTCACAGACCTGTAACGTCTTCTGTAAGAAGCTTTTCTGTCCCCCACTCGTTACCTGTATGAATGCCACCTGTTTGAACTCATCATCTGTATAAAAGACACCTGTCCAGAGCCTCAAACAGTCAGACTCCAAACTCCGCCATGGCCAAGACCAAAGAGCTTTCGAAGGACACCAGGAAAAGTATTGTAGACCTGCACCAGACTGGGAAGAGTGAATCTACAATAGGCAAGCAGCTTGGTGTGAAAAAATCAACTGTGGGAGCAATCATCAGAAAATGGAAGACATACAAGACCACTGATAATCTCCCTCGATCTGGGGCTCCACGCAAGATCTCATCCCGTGGGGTCAAAATGATCAAGAGAACGGTGAGCAAAGATCCCAGAACCACATGGGGGGACCTGGTGAATGACCTGCAGAGAGCTGGGACCAAAGTAACAAAGGTCACCATCAGTAACACACTACAACGGCAGGGAATCAAATCCCGCAGTGCCAGACGTGTTCCGCTGCTGAAGCCAGTGCATGTCCAGGCCCGTCTGAAGTTTGCCAGAGAGCACATGGATGATACAGCAGAGGATTGGGAGAATGTCATGTGGTCAGATGAAACCAAAGTAGAACTTTTTGGTATAAACTCAACTCGTCGTGTTTGGAGGAAGAAGAATACTGAGTTGCATCCCAAGAACACCATACCTACTGTGAAGCATGGGGGTGGAAACATCATGCTATGGGGCTGTTTTTCTGCCAAGGGGACAGGACGACTGATCCGTGTTAAGGACAGAATGAATGGGGCCATGTATCGTGAGATTTTGAGCCAAAACCTCCTTCCATCAGTGAGAACTTTGAAGATGAAACGAGGCTGGGTCTTCCAACATGGCAATGATCCAAAACACACCGCCCGGGCAACAAAGGAGTGGCTCCGTAAGAAGCATTTGAAAGTCCTGGAGTGGCCTAGCCAGTCTCCAGACCTCAACCCCATAGAAAATCTGTGGCGGGAGTTGAAAGTCCGTGTTGCTCGGCGACAGCCCCAAAACATCACTGCTCTCGAGAAGATCTGCATGGAGGAATGGGCCAAAATACCAGCTACTGTGTGTGCAAACCTGGTAAAGACCTATAGTAACCGTTTGACCTCTGTTATTGCCAACAAATGTTATGTTACAAAGTATTGAGTTGTATCTTTGTTATTGACCAAATACTTATTTTCCACCCTAATTTACGAATAAATTCTTTACAAATCCTACCATGTGGATTCATGGATTTTTTTTTTCACATTCTGTCTCTCACAGTTGAAGTGTACCTCTGGTGCAAATTACTCTGTCATCATTTTAGGTGGGGGAACTTGCACAATCGGTGGCTGACTAAATACTTTTTTGCCCCACTGTATGTATCAATTTATCAATCGTTTGTTGTAAGATTCAGATAATTATTTATTAAAAGCTAGATATTTTAAATGAGAATAAGAAAGAAAAGTATTTCTTTGTGCCCCCCTCTTCCTGTTAATGTCCAACGTGGCCCCGCTGGCAAAACTTTGCTAGACCCACCCCAGCACAGTTACCAGCTGTGAGCGTAAAAAAGGATCCTGGTGTTATTTATCTCTCAGAAACAGTTCATAACTTCCCTTCAACTCATTCATGTCATCCATCACCTGTTCAGCTCTGATGATTCAGTAAGGACATCTCCTGGTTTCATCTTCATGTTTCCCTCTCACCAGATAACCAAACCGACATCATGACCAGCAGCTTTACAGCTGTGGCTCCAGCAAACATCAGCTGATACTAGAAATTAATATTAAATAAATTCTAACAACAGCTGATCAAGCTTAAACGTGCCGCTGTTGTTTAACGCGACCTCCACTGGTTTCTTCTTTATGGCGCAAAGTGGGCGATACACAAACAAGAGAGACGGGACTTGCGACAGAAAAGCCGATCAGCTAATCATTGATCAGTTTCACGATTGAAGTAGAAACAGGAGAGGGAGGGGGAGAGAATGAGAGAAGAAGAGGCAGCTGCAGGGTAAAGAAACAGAATATCTCCAGCTTTGTGTCTTTTTCATTGTGGCTGAAGTATGGGACAAACTGTGTTCCTTTTCACCTCAATACGAAGCGCATAATATTTTCTCTGAACACGAGACGATTCCGTTTTTTACGGGATTGTTGGTAATAATTAACCGTATGAACAAAATAAAGTTCAACATCAGTAACATCATAGCACCCACCCACCTGTATAGAAACTCCATCATGCTAGCTAGTACCCAGTACGAAAAAGTCAGTTTTTTTTATTTATATATGTTTATATATAAATATATGCGGTGGCCCCTAGAGACAAAACACGTACAAACTCCAAAACACATTTCTAGCATGAACTGAACTTCCAAAACAGAGCTACCTAGATCACTTAAATTACACAATTGAAAGCATGAAAGCATATGTGTATTGTTTGTGTATTTATACACAAGCATTCATATATAGTCAAATAATAAAAAAAAAAAAAAAGTTCATTTACCTGTTATTACCACACACCAAATCCGGTCATTGGTACTTGCTGGCTTGTGTAGCCACTACGTAACAAAAGCTCAACACTGCCCCTAGCATCCTGGAGCACTTCTGTTGTCTTTTGTACGTGTTTTGAGTTTTTATGTGCTTCTGAGTTTTTACGTGTTTTGGAGTTTGTACGTGCTTCGGAGTCTGTACGTGTTTTTATGTGTTTTGGAGTTTTTACGTGTTTTGGAGTTTGTACGTGCTTCAGGGTTTGTACGTGCTTCAGAGTTCGTACGTGATTTTAAGTTTGTATGTGCTTTGTCTGTAGGGGCCACCGTAAATATACTTTTATTTATTCACTCCACATAAAATGTAATAAATAAATCATATAATACAAAAATCAACTATTCACATTTCAACTTTTAACTATTTAAATTTTCAGCTTTTTCCTTTTACAAATTTAAAGTGAAACAACACAAAACACTGCAAACCACAACACAATTAAATATAAATTATAATATGAAAACAAAAAGAACATGTATATTCTCTGTCATATGGGCCCGCATGAATAAACTTTCTGAATCCTTTATCAGCTGCTCTCACACTGCTCATCACTGAAAAAAGTAATGCCGTTAGTAATGCCGATATTACTAACGGCGTTACTACTGGGGTCAGCGGGGGAGCTGGCCCCAGGGAGGGGTCACTTGCCCCTCCCTTCCCTCCCCATCTCCAGCTGCCTCCCCCTTCCCGCTCCACCACAACCACCCACACATGCAGGACCTTGGAGTAGGGGTATGTCACCAGGGTGCAGAGGAGGCTACCCCCCCCCCCCCGTCCCCTTCTGGCTGCCTCTGCCTCAATTTTATCCCACAACTTAGACATTCACATTACTCACACTCTCATTACACATACATATAGGATCTTGGGGGTGGGCACGATACACGGAATCCAAATTACCATCAGGGTGTACACCTCACCCCTGGCGTCGTTGCCCACCTCTCAATTTTAAATACACGTAGACATTGAGGGCTAGCAGGAGGGACCATGCGCTTACCTGCTGCTCTCTGGCAGGTAGCTCCATGCCCTCCTGGGTTTTAAATGCACCTTAGAACACACATGCATAAACACTACAATGAGCGGGTGGAGGGAGGTTTGGAGTCTTCTCTCACCCCCATTCTCTGCGGCCTGCTGGAGCGGGGGGGCTAGGAGGAAGAGTTGGCCATCCGACTGCGGTCTGGAGTGTGGGGCCTCCCTGCTGCTGTGGAGTCGGGGCGGTCTGCCTCTCCCCACCGCAGGGAAAAGGGTAACACCACCTGGGTCTGGGTGCAGTTCCCCCTCCAGGGGCAAGGGTACCTAGACCCAGTTCGTAGAGTACGCTTGGGGAGTGTGATCGTGTGTACAGCGTCTCTTTATGTCTGTCTCCACGTTGGTTGAGTGTGAAGTAAGTGCATATGAGAGCATGAGGGTGGGAACTTCCCCTGCCAGTGGCGGACTCCCTCAGGTGTCGGTGCGTTGGTGGTTCTTTGTGTCCGGGGATGGGCGTCCAGGTACACACCGGCTCACTCCTTGGCAGCCGCTTATCGGGGCCTGGAGCCTGGGGCTCGCTCGGGCCACTTCAGAGGTGGGGTGCCCCCGGCCTCTCGGCCTGGGGCTCGGTCACTCAGGCACGGCTGGCTGCCGGCGGAGCTCACGGGCGCGTCACTGCAACTCCCCCTGGCTTCTGCTCCGCGGCTGCTGAGTGAACCCTCATCTGGGACTCTCCTCAGCTCTTTCTGGGACAGTGGCGCGGCTGCCCCTCTGTTGGTCTTCCTTGGTCTCTTGTGTTCTGAGGGCCTCTGGATGTCTGGAGTTTTGATCTCCTCCATACCTGCTTCATGCCCTGGAGGACGGGGCTGTGCCCCCCCCCCCCCCCCCCACACACACCCTCTAGCAGATCATTACATGAAGGAACCTTTTAAAAAAAACAAGCATGTCCATGCTCACAGGTGTACACACGGGTGATCACACCCACAAACTACACCCTTTTTGGCTCCTACCTCAAAGCACACTGTGTTCTGTCGATCTTATGTGCTGCACAATAATGTTTAATATTTAGTATTTACTGTCATATTCCCATATATCATTGTGATGTTGTTTATTCTATTACTCTTGTTCTCTTCTGCTTGTTTTCTTTTTTCTTTCTCAGCAGGTGACCCAGGTGATCGATATATGTATTTTTTTTTCTTTTTTTCTGCCCGTTCTGTTGGTTTTTGTTTTTTGCCCTTCTCCCCCGTCCCTCTTCTCAGCTGTTTCTCTTTCCCTCTTTCTTTCTCCCCTTCTTTCCCCCAGTCAAGTCTGTCCCGTATTCAGTAAGTGAAAATAAAATAAACAATAAAAGGTGAATCAAATGGACCATTACGGCAAGGCTGGGATGGTCAATTTGGTAAAGTAAATCCGTTGGGCATCTTTCTTTGCCTTTAGACAACAATTCTGATGGCAAAAGAGCCAAACGGGACAGGCAAAAAAAAAAAAAAAAGTAATGCCGATATTCCCATCACTGATCATACCAAAAAACTTTTTCCCAGTCTATTTCTGATACCAGATTTTAATAGAAAGCTATTTCCAACTTTCTACACACTAAACAGCTAGAATATTCTCATGTGATGAAATGGTACAGCCAAAAAAGCATAAGAGAAGCATGTACAAGGAAATTATGGGTGCTCCATGCCAACTGTGTAGGGATAACATACAAATAGTAAGACAGCAGGAATAAATAACAAACAGGATAAATATATGCAGTTAAGAGAAATATATACAAACTAGAGGAATATACACAAAACAAGAGAAAAGACACACATTGGAGTGCAAAGTTGAAGTAGTGCAAAGAACTTGGTCTGAGTATAGTCCACATATGAGTGGCTTGAGTGATGAGGGTTACTCAGACCATGACTCAGATTGGTGAGGTGAGTCGGGAGGGTAATAACTACTCATCACAACCAAGCTATGTAGAGTATATCAACCCGTAGGGCACCTTTGGGACTGTTCATCTAGATGTAGCGTTTTCAGTGGGAAAAACGTTTTGTCACTCATCTAAGTGACTTCTTCAGTCTTAACTGACTGCAGCTTTCTCCAACCTTATATACAGTACTTTTGCACAATGGCTGAAACTAGCACCCCTGGTGAACAATGAGCAGTTGAGTTTCTTGGTGAAACCTTGAGCTGAGACTGAAGAAGTCACTTGGATGGCTTACGAAACTCTTCTCCCACTGAAAATGCAATGTCCAGATGAACAGAATCAACTTTTGGCGTTTTATGTAAAGAGTCAAAACGAATTGGAAGGTGATGCTTTTTTCATATGAGGCTTCATGGATGCATGTAGATACATTTACAAAATAGGATGAAAAATAGAATGCAAAAGTTTTATGTACATCATTAATAAATACAGTGATATTGTAATTTTTATACTTTTAGGCAATCTGTATGGACGAGGAGCATCAGACAACAAGGCCCCAGTTTTAGCCTGGATCCATGCTGTAGAGGCTTACCAGGCTCTCAGTATGGTAAGAGACTGAGTTCACCATATTGTTAGATAGGCTTTCATGTCCCAGCTGAATGGAAACATTTAAAATGCAAAGAGTGGGAACAGAGAGAGATGCCTTCGGCAGGCTAGATTCAAGAGATAACTTCTATTGCTGTAGCAGACTTTTTTAAGTTGAGTGAAGTACTCAGCAGATATATGGGGAACAAAGTGCGTACCCTCAGGCTAGTGAGACAGCAGAGCCAAGTCTAAGGCAGACTAACTTTCCATGTCAGTGCTAGTTGTGTGGAGTCACTAGAGCAGTCTGTTCCATCCATGCTGCTTTGTTGTCATGTTAAAAAATATGGCGCAATATGCACACATCAGAAGGCCTCAGCCACATGCTGAGTGCACTGTGGAAGGAGAAATGCGTTGGTGTGGACGCTGAGAAGACTGATTCAAACAAAGCTAATCACTCACAATGTCAAAAAGACAATTTAGGTTTTTATGGAAACAATAATTTTCTGCCCAGAAAGCCTGTTTGTTTGCTTCCTACCAAACATCATGGAGCTGTTCCCCCCATTCACCAGGATCTGCCAGTGAATGTGAAGTTTGTCATAGAGGGCATGGAGGAGACGGGCTCTAACGGCCTGGATGCCATGATCATGGCCCAGCGAGACACCTTCTTCTCAGAAGTGGATTACATCATCATATCAGACTGTGGCTGGCTCAGCAGACGCCCCGCCCTCACCTATGGCACCAGAGGCAACTGCTACTTCTTTGCTGAGGTGGTGTATTAAGAAGCATCCATCCATCCTTTATTCAAAGAGTCACCCTCCAGTCTTTGATTTGTGCTGCCATGTTTGCAGGTAGAAGGACCGAAGCAGGACTTGCATTCTGGTGTTTATGGAGGGACTGTGATTGAACCAATGACCGACCTCATTGGAATTCTCGGTGAGTCTCATATTTGAATGCGCGTAAGCAAGCAGCCTTTGTTCATAAACCGCATAATTCAGTCAAATGTATGAAGAACTTCTCTGAATGTCCAACACATCAGACCTTGAAGCAGATGGGTTACAGCAGCAGAACTGGGTGCCACTCTTCAACCAAAGAAAATTGGAAAAATGTTGCCAGTTCTGATGAATCTTAATTTCTTCTGTGACATTGATGGAAGTGTCTGAATTTGGCATTAACAACATTAAATGATTCTTAATCCTGCCTGTTATCAGCATTACAGTATTTCAGTAGATACTGCCCTTAGTACCAGTGGAGCATAGTTTAAATGCCGATTTTCTGTACTCTTCTGCATAATGCACCATGTCATAAGCTCACATCATCTCATACTGGTGTCATGGACATCATAATAACTGAATTTTACTCAAATGGCCTCCAAATTCACTAAATCACAATCCAATAGAGCACCTTTTTGGGATGTGGAAGATTCACAACACTGTGAAATGCCATCATGTCAATACAGCCCAAAATCTCAGGAAATTCATGAAGAATTAAAGCAAAACTGGAGGCAAAAGTGGGTCCAACTAGCAAGATTTACCTAATGAAGTGGCCAGTAAGGGTATATACTTACTGTAAAGGAAACTGTTGTTTTAAAAGTACTCTTGGCTCATCAGCAGAATACCAGTTATCCCCCCCCCCACCCCACCCCCGCCCAAGCGCCCTGTTCTATTAAATTAGACTTAAATTAAATAATCGAGGAACTGATCTAACAGCCCATTGTTCATTGAGTGGACTAGTTTCAGTTATCATGCAAATGTACTGTTATATGGTTGGGGAAACCTGCAGTCAGCTGCAGAAGTCAGTTGGATGAGTGACAAAAAGTTTCCCTCACTGAAAATTAACAGAATCAGCCATTTTTTTAGGATTTACCTACCTAAATGATTGAGCATGCATCAATACATAGACTTAAAGAAATTGTAGAAGCTAAATTGTTATCAGAAAATATACCCAGTACTCTCAACATTGCATTTCCAGTTCCCTGGAAGCAATAACTACAAATGGAAACTGGAGGAGCTCTCTGCAACAAGAAATCTTTTTCCTACCTTCAGATAAACAGAGATTGCCAATCAAGCGTTCTGTCTGTTGCTGACAAGTCGCTGTTTCATTGATTTTGTTCAGCAGGGTTTATATGAACCCAGTGGTGATAAGGTTAACCCTTGGTGCTTTCAAACATTTTGAACTCACTATGATAAGGAATCCCACTATTCCAGCCAGAAATGTGAAATGAGACCACATTTCCAGAAAGATTGTCTTCTTAGGGTGCCGTTTTAGCTCAGTGCGTTGAGCAGGCGCCCACTTCAGTCCTTGAGCATCAGAGCAAAAGAATTGCAACGAGAGTTTTTTATTTACAGTTTGATAAATCTTTGTAGCCCTATGACAGGCCTTGGTTGCCTACTGCAGCCAAGGCCTGTCATAGGGCTGCTGCAACTTTAAATCTCAATGAAGTTTGAAGTTTAAGTTTACTTTAGTAATTACAAACATGCATTTTTTAACCTCTGGCTCTAAGTTGGCTATTTTAAATTGAAGAAGATGGGGATTTTAATAGTAAGAAAATGCTCTTATTTCATTTCAGTTATCATGCACTCATTAATTTTGTTCATTAGATCGTATTTAGCACATTCACAAGCAAATTCATGTTTTGTCAAACTGACAAAAGTCAGGTGACAATAAGCAGTGCTGGTGTCCAGTCACATCTAACAATATATTTATCATCTTTGTCCTGTGTGTTTTCAACAATGCAAGACTTCCTTGTTGACAACTCTAGCTGACATTAAATTTAATAAAAACATTCAGTAAGCTACATTCTCTTGGATCAGGCATAAGAGGCATGCGTAATAATCAGTGGGACTCAAGCATCAGGAGGATCGGGTCTCATCAGTACGTGTTTAACCCTGTGAGGCCTAAGTCAGTGTCAAAGATAAATGTAATATAAATATAAATAAAATCTAAGATTTGGTTGAAAAATGTTAAAAGTGTTCGCTGATTTGGGAGTGGGAGAATTTTGTTACATTTTCAAATGTCATATACAGTAATCAGTAATCATAATAGAGATTTTTTTTAGTCCTTACAGCGTTGAAAGAATCTTCCCTACTGAAGTCCTTGAGCAAAGCATCAAATAAGTATTTGCAATAAACCAGTCCAGTCTTATCTTTGGAAAATCTAAGTTTAGTTCCATTAACAATAGCATCATCCTATTATTACTTCATTAGACACACTGATCAGCCCCAGTGGCAAGATCCTGATTCCTGGGATCAGAGAGGCTGTAGCTCCCCTCTCTGATGAAGAATGGAAAATGTACCAGGATATCCAGTTTGACATGGACAACTACAAGAATAAGATTGGTGTCAACCAACTCATGTACAGCAATAAGGTAATGTAAGGCATCCTTGGTGTCAGAAGATCATTAAGAGCAGGTGAGTACAATCCAGAATTTAGATTGTCATTACCCTTGCTTCCAATGCTACTGTGAAGAACCTTTTTAACTACTGTTTAAACAAGTCTCTCATATGGCTTTATTTCTTACGTAAAACATTACCAGAACTAGGATGATCCTGAAAAAATAGTTCATCTATTTGCTTCTCTCCATGAAAGTGCTTGGTCATAGGAGATCAACGCTTACAATCTCGTGAGATCTTTACAGGATAAAGCTCCTTAAAATGAGTGTTGTTTTCATTGACAATATATAAGTAAAATTATTAGTGAAAATAAAGAATTATATCCCTCTCCCAAAGGTGGACTTGTTGGCTCACATGTGGCGCTACCCCACAGTCTCCATCCACGGTATTGAGGGGGTCTTTTCAGACCCTGGGACTAAGACTGTCATCCCTGCTAAGGTTACTGCTAAGTTTTCAATTAGGCAAGTTCCTGACATGGACCCTGCTATGGTCAAGAAACAGGTAAAATACATGAAAAGTATGTACGTGCTCTGTTCTGTTGCATTTACTTTTTGTAAACTGCTTCTGCTGTTTTCTTGATGTGCTCTTCTTCAGGTAACAGACTACCTTCACTCTGTGTTTGCCAAAAGAAAGAGTCCCAACAAGCTCAAAGTCACAATGGTGATAGGAGCCAAACCTTGGCTGGCTGACACTCACCATCCACTCTACGAGGCTGGAAAGGTTGCTATTAAGAGAGGTATTGACCGTTCACCTTACTTTAATCACCGGTGATGTTGCTATCAGAATGTCGGGTCTCGGGTTTGATAAACTGCAAATAAAATTTCACCAAAACTGGCTCTTACAAGCCAGACAATTACTGACAGTTTTTACCCAAATAATCTTCATTTTCATATGTTAACATTACTAGGCAATTTTTTTCATTTTTCGGTCATTTGAATAGACTTTAATGAAACGATAAAGAATTGGGACATTGTGTTGATACTGATTTTCCCTGTCCCACAGCAGTTATAAATGACTTTTGTTGGCATAAGGCCACTCTGTTTTGACAGGAGTACATCCTAAACCTAGTGGAATTAGTAGTAATAATAACAACGATTTCTTAGTTATGATTATGATCACATTGGTGTTTTGGATGGCAGTCTTCAGTTTCCCTTACATAACAGTCTCCTCAAGGCAAAGACTCTAGAGTATTAACGAAAACTGATGACATCAAAGAAGTGGGTTGGAACAGTGGGAATGAAGAACTCTTTTTAATAGGATGAAGCTTCCAGAACCAGTCTCAGGGAGGAGCAGTCATCTGCTTTTTCATCATATTTGAAAATGATTCTTGGTGGTTATAGTTATTGTATAAACTAGTGCTGTCAGCGTAAATCTCGTTAAAATGATGTTAACGCCATAACTGCGTTAACACGGCAAATCTCCGTTAATGAGTTAACGCGGATCGCCCCGTGCAAGGGCTGCACGGCGTCAACGTGTTAGCGCAGTTAGCCTGTTAATCTGTTAGCGCTGTGCAGCCCCTCGCACGGGGCGAGCCGCGTTAAGTCGCCGACGGACATATGCCGCATTAATGCAGTTATGACCTTAACGTCATTTTAACGAGACTAACACTGACAGCATTAGTATATACACAAAGTATTGTAGCGTCTGTTGTATGACAGAGAACTAGGCGACAGGAGTTAGAAACTGACATGATATAGGTGTATGTACTAAAAATCTTCGATGAGATCAAATCCCAGTGACCTTGATCTCAAGGCCAAGGTCAGAGGTCATGTTTTCGAAAATCTTGCGAATGCAACAACGTAGGACCTAGGTGACTTAGGATTTAGAAATTGATACCGTGGGCTGAGGGGTAGCACTATAAGGCCACCAGTATTTTACACCAGTAAAATACAAAACCTGGAGCTCTTAGTTTAGTAGAAACACAAGAAATGCATTTTCAGTGGTTTTGACACAGCCTTAAGATATTGGCTAACTTTTAACTTTTGTATCCTTTTATTATTATTATAGCTTCATTCCTTTGTAGTGTGCTTTGTTGCATTTATATCCTGCAGGAGTTTTGAAAGGTTACCAAAGAAACAGTGTATGTTTTCACCTGTCCTTAATTGTTTAGTATTATAGGAATATAAAAAAAATGTGAGACAATGTAAAGAAAACAAGTTAGTCTTTCAATTTTCACAATTAGTCATTCAAACATGCCAGAATAGTTCCCACTTAATGTTCATGTCCACTTTACTAGCAGAAAATATTCTGTCTTTGCTCTACCTTTAGTTTTCAACATGGACCCTGATCTAATCCGTGAGGGTGGAACCATCCCAATTGCCAGGACCTTCCAAGATGTGACGGGAAAAAGTATCATCATGATGCCCATCGGAGGCTTTGATGATGGTCTGCACTCTCAGAATGAGAAAATGAGCAGGTTAGACTGTCTGTACACTCCTGCAGTTTTATTCATTTCACAGGAATGTTTAAAGAAATTAGCTTGTACTGAGTCTTTCTGAGTGTTCAACACAATATTTAAGAGAAAAGCTTGAGGGAGAAAGCTTTGCAGTCTGTTAGAACCATCCACAACTGAAAAATAATTTAACTACCATAGAGACACCATACAGGACCTGGACACAGGAAATTATTTTAACACTGAAACATTAAGCAGACCCAAGTAGACAAATTTTAGGGGCAGATTTGTTGGAATCCAGCATAAGACAACAAGGGTAAATGGGCAAATTCTGGAGAAATCAGAAAAGATGGTTAAAAGCAGACTTCTCCGATTATAAGGTGGATGCTGTGAGACTTAAGCAGCAGATATAAAGACATACTGGTCTGTTTCCAGAGGGCTTTGTAAGTCTTACAAGCTGCTGGCAGCAGAAAAGTGGAACAATGCTTTGGGGACTTATAAGAAGGTGTAATGTAGCCATCTACTGCTGCAAATAATAGTGTATGTGAATTTATTGTATTTATGTTAAGGAAACTTGGAAATTTGCAACCCAAACAAACAGGACCTTTAACTCTGCCAACCATAGTTTTTCTCTCTCTCCTAGGTACAATTATATTGAAGGAACCAAGTTATTCATCGCATACCTCAATGAAGTGTCCCAGATTAAGAGGACTAGTGTGTGATGTTTTATGGTATGATCACATGACCTCTTCAAAAACATTCCAGCTATAGAAAAGTGTGTTTTGATATTTTTACTGTGCCTTTATCTTTATTTCATAAGGTTTTGAAACTTGTGGCGCATTTACTGATCTGCACCTCAAGTCTATCTATTTTTGCATTATCTCATGGTTTTTTGGCTGTTTCCATCTCTTTTGCCAGTGTTTATGTTCACATAAACTTGGGCAGCACTGTGAGTGTGTTTGTATGTGTGTCATGTAGTAAAAGCTGGACAATGCAATATTACGAATACGTCATTTATTTTATGAGAAATACAAAATGTTATTTTATGAATGTTAATAATACGAGAGACATATACAAATACTGTTTCTTTAGCCATTAGTCATTTATTCACTCCTGAAAAATTCACTCTTATAGTATGTCATTCCTTAATCAAATGATTAGTTCATTACCAGGCCTCTGGAGATCTCCAAAACATGTTGAGGAGGTAATTACGCCATTTACAGTCGCTTTGGTGCGTTTCTCACATCACTAGTAACATTTGCACAGCACTTAGTGTATTTCTCAAAACAATTGGTGCAAACTGCAAAACCTAGTGGATAACCTGCAAAAGCAGGTCACTTGCTCAAAATCGATAATCCATTCCTCAAAAGCAAGTATTCATGTCAATGAAACTGCCAGTGTCATCAAAATGAGAAGTCGTGACACCATCTTTATGAACAAGATAGTCAAATGGCTTGTCATGTTTTCATTATGACAGTGTACAGTATTCTCTCAGTGTATTCCAATGCAAAAGAAGGTCAGAACTTGTTGACACTACCTGAAAATGCTCAAGAAAATGCTCCACCCTCTCCATGACTCTGCTGTGATGTTGTCACATGCTGCATCCATGGCTGCTAGCAGGGCCATTTGCACATGTGAATGCCAGTCATAAAACTTCCACCTCCAGGCAGAGAAAAACTCCTCTATCGGATTAAGAAATGGGGAGTAGGGAGGGAGATATTGAACCAGCATTCTGTCATGTGCTGCAAACCACTGTCTGACCAGATGTGAGTAGTGAAAACTGACATTATCCCACACAACAACATACTTGTTGAGTTGGCCTCCACCCCTCTCATTCTCAGG
The DNA here is from genome assembly GCF_963969265.1 of Rhamphochromis sp. 'chilingali'. NCBI lineage: Eukaryota > Metazoa > Chordata > Actinopteri > Cichliformes > Cichlidae > Rhamphochromis > Rhamphochromis sp. 'chilingali'. The sequence goes on from NC_137938.1 coordinate 5,916,213, forward strand.
GACTATGTCCCTGTAAAGAGTGTCTAAAAAAGTCAGGAGATGTTGTGTATTGTATGGGCCAAGAAGGGGAATATGGGAGAATGCCATTGTCTGAGATGGCTGCACACATTGTAACATTCCCTCCGCACCGGCTTGGGACATCAGTGGTTGCTCTCTGTCCAATGCGATTTCTTCCACGCCTTCTGCCTTTGGCCAGATTGAAACCCGCATCATCAAAGTATATTAATTACAGCGCTTTGAATTTCTTTCAACTTTATTGCATTGTTTGCAATCACCATTGCACAAATGGCTTCATCTTGCTGCGGGGTAAAAAAGGGCCCTCTTCTACCTCTGCGAGGTTGTCTTTCAATCCGTTGTGGTGCAGATTACAGTAAAATTACAATAATGTACACTAAACATGAGATATTACGAGATGTTGGATTACTGTCCAATACTATACATACCTGTTCTCCCTACGAAATGTTTAAATGATTAAATTCACAGTGGTTCTTCCAACACCCTCCGACCAGCCTCATCCAGGCCGTGATTGACAACATGATCAACAAGTGTTGCCCTAATTTAATTAGGAATCTGCCTGTATTTGGCATCTTTTCCCTCTTCCCCTGTTTTGTCCCCCCCGCATCCTCAACCCTCTTCCACGATGCTGACCTTCCATTTCTGTGTCACAGAATTGTAGAAATGGTACACACTATGGCTGTATCCCAATTCAGGGTCTGCAGCCTTAAAGTACGCATTTCAAGGCCGATTACGTCACAGCAGCGCGCCGAAGGCTGTCCCAATTCAAAGGCTGCTCGAAATGCGGCCCTGAAATGTGTCCTTCATTTCCCTGAATTTTAAGGCTGTGGCGGTGTAGACTTCGTGGCCCAACATATCCCAGAATGCATAGCGCGGCGGCGGGTGTGGATAATTTTGCCGAAAAAAAACGGCGGATGAGGGGCGCCCGAAGAGTAAACTTTAAGTAAGTACTAAATATCATGTCACTTATTTATGTGCAAATGTTTAATGACGAAGAACATTAAAACGTTACTTTTGGCCACATGTCGGCAAAGTTATGTGACATTAGTGACGTTTTTACTAACTTGGTTTTAAAGCCTTTACTTTAAAATATACGCCGTTCAATAGCTGAGCTTAATCTTACAGAGAATGATCAAAGCTCATGTAGAAACAAACAAACAAATGAACAAAAGATTTTCTCCTTCATTTCTGTCAAACAAAGCTGTATGACACGTTTCCAGCTGTTAGTATCATGGTTGCTGGGCAACCTGGGCAGCGCAACGGAGGCTAGACCGTCCCATTTCACAAGCCTCGCACTTCCGGCCTTAGCGGTCTTTGAGTATGCGGCCCTTGAGGATCGTTAAGGCTGCGTACTTTAAGGCTGTAGACCCTGAATTGGGATACAGCCTATGTCCTGCTCGGTTCATATATGCTTGCCAGTTGAGGGTTCATGGGATTGATCCATGATTGATCCATGAGTGGCTTGTCATTGGTTACAACTAATACTTTCCACACCTCCTCATCAGTGAAAGCTGAAGTTCACCTGAGAGAAATTGTTCTATTTAGGAGACATTTCCAGGAAAAATAATAACAAAAGGTATAAAATTTTCTGGGCAGAATTTGATAACTAAGTCAACAATTTTGTATGTAATGACTCCAGCAATGAAATGAAGTCTATTAGTTTTATTGGGAACGACTATTCAGCATCCGAAAGTAGAGTTCATTTTGACTGACATGACATAAGAAAATGATAATGTTATAAAACGGCAGAGAATTGTATGAAAGCAACTAATACATGTACAAGAGCATTTGCAATTTGTTCAGAGGAAGGAGAAATTGCAACTATGATGTGTACAAATGAATAAATGTTGTGGAGGTTGCACTAATGGTTTTGAGAATTTTCTTGTTCAGAGGAAGGAGAAATTGCAACTATGATGTGTACAAATGAATAAATGTTGTGGAGGTTGCACTAATGGTTTTGAGAATTTTCTGATCTGAGAAAAGCACCAAAGGAACTGAGAAAAACTGTAAATAAACTGTGTTGGATCAAGGACACATCTAAAACCTGCAGGACACCGGCCCTTGAGGCCTGGAGTTCCCCCGCACCTGGTCTAGATTGAGAGTGGCTGCAAAGACACATGCTCTGCTCCAAGCAGTCGATGTGCAGACTGACAGTCCAGGCATTGTCTGAAGTTCCCCATGAGTCCCGTTGAGATAAATGCAAATTCTTCATGCATCTGACAGTTGGCGTTGTTCACTAAGATCGCGGCAGATTTGCTTAATGACTAAGACTATATCTTAAATGTAACATTTAAAATGTGTTTGTTCTTCTCCTAGCACAAGAAACAGTTATGCTATTTTTTTCTTTATAGTTTTAGAATTTAAAAAAATTAATGTCAGTAGTTCACTGTAAAATAGACTCAATAATATCCAGTCAAATAGATTGGCTTTATTAATTAGACACATGGATTTGTGTCTTAAATCTCTAGTGCATATACAGCATATCTGGCCCACCAGAGCATTAAACCACAGGTGACACAAATAACACCAGCTATCAGGATTGAGGTGCCTTTCCAGGCACCTCAATCCCCACATCTTGTGTCAGGTGATCTGAATGGGTCATATGATAGGGTGAGGTAAGGTCTCACAATTTCTTCACACAAAGCCTCTGCTGATAATGACCCACACCCTTTTTCACACCTTGGTGCATGTGGTGAGGCACATGGTGAATAGTGGGTCAATGACCCTCTTAAGGGACAACTCCTACTAGGGATTAAATACCTGGGACTCACCAACACTGGGTTTCTGATCCAATCCAATCAAATCCAACTTTTATAAAGTGCTATAAAATACCCAGCACAGGACCAAAGGGCTGTACAGTAAATAAGTTAAGAACAATAGAATAAAACAAAACAGCAAAAAATAAAACACATAATATATAAAATTAAAACAGCCCTTTATTAAAAAACAAGATAAAACAGCATGGAATCAACTTAAACAGTTGAAATAATAATAAACTAAAACCAACATCTCACAAGGCGCCAAGGCCAAGGTGAAGAGATGCGTTTTCAGAAGCGATTTAAAAACAGGCAGAGAAGAGCCTTTCTAATCTCTACAGGCAGATCATTCCACAGTTTTGGAGCTGCTACAGCAAAAGCATGATCTCCTCTAAGTTTACACTCAGTCCTGGGTACATTCAGGAACAGCTGATCAGCTGATCAGAGAGCAGGTGGGCATATAAGGCTGTAGCAGTTCAGAGAGATAAGATGGGGCTAGGCCATGGAGGGCTTTAAAATCAAAGGTTTTAGAACTGAAGAAGCAGACAGAGAGGTGAAATGTTTTCAAGAAACTTAAAGAAGGCCACTCGCTTTCTTTCTTTCCCTTATACCAGGGGTGGGCAACTCCAGGCCTCGAGGGCCGGTGTCCCTGCAGGCTTTAGATGTGTCCTTGACCCAACACAGCTGATTTAAATGGCTAAATTAGGTCCTCAACATGTCCTGAAGTTCTCCAGAGGCCTGGTAACAAACTAATCATGTGATTCAGGTGTGTTGACCCAAGGTGAGATCTAAAACCTGCAGGGCCTGGAATTGCCCACCCTTGCCTTATACTGTCCAGTGGTTCCCAATCCCAGTGAACAGTAACACACACACACACACAAAAAAAAAAAAAAAAACTGTTGTGGTTGGTTGTAGCCACACTGTGCATTATGGTCAACCACGTCCACTTGTCTGTCCAAACATTAGTGTTCCAGAAATCTTGTTAATTGCAGATGTAACAGATGTAACTTTGCAAATCTAAGCTGTATTGCGATCTTCATTTTTAGCGAGAACAAGCATCCTGGAAACCATTCCTAACAAGTCAGTTTAGTTTTTTCTAATTGCACTGTCATGAGCTTTAACATTTAATGTGTTAACTGAGGTCTATAGACGACCAAATGAGTTTTTATTGTGCCTTGATATGAAAACTCTTAAAACTGACTTTCTTTATGCCATGACTGTACTGTAGCAATACAAATTAAATGAAAAGACAATACAAGACTGCTATGAAAGTAAATGCTGAGGAGCATGCATGTCTCTATTCTAAGAAATGTTAAATGTGAAATTGAAGTATAATTGAAATTATAGTAAATGAAAAAAGAAGAAAATGAAAGAAACTCCCAATGACTTTAGATCAATTAACAAATGAATTTGTTCAAAATCATTCTTTTATTCTTTACACTCTTATGCAATACTACTTACACCAGGACATTCAGAATAAACTGACAGTCTTGCATGAAGCAACCCTACAAGCATTTTAGAGAAGAAAAAAGAGATATATACAAAAAGTCTCTAGCCACCCCTCATTTCCTGATATTTTTCTTTCAATTTGCTAGACTTCCATTTTTGGTTTTTATTTTTAATTTTTTTCTTTCTTTCTTTGTTTTCCAGGCTTTCTGAAAGTCTCTCAAAGCTTTTCTTCAGACATTGCACTGGATCATTTTCTGAATTTTTGGATTTCTGAATTTTTTGAATGTTTTTAAGACACTTGTCTAAAAAGGTACAAGTGAAAAACCATTGTTGTGTCTACACACAACAGACAACTTAGCAATGAACCTATTTTACGCAGACATATTGTTATTAGAACCTCCCACCCTGTTTCTTTATTTAAAACTATGAAAAATGCCAAATAAAATACAATTTGACAGACAGAAAATAATATTTCCAGAGGTGGTGAAAGCTTGACATGAGATGCGGTGTGTCCTGTAAAAATCTGAGGAAACTGGACAAGCAGAGCACAAAAACATAAGTGGCAGGGCTGAAACAGTTAAACTGATTCTGAAAGTCATGCCCTTAAATAACTGGAACAAATCCAACAAAGACCTAATACAGAACCTGAGAGATGCACCTGACACCTGGTGATCCATCTACTGTTCACCAGTGTTGGGACTAACGCGTTATTAAGTAACGCGTTACAGTAACTACGTTAGTATTGTGGTAACGAGCACGGTAACTAGTTATTATGCCAAAACCATGAACGCGTTACTCGTTACTGGGATTTAGATAGGCTCGTTATTCGTTACTTCGTGTGGTGGCTATCGCGGAGCTTCCACAGATTCAGTAACATTAGCAAGTGGTGGAGGCCAGCAGGTGGATGAAGGAAAAGGGAGGCAAGAGGAGAGACCCGCACAGCAATGGCGCCTGTGTTTGGCTTTGCCGCTGCTGCTACAGCTCGTTGGAGGCGACAGTGTAGTTTTTCACTGCCGTCACTTGTCGTTTGCAAACGGAGAAGGTACCGAAGGCTAGCTGCTTTGCTGTGGGGTGACTCTCGGTGTCTGCGACCAGTTCCTCTCCTGTCGTTTGCTGGGGATGTTACGCTGCCGCCTGGGACCCGAGCCCCATGGCTCGAAAGCAGTTTGCTCACTCTGTGTCCGTCACCCATTTCCCGTTTTGTTGGTGACAGCTACGTCTGCTCATCGATCAAGGTTTTTTCCAACTCTGGAGTCGCTGCCCTGCCCGGCAGGTCCACAGGTTTGCACAGGTGTTTAATTCAAGTACCGCTGCAGTCAGCTGTAGATTCCGCAGATAAACCGTCATCATGCTTAACGTTCGCTCTATAACGAACAAATCATTTATTTTAAATGATCTTTTTATCAAAGAGTCTCTAGGTTTTATGTGTCTGACTGAGACGTGGCAGCAAAATAAGGATTATGTCCACTTGAATGAAATCTGCCCGTCTGGCTGTTCTGTCATTGGAACTCCGCGTCTTTTAGGACGTGGTGGAGGACTTGCTGTTGTTTACCAGGACAGACTCATATGCAAACTGGTGACTTCGGACTTCTTCTCTTCATTTGAGTCACAGATGATGAAGGTCGGTTCTCTGAAAACCTTTTATTGTATTTTAATCTATCGACCTCCTGGACCTGCTGGGGTCTTTCTAACTGAATTTAACGACCTTCTGACATCGATCATTAAACTGGAGAAGGTTGTAATATTGGGAGACTTAAACCTTCATATTGATGACGCTTCCTGTAACACTGCTGCTGAGCTCATCACTATCACTGAGTCTTTTAACTTTAAGCAGCATGTTTCTGGCCCCACACATACGAAGGGCCACACTCTTGATCTTGTTTTCTCCCTGGGTTTAAATATATATGATGTATGTGTGGAAGATGTCCATGTGAGTGACCATAGTTGTATATTCTTTAATTTGTCATTTTACGTGGATCCTTCACCTCCTAAATTGATGATCCAAAGGCGGATTATAAACCAGGATGCTGCTAGAAGGTTTTCTGCCATGTTTGTCCCTCGCATGGCTCAAAATGATATGGATTCACTTATTTTGTCTTTTAACAATCAATGTAAATCTATTTTAGATACGGTGGCACCTCTGAAACTAAATGTTGTCCATTCTTCAAATTTCTGTCCTTGGATAAATGAAAGTATTCGAAATTTTAGGAGATATTGTCGCAAATTAGAACGTTTATGGAAGGCTTCCAAGCTTGAGGTCCATAGGGTACATCTCAAGGAATCAATTTTCTCACTTAACAACATGATAAAAAATGCCAGAATGGAATATTTTGCTAATTTAATAGCTTCAAAAAAGAAAAATCCCAGAGTATTGTTTGATACAATTAAAAACATTGTCTCTCCTGATATTCCTCATGTACCAGTCTATACTAAATCTGACTGTAATGACTTTTTAAACTATTTTGTTAATAAGGTCGCTGCTGTCAGGTCTAATATTTCTCCATCATCCTCTCAGTATCACATTGACACGTTGCTTACCTCTGATACCTGGTCCTCTTTTACTCCTGTTACCTTACAGGACATCAGTGCTCTGCTTGGTCGAATGAAACTGACTTCAAGCCACCTTGATGTACTTCCTCCATCATTTTTCATTAGTGTGTTTGATTCTATTGGCCCCTGTATTCTGGAAATAATTAATACTTCTCTTTATACTGGCTCAGTTCCCAGCTATTTTAAACAAGCTATTGTTGAACCAATATTAAAGAAACCAAATTTGGATCCATCTCTTCCAAGCAGTTACAGGCCAATATCAAAACTTCCATTGGTGTCAAAGATTTTGGAAAAAACAGCTGCAGAACAACTTAACAACTTTTTGGAAAAGAACAATGTTCTGGACATTTTCCAGTCTGGTTTCCGCAAATTGCACTCCACTGAAACCGCTTTGCTTAAAGTGTCTAGTGACATTCTGATGGCAGCAGACTCTGGAGAGTACACTGTTCTGGTTATGTTGGATCTCAGCTCTGCTTTTGATACTGTTGATCACAGCATCATGATAAATAGGCTGAAGGACTTGTTTGGGATTACTGGCGTTGTTTTAAAATGGTTTATGTCATATCTATCTGAGAGATCCTTTACTGTCTGTATAAATCATGTGCTGTCGGAAACATCAGTTCTGTCTTCTGGGGTACCTCAAGGATCTGTTTTAGGTCCTATTCTCTTTTTGCTGTATATCCTCCCTCTAGGCCACATTATCAGATGTTACAATAACATTTCTTTCTCAATAACTTTCTTCATATCTATGCTGATGACATTCAGTTGTACTGTTCTTTCAAAGCTTCTGAGTTGTATAAATTGTCTTGTTTAAATAATTGTCTGTCAGAAATCAAACAATGGTTAAATGACAATTTCCTTCAGTTAAATGCAGATAAAACAGAAACTTTGATTATTGCACCTGATCACATGCTCTCAGAAATTAGGCAGCATATCAGTTTTTTAGAACCTTCATTTCAGTCGAGTCTCAGAAACTTAGGTGTTATATTTGACAGTTCGATGTCTCTTGAGAAACACTCTAAACAACTTGTCCGGAACTGTTTTTATCATCTAAGAAACATTTCTAAACTCAGGCTACTGGTGTCAAAGGCAGAACTTGAGATAATTATTCATGCTTTTATCTCTTCTCGTTTGGATTATTGTAACGGTCTTTTTACGTGTCTTAACAAATCAGCTCTGGATCGCCTTCAGTCTGTACAGAATGCAGCGGCAAGACTTTTAACTGGTACAAACAAGAGGTCACACATTACTCCAGTTTTGGCTTCTCTTCATTGGTTGCCTGTAAATTTTAGGGTTCATTTTAAAATTTTAGTTGTAACTTTTAGAGCTCTGCATGGTGAAGCTCCCCAGTATATCTCTGACCTGTTGAAACCTCATGCTTCATCCCAAGCACTTAGGTCTTCAGGTCAGAGGCTACTGGTGGTCCCATGTACTAGATTTAAAACACGTGGGGATCGGGCTTTTCAGGCACTGGCACCTAGGCTGTGGAACTCTCTGCCGTTGTCTTTACGCTGTCTAGACTCTATACTGACTCCTTTAAAAAGCAGCTGAAGACATTTTTATACAAACGGGCTTTTAACTAATTTAATTAATTTTAACTTGTATGTCTGATCTTACTGTAAAGCACTTTGTGATTTTTATCTGTGAAATGTGCTATATAAATAAATTTTACTTACTTTTTTTACTTAAGTCTATCTGGGTCAGATATGAACCAAGTTTAGGTGGAGTTTATTTTCGTTGTGCTGACTTTTTCGTACTGCGTGCTAGCTAGCATGACTGAGTTTCTATACAGCTGGGTGGTGCTATGTTACTGATGTTGAACTTTATTTTGTTCATAAGGTTAATTATTAGAGTTGCCAACCGCCCGTAAAAAACGGAATCGTCCCGTATTCAGAGAAATTATTACGTGTTACGTATTTAGGTGAAAAGGAACAGTTTGTCCCGGACTTCAGCTACAATGAAAAAGACACAAAGCTGGAGTTATTCTGTCTTTGCGCTGCACAGCTGCCTCTTCTTCTCTCATCCTCTCACCCTCCCTCTCCTGTTTCTACTTCAATCATGAAACTGATCAATGATCAGCTGATCGGCTTTTCCCTCTTGTTTATTTATCGTCCACTTTGCGCTAGAAAGAGGAAACCAGCGGATGTCGCGCTAAACAACAGCAGCACTTTTAAGCTTGATCAGCTGTTGTTAGAATTTATTTAATATTAGTTTCTAGTATCAGCTGATGTTTGCTGGAGCCACAGCTGTAAAGCTGCTGGTCATGATATCGGTTTGGTTATCTGGTGAGAGGGAAACATGAAGATGAAACCAGGAGATGTCCTTACTGAATCATCAGAGCTGTGATGGAGAAACAGGTTTACCTTTTAGTTAACATGAATGAGTTGAAGGGAAGTTATGGACTGTTTCTGAGAGACAAATAACACCAGGATCCTTTTCTATGTAGCTGACAGCTGGTAACTGTGCAGGGGCGGGTCTAGCAAAGTGTTGCCAGGGGTCCATGTAGGGCATTAAAAGGGAAAGGGGGGCACAAGGAAATACTTTCTTATTCTCATTTAAAATGTCTCACTTTTAAAAAAATAATTATCTGAGTCTTACAACAAACAATTGATAGATTGATACATATATACCATCAGAACAGTGTACATCACTGTCACAACAGTGTTTATTTTCATTCAAAGGCTTTATGATTTTTCCTATAATAGTGGGCCGGTCTCTAGTCAAAATGCCCGGGACGATTTTTTTGTCCCAGTCCAGCCCTGTATGCAGCTCATCTTCAGTCTGGTGTTGCCTACATCTTCCTATTCAGAAGGCAGAATTTCCAAGTTCTGAGTACAATCGAAAGCACCACGACTGCAGTTTTTGTGTTGGATGTAAAAAGCAGGCTAGGATAGAATCAGGCGTGGGATTTCTCTCGTGGAAATGTGCACATTATTTTTTCCTTTCTATTGGTAGGTGGCACAGTGCACTTGTGGCAAGTAAGGAAGCTAGAAGACTGGCAATCTTGATGGGTATCCATTTATGGAAGCAACACATTAACAAGAGAATTCTGAGTAAAATCAAAGTTACTTTCCCTAGTAACTAGTTACTCTGAAAGTAACGAGTAACTTGAAGTAACTGAGTTACTTTTAATAGAAGTAACTAGTAATGTAACTAAGTTACTAATTTAAAGTAACTTACCCAACACTGCTGTTCACTGAAGTGTGGGATCATGTTGAAAGAATGAGTGCAGAACAAAAGACAGCCAGCATCCAGAGAAGAGCTTGTAATGTCATTCAATGAGCCTAAAGTTATCAAAGTATTCCTGAAGAATACTTCAACAAATGACAAGAAAGCTTGTCTAAGAGAGTTCATGCTGTGTTGAAGAATAAATGTGCTCAAAGCAAGGGTTGACTTTCAAGCTTGTTAGAATTGCAATGAAATGTAGGGTGGCCCAAGACTTTTGCAAAGTCCAAAAGTTGTAAAGTAGATTACGATCCATAGTTTAAATAGTTTTGTGTGTAACATGGCAAGAAAATATACACATATATATATATATATGTGTGTGTATTATTATTTTTTTTTCAGTTTCAAAAGGGCACAACAGTGTAGATGATAGTGATAATAGCAAACTGTTCCAAAGCTGGTAGGTAACACGATACTATTGGTAATAAGTCACAAGTTAATAGTTATTTACTGTTTAACAATGAAATGACATTCCTTAAAAACTTGTTAGTAACTCGTACATTTACACTTTGTGTTTTGCTGTATTCTAATGTACAGCATTGTGCAGAGACATGTGGTGGATGTGTCCTAGCAGGAAGTAGTAGGGAGGAACCCTGGTGTTGTGAAAAAGCCGTGCGTGACACTTCAGCGGCCTGATTCACAACACCAGCTGACCCTCCCCACCCATCAGTGCTGTAGTAGCTAATGGAAGCTAATCTTCAGTGACAGGACCAAGTCAAACTGTCAACCAGTATTTTTGAAGCTTTTTTGTTCATCACACTGTGGAGCCATTAAAACCATTTATTTGCATGAGAAGCTGGTTGACTGAGAATACTCACCTTTCCTCTCCACTCTTGCTATACAACTAACTGCAGCAGCAGCAGATGGTGATTAACTAACAAACACTGAAAGGAGAGCGGAGAGCACTTTGCACACAGTAAACAGTCTCCACCGGGGGGCACCTAACATCTTTCCTTCTTGCCCCCACACTTTGAGGACGATGATCTGATGCTGGCAGCTTGCACACACCACGACTTAACCTGGAGATAATGAGGCAGAAACAGGAACATTAATTTCATGCTGGAGGATTAGCTTTCAATGCAAATGTAGTGTTTGAGAATTAAAGTTGAATAAGCAGGTTGTGACCCAAGGACAGCCTTAAACATCACACAGGACTCAGCTACATAAACACATCTTTAGCCAAAAGTGTGTGACTGCAAAGTGAAATGCTAAGCAGGGTCCTTGGATGTAACAGTGCTCTATTTATTGCCTATTTTTAAAGTGCTTTGGAATTGAGGTTAGGGCCATGATGGAGCTGAGAATAACTTTGGTTTCACAGCGGCAAGCCTTAATCCACCTTGAAGCGGCCCGCTGTGTACCAAAGCTCAGAGTAATGTCACTGTAAAGTAGGTTTACAGGAAAATGATCTGCATGCAGGGCTTCAGTATAACAGGGCATGTTTGGAAAATCAGTTTCCTGGTATGTCTGTATGTTGGAATTGTTAACAGAATTGTGTACAGGCTTTGTGCAATTGTGCAATGGCCAGGTCCTAAAGAGTCATGACGTTTAAGAGCCAGGAGCAAAATAGAGTTAGAAAGAATTTGTCAGTCTATGAAATATGAAGATTGCCATCCAATTTGTGTCCTGATACTTTGGTATCAAAATCCAAAACATAAAAATATTACTGTTAATCAAAGTTCAGCCATTCGGGCATCAAAGGGAAAAACCTGAACTCCTGACCACTAAAATGTGGGTGTTTGGTGAGTCTGTCATGCTGTGCCAGGCTCTTTTGTTCCTCTTTTATAACTGTGTGCTTGATTCTTCTTATTTATGGCAGCAGCTAGTCAGATCTGGGATGTGTCATGTGCAGTATTTATATTTCTGTTATTAATGGGATGCCTTTAGTCAGCTCTCCCACAGAGCTCTGTTAAAAATCCAAATGCTTGCCATCTTAAACGGCACTTTGGCAGTTACCCAAAATATTTCGCCCAAGTAGGCACTTCACCCCAATCTAACCCTTCTGGGACAGACAGGGACCCAGAGGCTTCATACTGTGGAAGGAAGTATCTGTCCTCATGATGGTGTTCACTCAATTAAACTGTGTGTCTTGTTTTATCTGTCAACTTGAGAGAATTTCTTGTTTAAAAAGTGCTCTGATTGTCTTGTTGCTACATTAACTGAAGTGTATCAGTTTATTGTGCTAACATAAACGTGAATTCTTAAAATCATTGTTTCCCCCTATACTGTCATTTAAACCTCTGGCTGTCCTAACAGACAGGTTGCCTTTATTCCTGGAGCGGACTAACATTTATAACAAGATGTGAGCTAAATGAAATCTTTACGGCACCTAAGACCTGATCAAAACCTCCACATTTCCTGGTACTATAAACTTTTACAAAATACTGTACCAAAGTTTTAAATTCACGCTCAAAGCGTCATTGTAAAAAATGTTTTGGTTATTACTTTAATTACGTGTTGGACATGCATTAAATAAACAAATATCAATTTTACAAATACTATGTGTTTCATTGTTTAGAAAATTTGTTTCTCTGTTTAGGAATAAATATCAAGTTTACTTTGTTATGATAATTATAGCTGTTCAGAAATGTCTGTTTTTGTATTCTAATTGTTATATATTTAAAAGGCAATAATTTGTTACTGTAATGCATGTAAAAAAAAAAGTCATAATAAAATAATGTGGCAAAATAATAACAAAGTATAGAACATGCTGTTGTATTATAATGTATTATATTAGCCTAGGTCACCATCAGTGTGTGGTAACTGTAGACCTGGGCACTGCATCTATATTGTATATTTATCCATATTGTAATTCTAATAGAACAATGTGATTTATTGAGGATGGTCAAATCTGATCTTTTCCTGGGCCACCCATGTTGGCATAAATCATATTTTGGTCTGGGGGTGGGGGCACCTAACTCCACCAGTTTGGGCCCTGCTGACTGGGGCTGACTACACTGGGCTGTTTGACGTAACAGATTTTCCTGGCAACCTGACTGTGTCGCCCCCTTTAGGCCAAACTCTGCACCCTCACAGCGGGCGACCTCACAGGATGAATTTGCACCCTGCTGTTCTGAGGTGCTGTGCTGGACAGCAGTCGAGAGGGACAGTTTACAATACCATGGGAGGTGTGCAGGAGGTGTTGTGAAACTGGGTTGTAAGTGTAGCCTCTGACCACTCCATTAATCACAGGTTTGTCCTTTTGCCTGACTAATCCAGGACGGGTCAGGCCTGCACTAATTCTTCCACAAGCGGCCATGTCACACTGAACATAATATCCCAGCATTTTTTCTAATCCCTTTTTATCAGGTCTGCTGGCCTTTCTGGTCAATCTAATTGTGACAAAGCACACATAAGGGCTTTTGTGCCAAAAGAAAGTTCTTTTAAGGTTTCAATTAAACGCCTCGGCCAGCCCAGCGGAAGCCTCTTGGCTCAACGCCAGTGTCCTTCAGACAAAGAATGTCACTGCGCATAATGGATAGAAACACTTGAGTGAGGAAGGAGGAAAAGAAGTGGAAAATGTGGGGGGATTTTTTTGTCTTTTCAGAGGGAAGGAACACAAAGATTTAAGTAACAATCAAAACTAGCCTGAGGGATTAGGAGCCGGAGAACGCTGTGTGTGTGTGCGTGTGGAAATAGAGGGGGAAGCTCAGTCACAGTTCAGTCACAAAACGCTATTGGAGGAAAAGCAGTTTAGATCTAGCATTTCAGTTTGAAGATTTTGGGCAATGACTTTTTTAAAAGCTTCCATTGATTTCTGTTTTGTTTTATGTTCCAGCAAGTCTGAAAACCTTTCATATTTTACCACAGCTCACAGGATCTTTCCTTTTCCTTTAAAACATCCAAGTGCATGACTCCAGAACTCTTTCGTTCTCTGACTGTCCAGAATGATTTTAAGCTTTACCACCCAACTCTCTCAGCAGCCTTTACATCACCAGTTCATTTGGACCGAGTCACACATACGACTGCACAGAGCTTGTGAAAAAGTGGATCGCAGTGCACTTTGTCAGAAAAGGCTCATATGTATTTGTCCGTACACATCAGTGTGTGTACAGTTGCAGAGACTTCAGTGCCAATGCTGTTAGTGTGTGTACAGAGGCAGAAAGTGAGGGTGGTGGAGGTTTCCCTGTAGTGAATGATCCAGTGTTAAACCAATACTTCGTTGTAATATTAGGAACTTCTAATATTTTGACATCTGCTAAGAATTGAAACAACAGATGCATTAAGAGAGCAGCAAACAGAGCTGCCACTCAGCCTCTTTTCTGGTTCCTCTCAAAGGTCACTTGCTCTAATGCAGTGGTTCCCAAACTTTTTTTGCAAGGCCCCCCTTTGTTTTACAAGAACACACACGCACTCACGCACAAACACATCCTCCAACCACACACACCATGTTTTGCTCCATTGCGGTTTATTTCACACCTCAAACATTTAGTAAACAATTAAGCAAATACAAGTAATCTGCAATAACTTACAGGTAGTAAGAAAATAAACTACTAACTCTTTTACGCTACGTCCACACCTACACGGGTATTTCTGAAAACGCAGCTGTTTCGTCCACACGTAAACGGCGTTTCGAATCACTGAAAACTGAGATTTTTTAAAACTCCTTTTATGTGTGGACGAGGAATACAGGGTTCATCACTCAACGTCAAAGGTATGTGTCTGTTTGCACGTCACGCTGCGCGCCACGTTATTCTTTACATGAGATGAATTGCAGAATGGCAGATAGAGACAAAATACTGTTACTGTTAATCTGATTATCTTCAGGTTTTACACGCTTACATATACACGCAGTTACTGTCCCTCCGTTTAGAAAGGCGTCACGATGTGATTATTTTACGTGTAGTTGTTTTTTTCCTGTGTAAATAATATTCAACATTGCTATCAATACATTTTTCAAAAAATGCCTCTCTGTGCAAAATGGGTTTAAAAACATAAACAGCTGTGGGATCCTGTTTGTCCGTGATTTAGACAGGGGCAACAAATCATGGCAGGATCAGCCTGATATTATTTGTATCCCACTGTAACTTTGCTGTATAAAGAGCTAACATCTCCAAAATGTCAGGAGTAGTTAGTCATTATAAGAAGTGTTTGTGAACTAAAAATCAAGAATGTGGGATACTGTTTGTCCGTGATTTGGAGAGCCCAGCGCATGCTCCCGACGAAGGAAAGACCAATTATGCAGGGGAGACCTACCTTGGCACTTGTGCAGGTGAAAACATATTTAGCTATGCTTCATCTCCTGCTCTGCGTTTGTCTGGGCGCAAGCTTGCTTTTTTGGGTTTTTTTTCCCCTTCTCATATGTTTATCATTGCTTTATTTAATTCTTGAATATTAAATGTTCAGACCTTCTTAATCATTTTGACTTTCATGTCTTATTACGTTTTGCTGGGGGCTTGATGGTTAGAATGGGAACATTTCTTTAACAGTTTTCTTTACATATCTAATATGCAAAGTAAAGATATCTAAACAGCTTTAGTTTTATATATCTAATATTTTTTCTTCACATTATTTATTAAGCTTTTCTATCATGGCTTTTGTGGCAGCACACTATGCCTCCACCTGGTGTAAAATTTGCTAATCACTGGAGTCTTAAAAAAATGTCTGTTTATGACAACAATGCCAAGGTAATTTACTGGTTAAGACAGGTTAAGACCTTAAATATCTGAGCTATAACTCTAGTGATGAAACAATTAGAACCCCTGGAAATGGTGGGAAGGAAAAACTCCCCTTAAACAGGAAGAAACCGCCACCAGAACAAGGCTCACGACGGGTTGCCTTCTGCCACGATCTGTTGGGGGTGATGGGAGGAAGGACAGGACAAAGACACGTTATGTAAAAGAGCCAGAGACTACTGATAACTAATGATTAACTGCACGTGTATAGACACGTAGTGAATGAAGAAGAAACACTCAGTGCATCATGGGAAGCCCCAGCAGCCTAGGCCTATTGCAACGTACACCGTAAAAAAAAAAAAATCCTAAAAAAACGTAATATTCCGGCAGCTGATGCGCCAAAATAATACCAGAAAATAACAGAAAATAACTTTCCCATGAAAATACGGTTATTTTCAGTAATGACAAAACAGTTTGTTGCCCTAACTTTACATGGGATTTAGGGCAACAAACTGTATGGGATTTTGCCTTTTTCAAGTGCTTTTAAACATTAAATTAGGAACAATTTAATGTGATTAAACAATGAAATTACTAATAAACAAGGACAATGAATGCGGCAATATGAATAATAATACTTAAATGTACAGAAATATACAGTTAACAGTTGGTTTAAATAATAATGGATTGCATTCATATAGCGCTTTATGAGACCCTCAAAGCGCTTTACAATTCCACTTTATAATTCCCCTCTGGCCATCACCAGTAGGTGGTAGGTGAAGTGTCTTGCCCAAGGACACAACGACCGAGAGTGTCCGAGCCGGGGCTTGAACCGGCGAACTCCCAACTCTTGAACCACGCTCGCCCTAAATAGCAATAATTATTATTATTATTTGATGTAAAAAACGTTTATACAAATCATTTTATATATTTTTCCATAGCATTGAATTTAACAGTTCAATCTTTCAAATAACGGACAAATATTTATGAAATTATGATACATTTGTGAATCTATTTTAACAATCTAAATATGCATATGTACAGACTGATACATTTAAAAAACAAGAATATTATGTTTTATTACATTTACAGTGATTTTACGTTAATTTACATTTGAAATGTAAAATCACAGTCTATTTATGTGAATTTAATGATATTCTAGAAGAACAGTACAAAACTGTAAAATACACAGTAAAATACTTTTATATTACAATTTTTTTTACAGTGTATCTCTCTCTGTATCAAGCCTCAGCTGTCTGCCTGAGGTGGTCACTGACTGCACTGAGTACAGGACAAAACCCTCTTGGTGCCTCTCTTCTGCAAGGCTGGCAGTTCAGTGCCAGCCCACAATGCAATACTACTGACTGACATCCTACTAATAAATCTCCTAGTGGCTGTGTTATTTAAGCTCCCTCAGTCTGTCCACTGCTACAGCAGGTGTTTGCATACCACTTTGCAACCCAGCTCCTCCCTTTCTGCTGCACCTGACTTAATCAGAATAATTAAGGACAGTCCTGTTGTGTGCTGGGGTCTATCTGCTGCACTCTCTGCCTTATGCTTTCCATGGAAGGATGGGGGCAGGGGTCCCAGAATAGAAATAACAACCTGCCTTTGACAGATGGGTGGTCCTGACTGAACTTAAATTTAGGGAAAGATTTCCCATTGTCTAATAGGACAATTAAAGCTTTGGTTATTAAAAATACCGCGTAGGTTCATGTTATCATCAAAGTTGTTATTAAAGGTTTGGGCTTAACTCTTTCCCCTGTAAACACAAGACAACAGAGACAACAACTGTGTATCTTTAATAACGAGTTGTGACACCTTCGTATGTATTAGTTAAGATGTGGTTTGACAACCATCAGAACAGTTTGCAGGTTAGCTGCAAAGGCAGAAAGCACCCTCACTAACCCCAGTACCACTCAGTTGAGAAAAGAGCTTCAAGTGATACTTCTGATAGTCTTTGAAGAGGTAGAGTCCAAGCCTTCCCCACCTCCTTCCTTCTTCCCTCAGCTCCTGTAAGAGACGTCTATCCTTCATGCTGCTTTTAGACAGCTGTGCTTACGCTGCATTACGCAGAGCAGAGTGTGGGGAAGACAGAAGATGGAGAGGAGAAACAGAGAGTGCCTGCTGGATAAAAGCAAGCTTTTTGTTTCCTAATGGATCCTTGCCCATTTTATTCAGATCAGTCATGCAGGCAGTGGCTGACATTGGCATCATTGATTTAACATCATTCATTTCAGAAGGAGGAGGAGGAGGAGAACGAGGAGCTGAAGGTAGCTGACACTTGTGAGAAATGAGGAGAGCAGCAGGAATTCTGCATTAACCCAGTCATTCATTAAGTCGCATTCTTTTTTATAAATATGTCAGTTTAAAGCATAACCAGAATCTTTTGATTCCAGCGTACCGCCATTAAAGGCCTGTTCATTGCTCAAGCAGATGTTTTCCTATTTTAAGATTTAACTGTGAATCAAATCCATTATTCAACTTTAGTGACAGGATGAGAGTGTAGAAACAAAACAGTTTCTCAGCTATGAATTCAAAAAATTACCAGGAAAAAAACACAAAAGGAATTTACAAACAAGCTCGTTCACCCTCATCACGGCCGACTGAATGACAGTGAGAAATCTGTAATCTGGTTTGTGAGAAGACAGAGAGGCTAGGCGATCGGCACGCAGCCAGACTGAGTCCGGTATTTTCAGCCTCAGAATAAACTCCAGTCTTATCACAGGCGGAGCAGCTGGCTGCCGAGCAGGACAGGTGACGGAGACAGATACTGACAGCAGCCCGACCTGCCAATCTAACGTCTTTCCAGATTCCCAGAGCGAGGAGGGAAACGTGGAGGTGAACTCCACTGCTGCTTGAAAGGAGCTGCACAGTTAAAGTTGCAGTCTTCTCATGAGTCACAGAAAAATGTAGCTGATCTACAGATTGAGCTGCATTTACAGCTTAGGAAATGCAAAATGTGACTTCCTGACATGCGTCATCTAATAGGATCGAGGAATTTGGAACAATCCCCGGGCTGAGTGACTGGTACCGCATGTTCAAAATGTAGTGACAGAGCCTGATCTCAGAGGAAATTCCTTTTGATACTCACCAAAAATATGTTTTTGTCACTATGATGTTGTAGAGTTTGACACCAGAGGGCTGTTTCCACATCTTCATCTGCTGAAGAAGGGAACATTCCTCTGTGCTCACCTCAACTCCGAGCTTGACACGTGGATCTGCAAGCAGGATTTTGTGACATCGCAGCTAATTTTACAACATTCATGCTCCAGAATTTGGGGAAGGTAATTCAGCTTTTATTCACAAATGTATCTGCAGGGACTCTTGGGGGAAAAAAACCCCAGGCATTAAGCAAAACTTTATATTGTTTTTTAGCCTCTCCCAGTGGATGTGTCTGTTTCCTGGCGGTTCATTTTCAGCATCCTTATCTAGTCTTTTCTGTTCATTTAAACTATGTTTCAGTGCTGCAGATCATCAGCACAAAGGAGCTCTTAACATTGATGTGGGAAACACCTGGAAAGAGCATTAATGTAAATGCTCTGAAAAACACGAACTGAACTTTTTGATATTTGTTTTTCCTCGAGTCAGAATCAGTTTTCAAGGTCAGAAAGGTTTCATTACTTTATGTTTAACTAATTAGAAAAAAGTGACCATTTAAAACCATAAAGAATTAAACTCTGAATGTTGCACTTAAGGCATCACAAAGACTACACAAAGCATAAACACACACTCTTGATAATTCCATCAAAACTGCCACTCACACGACAAACGTGACAACCTAATGCAGTGACTGGAATTAGAAGAGGTGAATCCCCATAGAGGGGTAACTTGTGTTTGCATCCACCTGTCAGCTTTGTTTAAAACAGTCAGTTAAACATAAGAAAGCTGTTTTATGGAGCAGAATTAGCTATACATGCTAAAATTTAAGCAGCTGTTTGGTTTTAATACTTACCTAACCCTTCATTTTCTCTCCAAAGTAAATGTGGCAGTATCGCCAGGTCATATCAGGACAGTGGCAGAGCTTCAGGAAGATTCATTAACACCTATCAACAGCAAACTGTCTCTTTCTGTGCTCGTAGATCTGGTCTAAACTTGAACTGCAAATGCAAATGAAACATAGGAATGAAATTTCCGATGTTTTTCCCATCCCCCAGTAGTTTTCTTTGACTTTGCATAAAAATCTGGACTTTCTTGTCAAAGAAGGCAACTTTTAGTGCTTAATTAGTTCATAAAATCTTGCAATGTGTGCCAGCCCTGAAGCAGGGTCCCCACGGCAGACCAACAACAGTCTGCTCATTAGAGAAAGCCATTGGTCTGTGTCTGTTGCTCTGCATGGGCTGCTATCAAAGTCTCTGTGGTTTAGAGGATGCTACAGGAACAAACATGCTCAAATGTAGGTACATGTGCACAGCACTCTGAAAACTCTGAGATTTTTTTCTTTGTGCCTACAAATCCCAAGAAAAGAACCAAAACCAACTAACAAATATGTCTTTTTCCATTTTGTGCCAGAGAGCTCACAAAAACATGTCAAATCTTTAGTTTTTAAATTTGTACACCACATTATATTTATATTAATGCCTTTTAATGAATGAATGAATGTCTTTATTCGAGCAACCAAATAATAAAGTTATTGTAATGTACAATTACACACACACACACAAAAAAAAAAACAAGTTTAGCTCGAAAAGGAGTGGGATGAAGACAAGCTTTTTAACTCCCACCCCTGCAATCTTATCTGAGTTTTAAATTTTGTAGTTGCGCAGTACATTTACCATCTCTAAAAAAATTAATTTAACTGATGTGGATATCATACTGATTGTTCTGTCAGTTCAAGTGTAATTTACAGAGCTACACTGGAGGAGGACACTATTTTGGTTTAAGTTAGGAAAATAGCTCAGCAACAGGGCTGTTTCTATGCAGCATAGCACAAAGAGATTAAGATAATGCAAAAGACCTGGAATATTTTACTATTTTAACACTGGAAACAAAATAAAAATGGAATTATACTGGATAATAAGATGTGAAATATATATGCTTCAACAGAATTAATTATATAAGATGAAATGCAAACAGTTCCAAATTCTGCAAATTATAAGCATACTGTGGACTTAAATAAATATAGTGTTCTAAAATGTTTACATATATATTTATTATTATTATTTAGGGCGATCGCGGCTCAAGAGTTGGCAGTTCGCCTTGTAATCAGAAGGTTGCCGGTTCAAGCCCTGGATTGGACACTCTAGGTCGTTGTGTCCTTGGGCAAGACACTTCACCTGCTATCTACTGGTGATGGCCAGAGGGGAATTATAAAGTGGAATTGTAAAGCGCTTTGAGGGTCTCATAAAGCGCTATATGAATGCAATCCATTATTATTTAAACCAACTGTTAACTGTATATTTCTGTACATTTAAGTATTATTATTCATATTGCCACATTCATTGACCTTGTTTATAGGTAATTTCATTGTTTAATCACATTAAATTGTTCCTAATTTAATGTTTAAAAGCACTTGAAAAAGGCAAAATTCCATGTAAAGTTAGGGCAACAAACTGTATTGTCATTACTGAAAATAACCGTATTTTCATGCAAGTTATTTTCTGTTATTTTATGGTATTATTTTGGCGCCTGAGCTGTTACTGTTTTTTTAGGATTTTTTTTTACGGTGTAGCTGACTGTAAACGGCAGTATTAGCTTTATTTAACTGGAAAAATCTGGTATGTTGTTATCTTTTCTTGAGCTTTGCTGCTTTAATGTTTTGACATGTCACCTATATTAGTGCCTTTTTGGTAGGATCAGCAACCTTTAATCTAAACCCTGCTGCATCCTGTTTAATGAAATTAATTTTAAAGCATCTTATGGGTGTGGAAATGGAACCGGACTTTGTATTTATATACTGCTCTAGTCTTAGCGTCCACTTAAAAGTCTGTAGGCTGTACAGAACTTTACTGCACATCCTGATTTAGAATCACCAGTTAGCCTAATGTGGATGTCTTTGGGATGTGGGAGGAAGCTGGACTACCTGAGGGACTCCCACCTTTTGCCTTAAGAGGACAGCGCTAACCAGTGTTTACTGTCACTCTCATCCCTCTCCCTGCTGTTTTTCTTTTCCTTTTTAGGAACCGTGTGTCAGCACTCTGACAGAGAACACCAACTATACCGCCATCTGTGCCTGCAAGTAAGAGGCACAATGCAACAAAGTGGTGTGTCACGGTGTCGCAAGGAGAGGCCATGGAGCCACTGATAATTTCATGATGGGGGAGCTATTGTGTTGAAGCTGCAGAGAGGGGGAGAAAAGAGAGAGGGACTCTGGGCTGGACACTTCGCAGGCGTGGCACCACAGCAGCAGCAGCAGAGGCTCTGAAGCAGCTGGCATCCACAATTAGAAAGACGGGAACAGAAAGAGACAGGAAGGAAGCTATGAGACAGAGGTGAAGAAAGGGAGGGTGAGGGAAGGTTAGGAGGGATAGAAAGGAATGGAAGACAAGCACTCTTGTCACACACACATGTGAGAAATGTTCACATCTGGTTCTCTCCTCTCTGTGTACAGAGCACCAAATTGAGTTGTCATCTGCAAGAGCCTGTGGTAGCGAATCACAGATTAAATTGTTGCTTTCCCTAATTAGCTCCAGTGTGAACTCTAAGGCCCAGCATCCCAGAATGTGTGTCACTTTTATAATCCTTCCCGCAGAGCAATTTAAAATGGGAGGTAACTACCTTTAGGCTGCACCGTGGCTGGAGTCATTTCCAGGCCACATTAAATGATAAGATCTGTAATAAGGCTGAAATATAGCTTAGCTGATTGAGCCAGGTGAAGGAGACAGCTTTTGTCATATTAATCCTAATGTGAAAATGATGGAAGAAAAATGAAGTCAGGGATGAAAATGATTAATCGTGCAAGGAGCTGGATGTGCCAGTTGTGTAACAAAAAAGAGAAAGGAAAAGAAAAAAAAATACATTCAAGCATTTAAGCAATTATGTAATTTGTTCCATGCTTCGAAGAGTGCAAATGCAAATTGAATACAGTGACTCACAGCCACGAAGCAGGTGCAGACGAGCAGAGGCAGGATTATCTGATTGAATCCAACCCAGAACTCAAAACTAATTAAAACATTCTCAGACACAAGAGCATTATCTCCTGGTCTTTATGAGCAAGTTTGTTGTGTGTTTAGTGTCGATTTTTCAAGCAAAGGAAGAACTTTCAGGGATAAGAGTGAAAGTGTGGGATTATTCGGAGGAGAGAAAAGGTTGCTATGGCGTTCCTCAAGAGCTGTGCAGACAGTTTGCTTTATCCCTCTAGTTAACTGAGTAGGATGTCTGCCAAACTCCCCAGGGATCTGTGTGTGTGAGAGAGAAAGAAAACAGAGCTAGAGGAAGGAGAGTAGTTCCAGTGGGGCATGATTTGCTGAATGGACTGACAGGCAGACTTTATGAAAGTGGTCTGTCACAGCGGACACACAGCTACGCCAGAGGAGCGCTTGACGTGAAGCTCAGCCGGCTGGCAGAAACCATTTTCGTAGTATACATGTTAGAACTGACCAACACTGCATTATGTAGCTCACACTGTGTAAAGAACCAGAGCCTATTCATCATATTTTGTCACTGTAGACATCAGTGTGTGTTGACAGAAGAGAATTTAACTGGATTTATGTCTGCCAGCAGGTACAAGTAATAAACTACTCCACCACAAGTGAAAGTAGCAGAATATATCAAAATTCTAAAAAGTAAAAGACGTCAGCGTGCAGTAAGGCAGTTGATGTCTGGTTTAATGCTTTTGGAGCAAGGCAAAACCGACTTGCTCCAAAAACACTGGAGCAAGTAGATTATAATATGTGTGCCTGTGAATCATTACAAATAGAACATGCGATAAAAAGTTGTTTTAATGTGAGAAAATATTATTTAAAAAATAAAAATAATAAAAATACAAGGTTATTATTTATCTTTATTCTTTAAAGATGCTTTGCTGGACATAAATTAGTCAGCACTTAGTATGGCCATCATACACCCCAACCACCTCCTACTGACTGTGATGAACTTTATGAATATGTTGCTTCATTCATTCATGAAAAAAATTCTCCAAAAACCCATTTAGTTAGTAATTACATTTCTTATCACAGAGTAATTGAAAAACAGTTTATCCATATATGAAAATAAATGAGCACCCACTCATTTTTATAGACATGTTAGGAAATAATGGTCCTTTGTTACTGTGTCACTATGTCTTTTTTGTATATATATAAAACACAATTTATAAGACCTTAGCATAAAAATAAGAGACTCTAATTAAAATAACTGCCTTTGTATCATCGTCTTTGGAAAAATATGGATAATTCCGAATGTTAGAGTCGCCTTTAAAATAGCTGCCTTGATGCATTTCAGCTGAATCATGGAAGTTTCCAGGACGAGGAGTCGTCCTGCTGCCACCTCACACTATCAGCCACAGTGGCCTCCTAATCAGCAGTGGAACCAGCCCGACTGAACAAACAGGCAGTTTTATACAGAGGAGGCATGCAGAGTGTGACCTTGACCTGACTGCCAACCAGAGTAACCAGTGGAAACCACAAAAAAGCAAATGCTTTTCATTGATTTATGGAGCTATACTTGTTAAATGTAATTTATTTTATTCAATTAAAATACAAAATATATATATATATATATATAAAAATAAAATATAATAAAAATATTATTATTCAATTTGGACCCATGATTAGGTGCAATTAAATTCCGACATGGGTGGAACAGCATTGTTTTTTTCTTTTCTCACACAGAGTTTGGTTACAAGGTGTCACTGCAACTATTACATCTGAAAAGGAGAAACTTGAAGTATAAATTTATTGCAATCAACTGAGTGCAATCAAAGCCAAATGAAAGTGACCTTCATGTTCACACGGCTGAAGCAAACAGGCAGTAAACAGACTCATTTGCAGTAATTCCTACCTCTCAGCTGATTTCAGGTAGTGTGGAAAAGCTTCTGCTCTCCAAATAAAGGCTGACGGCCGGCCTGTGGGAGGAAAGCAAATGTCAGAGTAATTAATTTGTTTTCCTTTAAGAATAATAATAGAGGGCCAGTGGTGTGTGTTAAACAGGCTGGACTGGGACTCCTCACACATATAGAATCTTTGTATTAATTAACTGTAATAAATCACATAAGCATGGTCAGCGACTGCACACAGGCATATGATGCATGTGCTTTGCATCTGTGTGTACATATACATGCACCTCCCTGTTGACCATGTCTGTCCCAAGCAGCGCTGCGGCGCTGAGGTCCGTTTTGTGTTGATAGCAGTCTCGTTAATCATGCACACGCACAGCCTGCAGCTCCATACCTATGATTATCAGCATCAATTGGCTCAGAGAAAAAGCAACTGCCGTCTTTGGACCAATGGAGGCAGAGGTTGTTGGGGTGTAACAGAGTGGATGGTTATTGATTTAAGTGTGAGAGGAGACTAAATGGAATCTGAATATTTTTCCTCAGAGATGAGACAGTTATTGGTGGTGCTGGATGTGTCAGCAAGACACAGTCCCCAAAAGGATGGATTCAGTTTTGCACTCAGGATATAATAACTTCATATTAATTAAGAGTCTATAATAATTAAACAGCTTGATCACAAAATTCCCTGCAAATATGTTTTTGTACTCTTATTCAATTCTGTTGATTTTATTGTATGCATTAGATTCTAAACCAGTCTTGCAAAAGCGGTAAAACATCACTTTGATTACACTGAAAAGTTCCAAAATAATACACCTCATCTGGTTGTTTTTTTTGTTTGAATTAATTATTATTATAATTTTTAATATAACAAAAGTTGTGCTGTCATAGCAGATTACAAAGGGCTAAAATATATTTACCACAACATGGAATTAAAGATGGTAAAAAATAGCATCAATTCAATTCAATTCAACCTTATTTATACAGCGCAAAATCACAACAGCAGTCGCCTCAAGGTGCTTAATAATGTAAGGTAGACCCTACAATAAAAAATATTGTGTAAAAAATTTGAATTTTTCCACGATTTCTTCATAACAGGTATCTGAAAGGTGATTACCTGCTTCTGTGACAGGGTGCAGCTGCAGACTGTCATGATATCAAATTTCCACAGCATGATTATTGCATTCAAAATGACTCACAATAATGATTTCCTTAAAATGGCAGTAGAAAATGTAATTACTATATATACACTTATACTGTGTAAAACTCATCTTTAATATGTGTTTGTCAATTTTTTGGCAAATGAATTTACTCAGAACTGTACGGAGGTGGAAAAAGACAATAACTGTGCAAAAGCTATAGAATAATTACATAACTATTTACAATTTTATCAAGTATTAATATTTCATTTTTAACAACAAACTAATCTGAAAATGTTGCTTGGAAGGAAGAAGCGTCTAAATAGAATTTTAAATTTTAAGCTTCACATTATGAAGTGAAAAGACTGTATGGTGGATAATCTTTACATTATGGAGCTACTAAAATATAAATTCTTATGTTAAATGATAAATACGATTCACTTTTTCATGCTTACATCATGTCATGTTGTACTGGATGCCACTGATGCAGGGATTTATTTCTTTTTTATCTTTATTGTGTTTTATGCATATTCTGTTTATGTCATTCAAAATCCTATGCAACAGAGTTATTCATTCAGGGTGAATAATAATAATGAACTATAACAATAACAATAAATAACAAAAGTCATTAATGTAGTTTATCGTTGTTTGTAAGCACATTAAAAAGTGACTGTTTGCTATTATTCTTGTGTATGTTTGGAAATAGGCTGCAATCACAAAAATCGATTACCAGCATTAACAAAATGGATATATTGGATATATTATGCAAATAACATTCATATACATAATCACCTATTAGGCTTACATACATTGCGCTTTAATTAATTCGGCTTACAAATGCATGAATGAGGCCCATTTTGCTCGTTGTCAGCTCAAAGGCATATGCAGATCATCTGACTGATCACACAAACTGATATTAGTATTTGTAAAAAAAAAAAAAAAAAAAGAAGAAGAAGAACCAAGAAGCTGTTTAAACCATTTATAATTATCAACAACTCTTAAATCCATGGTTAGGTTAATGCATCCATGTGGATAATGTTGCTTTTATCTGACTTTGCTAACAGTGTTGTTTGTATTTTAGGCAAACCGAGCCTTTAATTCCTGTAAAGCCTGAACTGTATCAGTCAGTGAAATATAATGAGGCGTCATATGGCGCACTCAGGGGTGCGTTATGTTCACATGTATCTCTGTTACCATCGGAGTGAATGCTGTACTTTGTGCTACAATAGTCCCTCACCTCCTCTACAAAAAAACCAGGATATGGAATCAGGGCAGCCTAAAAAAGAGATGGGAATAGAAAAGATGAGCACAGAGGCTCCAGGGTCTGGTCAAAATTACCTCGGTCTGCTCCTCAAATGAAAGCAAATGTGTCCTCAAAGCCCCGCTAAAAGCGTCAGACGGAGGCTGCTGGAGATGCACTCACACAAGGCAAAAACATTTTGAGCACTGATTAACAAACTCGGGACTCACGTATGTCCGTGTATGAGAAAAGGGTCACTTTTGCTCTTTCCTGGAGGTGATTCGAACTGTGTGAGAATCTGAAGGTTTCGACACAAACCACAGCATCTGAAGAGAAATGACGTGCAAGGACGTTCACATCTTTTAAAGCCTCCCCTCCGAGTGGCCTATCAAAGCTCTCTGATTTCAAGTTTCTGTTGGGATCAAGAGGCTTTTGAGACAGCTGCACACGCTGAGGAAGGAAGCGGCACCTGGTTCACCCATCCTCGCTCTCACACCTCCTGCCTACACACCGGGCTCCTAGGAATGGCCCAAAACCAGCAAACCAAAAAAAGAGAGACTCAGTAAGACCACACAAGCATAAATCCTCTTTTTCTCACAAGCCTGCACACACACACACACACACACACACACACACACACACACACACACACACACACACACACACACACACACACACACACACACACACACACGTATCCTGTGATAAAACCCACTGGCAAACTCTGTCACTCAATTAATGTCTCGTTTTATCTGGTTTTAACATACCTGCCATCCTCAGCTGGAATTAAAGCCTCACCTCTTTCTCCCCCCTCTCTCCCCTCCCCTTCATGCACACACTTTCTCTCTCTCTCTCTCTTTAACTCTCTCTCTCTCTAAGTAGCTGCACACAGTGTGCAGGATTAAGCACTGTGGTAATAACTTCCATATTGAAAAAAAAATGCAGGGTTGGGCTTCCTCACGTTCACAAAGACTTCTTAGAAACAGAAATGCCTTACACTTTGTATATACCCACAGACTTCGTGTCCTCTGTGGGTTTTATTCTGGTTTTATTGTGGAGAAACTCCAGCTGCGTTTTATGTTTCAAGTTTGGTTTTTTGGTGTTTTTTTTTTAAAGGATTCCAAGGGGGGCTGATGCCGTGAACTATCTTGTACAGTGTTTTCCCACAGTGTTTTGCAGTTCAAATGGCGGATTGGAAAGTGCTGACATTCTGGTGGCAGATACTGCTCTCTTGCCCGCCAGCGCCATAAATCCCCTGTTGCGAGGAGTGTGGTGTGAAATCCATTTAGCACAGATTCCTGCAGAAAGCTTGTCATCTCATTGAAAAGATCCCCCCTGAAATATGGAAAGAAGCCTTAACTACAAAACAGAAAAAAAGTAGGATGTTCTTTTACTGCCACAAAATCAGCCCCACCACAACCCTCGAGACCGAACCTTTGTTTCTTCTTCAGTGTAATACACAAAAAGAAAAGCTGGTAGTAAACAAAGATGGCTGCCGCGTCTCTGTCATGGTGGCGTTAATCTTTCATAAAGTCTGTATGCAGTATGCAGCCGCCCCCTTGTGCGCGGCACAGTAGCACTAACAGGTGTAAGTAAAGCTTTAACATTTCATTTACTACAGCACTTCTGCTCCCGTGCCCCGACAATGCAACAACCTATGGCTGATTTCATCAGACATGCACGCTGGTGCAACAATCACTTTCATGCCGGGTTATCACTGAATGCCCCTCCATCGTTCAGGCACCATATGGAGGCAAAATGCTGCTCTTACTCACGATCAATATGCATCAAACCTTTAAAAAAAATCCTTCCCACAACAGACACTCTGGCTTCAGTTCTGAATACAAAACTGGAAGACGAAAAAAAAAAACATTGATCGCTGAGAACTGTACAGTCAGTGTAATGATTCATGTAGGGTCTCTGCGAGGATGCCAGTGACAGTCGACTCGCATCACCTCAGGACAGGAATGGTCTCAGAGCGAGCTGATGTGCTCTGTAGAGTCAATAGCTCCTCTTTTGTCTGAGGGGAGACAAAGGTCTCTTGCAGCTTCTCTTGGAAGCAGCTTCATTATTAGTGCATTTTATAATGTCAGAGAAGAAGAGTGCAGACGTTTGGAAAGAGAAATGCAACCAGAAGCATTGTTTGATTATAGAGGCAACCTCCAGCATCAGCACGTTGTTTAGTTTGAGCCAATCAGAAGTGGTCCTGATGAGAGTGTCTGACTCTGTGTGTGTGGAGGGGTGTACTCTCCATTGCTATTTCAGGTCTGAATGTCTTTGTGTGCAGCTATATGTCAAACAAAGGGCCGCTATGCCTGCCCCCCACCCCCACCCCGCCAGCCAGTGGGGGTGGGGGGCAGAGATGTAGTATGTGGGTGTGTGTGCATGTGTGTGAGATTTTGGAGTGGAGGGGGGTGTGCTGTCTGCGGGGAGCAACCAGGCGTGTGAAATTACTCCACACTGCCTGTCTCTTTCCTCTTCCTCCTGACGCCTTTGTGCTCTGTTTCTTTTCTTTCCACTGTCCTTTTCCTTCATCTCATTCACGCTCGCCTCATCTCCACGACCCCTCTACCTTTCACCCTCTACTCCCTTCTAATTCTCCCACCTCCCGCCATGCTTCCTCTTCCTGTCTGTGCCTCAGATGTCATTCCACTACACAGCCAGGAGCTAATATTAGCCCGCAACAAATGATTATGGAAAGTTTACCGCCCATTACAGCTCCTTTGATGGGAGACAGTCTTTGATATGGAAATGCCACCACTGCCACCATGTACGATGCACACATATGCACTGCATTTGTGTGCTTCTGTGTGTGTGTGTGTGTGTGTGTGTGTGTGTGTGTGTATGTATGTGTGTCAGACAGAGCGAGACAAGCGTGGGAAGACAATGAAAAATGGAAGGTGTATCCTCGGGGAACCCTGTCGTAAACCGTTTGGAGAAATTGGGACTGAGGGTAAACTGTCTCAGAGGGTTTGTCGCAGCCCACAGCTAATATACGCACACATGAAACTGACACATGACAAATGGTAGGTGTGGATGATGGAGTTACTGTGAGCCAATAATCTCTTTAATATGTTCAATCCCGCTTAGACACACTAAGTACCTAAGTGCTCAAAGTGGAGAGGCAGGCAACGTGAACAAAGAAAGATGAGCATACAGTTAAGACATGTTAGGGTGATAGATAGGAGTCAAATATCTTCCAGGTGTGTAGAGAGAATATGAAAATTAATTTCAAAACATTCTTAAAGTCCGTAGACTGAAGGAGTCCACCAAGATAAAGAAAAATGGCTTACCTTTCAGTTCCACAGCCACATGTGAGAGTCCATCACCCTCACACACACACATGCACACACACAGTCATCATGCATGTGCTCCCACGCGCTCATACACACTGTGTGCAGGGAGGGAGAGACGAGAACCCATCATTGTTCTCATAACCCCTCCCACACGGCTGCGTAGCTCTGTCTGGATGGATACATGTAGGAGTAGCACTCTCCCACACACACACACACACACACACACACACACACACACACACACACACACACACACACACACACACACACACACTTTCTCACAGTGTCTAGTAAAAAAGAAACACGCAGCATCAACAATCTATCTTCTTGTACCCTCTCTTTACTCTAGGAATTCCAACACACACACACACACACTTTCTCCACTCTATATGCTTACAGCACACAAAGACTCCCACTCACACACCATGTGATCATGTGATGCGTGTGATGCACAATGCTTGTGAGAGCATGTGGTATATTTCCACAGTTACTTTGTCTACATTGCGCACATTTCCTTTTTGCACCCTGCTGTGATACAGCAATGTAGGATGTGTGTTTTCCTCGCACGTACACACTGTGTAACATGTGACTACATAAGCGCGTATTTGTGTGTTATCCACTAAAGGCATTATGGGTGAGGATAAACAAACACACACCCTTACAAGCCCTTGTTTGGCGAGGCCACTTGGGCGAGGAAACTGCTCTCATGTCCGTTCTATTAGTCCTGAGGGGCAGTAAAGCTACCTGTACTTACCCCCACTGCATTATTGATGGATGTAATGGTGCCATTACAAGGATAGTTACAAGGATAGGAAGCTGCTGATGTTTTAACACAGGGCTAATGAGGAAGCGTTAAGGAATTAAAGTCCACTGGGCCAACTTTGGCATTTTAAAGGGAGAGGAGCAGGAAGCAGAGTGGAGTGTTTTCACAGAGAATGAGGGTTACTAAAAGAATGGTGGTCCAAGCGCTAACACAGCTCAGCTATTTTCTAGGCCTTTATAAAAAAGATAGACAGCTAATTAATGTTCTAAGATATGGCAGTTTGGTGTGATAGTACTGGTCTGAGCCGAGCCACTGTGGTTTATATCCTGCTGACCGAGGCGTTTGAGTCCAGCCAAGTCGTCAACTTAGCCGTCTGTATTTTTTGAATGTGCAGACATGGGGTGTAAATCTTATAGACGTAAATCTTAAAAACAGCAGACGGCTACCTTTTAGCAAAGTGGTTGTGTGTGACAAAAAGCCGAGCTGGCTTCCTGTTCTGATCTGCATACCGGCTGCATTTGTAGCAGGCAGCACTGCTGTGGAAACAAGACAGGTTGTGAGGGTCAGGATTTTATCCAAGCAACATTTACAATCTGTCTTACTAATTAGAAAAACACACACACACATGCAAGAAAAGACACTCTGCTCTCCCATGAACACACCATACTGTGTTGATCCAGCACCAAAGTGCATTATGGTTTTTTTTTTCATGGCTTTTATTTAAAATAAATCAGAACACACCTGCTGAAGTTTGTAAATCGTATTTTTGCTTTGGCTTGATTTCTTTTTTTTAATTATAAGATGAAATTAATTTACTTCCTATCTGATAAGCCTTTGTACTTTCCTCAGCAGCTTTGTTAAACAAGTTTTCAAATGAAGTGTAATTAAATAAAATAAAAGGGTGCAAATGAAGTCACATTTGTAATTATTAACTCTGCAGTGAAAGTGAAATTTAGACAATTTTGCAACATGTCTGCAAGTACAGATGTGTTGAAACACCCATTTAAAAAAAACTCTAATTGGATTTGTGGGTAAGTGTCTTTGTTATCGACTCTGTGTTGGAGAACAAAGGATTTCAGAGAACGTGCACGAATACACGTGCATTCTCAAGTAAGCGTTGTCTGATGTGCCTTCTACTCTGTTAACTGTACAGAACTTACACCTACCTGTTGGTAATTTTCACTACTTTTTCTTGCAGGTATTTTCTGCAAATAATGGAAACATTAAGAATGAATGAACATTTTTACTATTTTAAAAAGGCTTACATTTCATATCCATATTTTCTGTATATTTTAGCGTTACTTACTATTTCTTTTTAGGTCAAGCTTGTTATATACATTTGAAATAACAAATACGTATTAGTAGGAATTGGGTTTATGGTAAAGAAACAAAAACAAAACAAAACTATGGACAAGGATGTGAATGGGAATGAAGTGGAGTAGAGGAGTTGCCATTTTCACAAAGTTCACTTAGTGCAGCTTATATATGATAATTATTGCTCGCTCTACTACAGATACAAATGTTAGTTTGTTCTCAAGGAAACTTGACCCATGTGTACCATTGTCCGTTTTTTATAACCAAGATAGATTTGAAAAATCTATATAATTGTAATTGTCCTTCTACTAACTAGTAGGTACTCTTTCACTTAACATACATATATTACCTTTTTGTTAAAGATCACATGCAGGTGAAATCCAGTGAGCAGTGAGATTTCATCAGTATATCATATATATATATATATATTATATATATCATAATGTGTTTTCACCTGTAGAGAGCAGTGCAGAAGCACTTGTCTACTGTCTGGGATTTAATGTGAACACAATGAGATCTGACTTTGGAGCCATGAAGAGTTAAAGTTTGTCACACAGACATTTCACCTGCAGGCGTTTATATGTAATGTGTAAAAATGTTTTAAATGAATAGTATTTATTAACATCAGAAAACTTTACTGTATTTACTGTTAAATGTCAGGAACTTCTTTGATAGACTGAAAAACATTATAAATATATTACAGCCTTTAATTGCAACCATAATCAAGCAGCGCTTTAAAATAATGTATGAGTATGTGAGAGCTTCTTTGATGGTCTGCATTTTCTCAGCTTCAATGCGATCCCGGTGGAAGATATGACTCTTTATAGTACACTGTGTTCTATTACACATGCCCTTCCACCACTCCATGTCATTCTCTGAAAATGCTTTTAATAAAACTAACAAAGCTAAAGGAAAAGAAAAAGGATGCAGACAAATTTTGAGAGGATTAAACACATCGGAGTGGCACAAAGGCGTTCAGTCAGTGCATGCCACACCCAAGGTCCCTCACTCAAGCACAGTATATGGATACCCACTCCTTTTCCTTCAGAGGCCATCTCACTGACACACACAAACACACACACACACACAGCAGCAGGGTCAGTGGCCAGTCTCAGTGAAATACAAGTTTCCCCGTGTATGATGACACCGCTGTATTCTCTGAGATGGCCTGGCCACCGAGGCTGCCGCCTCACAGCCTCTTGACAAGAGAGCACAAGGATGACCAAACAGTCAGCGAGACAAGCAGACTGAATTAGTGCAGATCGGATCAAATAAAACATACAAAACTAATCAGATTTTTTTAAATATAAATGCTTAGTATGGATTAATTTTTTATTGGATTTTATAATAGAAATGCAACGTTTTTAAACCAGCTTGGAGCTCCGCTCTGGTTCCAAACACCTGTCACGACAAAGCAGGGAAACAATAGGAATTAATGAGAAATATTCAAACGTTTTCCAATAAGTGTTTGTGTGATTCACAGAAGAGTGGAGGGGTTTTGCAGTACACCGCTGCATACAGCAACTGCTCCGTGTATTTCAGATATTCAAATTATCTCTCGCTTGTGCTCGCTGGCATGTGAGAGCACAGAGGCTTCATGGCATAAAAGCTGGCCAAATATACAAACTCATAAGCTATCAGTATCAATGCTTTGGGCAATTATTAACACATAAAAGAAGCTTTTAGATACATGGGGGGATGGGGGTGTAAACTGATCGTACTATGATAGAGTATGAAAAAGAAAACAGGATAAGAGAAAAAATATGTTTTTGCGCGTGTGATATCAGCTTAGATAAACGGAACCTGTGGGGGAGGATGAGGCAGGGTGGGCTGGTGCCACATGTACAGTACCTGCCCTATCTTGGCATAGTAATGAGCTACCCAGCTCTGTGTACTCCTCTCTGTGCCATTCAATGCAAATAAGGAGATCCCAAGCCCACGAACACGATCATTTAAACATCTTTGAGATATTTTACTTCACCAGAATTGACACTCAGCTCAGTTTAAACGATGAAAAGACCTTGCGGGGTTTTTAAAAAAAACTTTTTTGTTTAAAACAGCTTTCTGAATGCATCTCTGCATGTGCAGCTCTGAGCATGTGCAAGGCTGAATTTATCTGTGGATTAATGAATGAAGCACACGGTGTCAGAGCTGCGTTGATACTCTGTCAATATCAACACAAGCTGCAAGCTTGTTTCCAGAGCTTAGACAAAAAACCACTGACCCCGCCTTGTCTCTCCAGTCCTGCCATGTTAACACCTGTTTCTTTTACTCTTGGTGAATAAATAATAAACATTAAGTATTAAGACTTTCAGAGATACTAAACCAAGTAGCAATGTGAATGCTTACATTGTGAATAATGAAAAAAGAAAACTGCTCCAGGTAGAAAACAATCATAATGATCTCACTAGACCAGGTGAGCCTCGTCCACAGGGTCCCCACCCACTCAACTTCATCATAAGCACATGCACAGTCTCCATGACAACCACTTACCATGACGCCTCCCCCCCCCATCTCCTTTCACCATGACGACCTCTGCCACCCAGCTGTCCTCCCGAGGCCTGTAACTGAGCTAATATGGCTGCTGCTGCGGAGCGCCCAGCGACACTGAGAGCACCAGCCCTCTCCTCCTCCTTTCCTGTAATTCCTCCACCCCAGGGGGTTAAAGCAACTCAATCCAAGGAGTCATTCAGACAATAAAACCCACTCTACCCTTCAGTTCCACTGGGTTTAGTGACCCATTGCCTGCTAGCATAGGAATCAATTTGATGTCCAGTGCTGCTAACTATCAGCCTAACAACTCCTTAGAACTGGCAAGCCTCTCTCACATGAAAAACTCTACCCATGATTACTCTCCCATCCAGAAAAATTTCTAAATGGCTTCTGTAACCTGGTTTGGGTCTTGCTTATTTTGAAACTGAGCTCAAATGACAGGTTGATTGTGTGCTACAGGAATGTGTAAGTGCACTACAACTACAATCCAAACACACACACACACAGCTTTTTAAAGCATCTCTTTGTGTCAGGGGGTTGCATAATGATTCCATGACAGCCTGTCAGACATCATATGAAATTGATTCCATGCAGCCAAAGCTCCCCTCACTCTCTCTACACCATTGTCCCCTGATGACTCCGCTCTTGATCAATCCTATTATGTGATAACATGCTACAGTATCCTAACAAAGACAAAGAAAAGTACAGATCACAAATGGAGGCATCGTTAATGTCCGTTAAACACTGTCACAGTTGATTTTGCGTGCAGAAGTTGGTACCTTTCAGGTCTGTGAGATCTTCCTTCGCTAAACCCGCGATAAAGCTTCTAACCTGCAGGGCTGGCCACATCAGGAGAATGTTCCTACCGACTGGAAAACCGTTTAACCTGACTGGAACAGCATTTAAGACTTTGTTGAAAGATTGTCAAGTGTCCACTAGGTATGAAATGTAGCCTTTAGGCCTTTCCGAAAGGGGAGCATATCCATACACTGAGATGCTGTAGTGTGTAAACGCCTGAGTGAAAGTGTGTGTGTGTGTGTGTGTGTGCGTGCGTGCGTGTAGAGCGGTGGATATCGAATGCATGCATGTGCAGCAGAGTAGTGTGTGACTTACCCCTGGCTGTCCCTGAGGGCTGAACATGCTCTGACAATGCTGACGCTTCTCAGCGTCCCACTCCTCCGACAGCTTTCATCTACAGTATGTTCGCTATCACTCAAAACTCCCTCCTCTGCTTCCTGAACACTCTTTTTTGTTTCTATAGTGTTTATCTTCCCGTGCTATATCTCCATACTTCCTGCCTCTTTTTCTACTACGTTCCTCTTCTTTCTTCTCATCTTTCTCTTACTCTCTTACTTTCCATTTGGAAACTCTTTATTCACTTTCTCACTCACTTTCTTCTTTACTCATCTCCTTCTTTTTTCCTCCCGCTCTTCTTCTCCTCCTCTCTGTCGCCCTCATCAGTGCTCCAGGAGCTTGGTATCGCTTGTCTCTCGGCTGGCACAGAGAACAGGCAGACACATGGGAGGGCTGTTTTGTAATCCAGCAGGTCATACCACCCTGGCACAGGAAAAGGGGGGGGGGGGCTGATGGGATGCACAGAGGGAGGGGAGGGGTGAGGGAGGACTTAGAAGGCCTATACTACTACCTTCCAACCTATACCTTTTCTGCATCCCTCCGTCTGCGAGCTGATGGTCTCTCCCTTTTTTTTCCCATCGACGCCGAGGTCTCGCCTCACTACATCCTCTCTGCGAGTTTGAGGTTTTAAGAAGGAGATGAAGGAAGGAAAGAAGGAAGGAAAGAAGGATGAGGGAGAATGGGAGTGGAAGGAAGTGTGGGAATGAAAGGAGGGATGAAAAGGAAGAGGAAAAGATACTGATGAATAGAGGAAAGGAATGGGAGAGGGATGCCTCGAAGGGTTGTAGACTGAATCAATGATGCCTCTTCAGGAGATATTTTTTAAGTATAGGAATCAAATGTGTGATAAAACGGGAACAAGGAGAGCAGTCATGATTTGGTGATGCAAGGAACAAACAGATGAGCAGAAAGAGAGCGGTAGAAAGACAGCCAAAGAAAAAGACAGAGGTTAGGACTCAGTGGCTAAGCGACTGTCTGCCTCGCTGTGAGCTGTCATCTCTCCTGCAGTTGGTCAAATTGCTGTCCATTCATCCTCACTTTCACCACAGTCAGTTCAGGAAGATGCTGCTCTTCAGCAGTTACAGTGTGATTGATATGACAGATTTGCCAGATCCTGCTACCATTTTGAGCCTGGACATTATGCCTGCATTTAATGCTACTTATGGAGCAGAATTGGGGAGAAATTTCCTTATCTATTATCTTTAAGTGATGTGTATGAACCCTGCTTCCGGGTCCAAACTACTCTGCATTTATTAAGGCTGTTCAGTTTTTGTCTTATTGTATTTAATCGGAACAAGCCCTTAAAAAAAAGTCAGTGATCATTGGTCAGTGATCTCTCGGTTTTTATTACCAATATTCATCAGCAGCATGTTTTAAAGCTCAGTTTTTAAAACCTTACGCTGTAACTACAGTCCAGAGCATGCAGCAGTATTTTACTGACTAACCTCGTATTGTGGATGCATTATCTCACTTGTTCTCCTGTCTGAAGTTTGGTCCATTTACAGGATCCTGGCGATCGCATTTGTCCCTAACCATCGAGAACCCTCATGTTAATTTTTATCAAGTTAGCGTTCATCCTCCAGCTTCACTGAGCTAATGTGTTTATATAATAGCAGAGCTGTACATTTTAATTTTTACAGAAATCCCTCAGTCAGAATATGTTATATTATCTTAAAATGGAAACTAGCAAGCTAACTCCCTGCGAACTTATTAATCAGTTAAATTTCACAAATTCCCTTTCTCATGGATGCCTGGATGTTAAACTCACCTGGTAGAGCAGCCACACTGATCATTTTATTAAAGATTAAAGAATTTAGACACTTTGTAACTCTCAGTGATACTGCAGTGTTTGTTTCACTTTGGGACCTGACGAGGAGTTTGGACCCAGAAACGGCTAATGACGTCAGACTGATAGGTGGATAAATGCCATAGTGTTAACTTGTGGCAAACCACAAAGTGTAACTCAGTCTCAATCCCTATAGAACAGCTGATCTCACCAAAGCCAACATTAGCTAAGCTAATACCCCTTTGCACATCCAATTGTCACACCTTGAATAAATGTATAGAAACATGCTATTAAACTGCTTTGGGCTGTCTACAGTTGCTGTGCATCTGCAAGCTGCTTTGCAACCAACCTCCATCCTAGCTGCTCCTTTTCATGCTGCACCTGACTTAATGTCATATGTGGTCTTATTCCAGCAGGTTTAAAAACCAGACACTGTCCATCAAAGTCCAAGATGTGAGCTGTGAAGAGGGTTTCATATATTGTTTAATGATTCACCAAACTCTCACATACCTTTATCCTTCACTGATCAGATTCTGCTTGCGAGACTACTCAGACAGAACTGAATACAGTGATTATAAATAGGCATAAAAATTGGACTACATGACAGTTGACAATTTTATCCATTAGATATAATTTTAATCTCATATATTTGACCATATTTCTAATGACCCAACCTGTTGTCTCAATTATCTCAGTTGTGTAGGCACTCTTTTGAACATAGACCACTTGAACATAGTATTATGTCCTCAGTGTTGCTTTATCCTTAAAATACTGATTCTCACATTGATATGTAACTGCTTGTATTAATTCATGTAAGCATATTTTAATCAGTTGTTAATGACCAAGCTTTGCCTATATGTTACAGTAGGCTGGGTTTAATTGCTGGGGTGAGACATGCTAATGTGTACAGTGTGAATGACTATGTGTGTGTGTTTGGAAGAGGGAAGGTGGTCTGATTGAATGAATACCCACCAAACCATGAAGGAAGGTGACCAGAGTGTGCATGTGCCTGAATAAAAAGTCTTGAGCAGGAGTATTTCTACAGCTGGCTTGACATCTGTGCCCAGCTAAGGGTTCACCTCCTCTCTAAATGAAGAGCAGCCTTCCAGGGTGGATTGGAAGAAATTTTCTAATCTAATTCTTATTTATTGCAAATGCCTCATTATTACTAATATAAATTATTTAAAGATAATAAATATGAATAGTTTTCAGAGGCGTAAAGCTGTGACAACACTACAACACTGAAGTATAGTCAAACTATGTAAAAAGGAGACAATAAAACCATATATTTTTGTTTAAGAACGAGAAAGTGAAAGGGATTATCCATGAATGTAAGATACAGTATGGTGCTGAGAACACATAGGCAAACATTATTTAGAGCAAAGCTGTTTACTTTTATGGTGGTTAAAAGGAAAAAGCTCCCAGCGTCCGCGGCTCCATCCTCCTTTTACATCTTAAGCAGAGACGAATGCAAAGATGAAGGCAGCATTTTGACTGAAGGGTTTTTTTCTTCAACCATTTGAAAACACTCATTCCAATTCATTTACCCAAATACATCAGTCACCACAACTATGTGCCACCTATGGATTGATGCACATGCTCAGCTATGGATGAAGTCAGTTAGTTATGCCTGTGAGAGGAGGTATCGATCGTCATCCACATGCAATCACAATGGACTGGGAAATGAGCCTAGCCCACACCACACTAACTGACATCATTCAGACCTTGTATATACATATTAGACTTCATAATTTCTCTTATTACTTGAGTATGGGCAGAAATCTGTGCCATCAGAAACTGAATTTGAATAAGTTAAATTTGAATTTGAATTGCTCAGATTAAATCTGAATTGTAACTTGAATAAATGCTTTTGAAAACTGAATTTGAATTAGTCTAATTTGAAATTGAATTTATGGTTTGAAAATGATCATCACTAAATTCAAATTGCATTTTAAATTTTGAAAATGAATTTATTTTCTTTGAAACTACATTTTATCCTTTAAAAATTCAGCTCTCAAATAATTTCAGTTTCACTTCTCACCATTCAGTTTCAGTTCCAAAATTCAGTTTTTTGGAACTTACATCCGGTTCCGGTTCAAGCGCAGATTAATAGAACTACGTTTTACTAGCGGACCGAAAGTGTTACCGACGGGAATCTACAGCATCTTGAGCTGAATTAAGACTTCAGAAGTCATTCGTCATGTCGAATGACCAGCGGATAAACTCTCAGGTTGGTAATAAATGTATTACATGTAT
The DNA here is from genome assembly GCF_963969265.1 of Rhamphochromis sp. 'chilingali'. NCBI lineage: Eukaryota > Metazoa > Chordata > Actinopteri > Cichliformes > Cichlidae > Rhamphochromis > Rhamphochromis sp. 'chilingali'. Next base: position 5,956,167 of record NC_137938.1, read on the forward strand.
AAGAACAAGCGTCAATGTTAACAAATGATAGCCGTAAGGTAACTTTTATGCTTATTGTAGCTGTTAGCTAAAAACGCTAATTTAGCGTTGTTTGCCCTGGATTCAGCTTTGACAAACAAATATGATCGACTGTTTCTAGTAGAATTCCAAAGTTGTCATCTTGTACCCTCTCAGAGTACCCCTTCTGTATGCTTGCAGAGACCCCTACAGTAGGGAAACATGCAAAACGGTGTCCAAACCTTTGTATTTTAGCTTTATTTATGTCTTACACAGCATCCCAACTCTTTAGCTAACTTAATAACTTTAGCTAAAGTGAATAGTTAGTCTAATTCATTAGTGCAGCATTACTGGGTCACCTCTGTTTGAAGTGATATAATATGATATACAACTATCACTGTGTTTAACTACCATAATAATTCTTAGGGTACTGAGTGCATGCTTAATTAGATTTGTGTTTTGTATTGTTGATTGTCATTTATGCTTAGAAATATTTAACCATATATGCTTAGAGGTGTATAATCAATTGTGTAGTGATAGGATGTGTGATCTTTAGCAGGCCGCAAAGGCTTGGTGTGCATTCTGCACACCTACAGCCTGGGAGCATGGGAAGAGGTCGTACCTTGTTTTATTGTTTTATGGTAGGATAAACGTATCTATATCTGTTTTAGGCTAAGTGCCTTTTGTTTAGATGAACTGTTGGACTTCCAGACCAGCAGGTTTAGGGAAGTCATTTATGGGGTCACACACTTACTATTGCAAAAACGGTAATTAGATTACCGTTACTTACCCGTAGGAACGCTGCGTTACTGCGTTACAAAAACCGTGATTTTCTTGCAAGAGTGTCTCATGACAGTGACGTAAGCGAGTGCGACGTTCGTGACAACAGCTGTGTGCAGATCAACAGTGGATCATATATCGAGTGCGGGAGAGAGTATGAGCGTGCAGCGTTTAAAGCGTGGAAGTACTGACCTTACTTTGAGTTTGATTCCATAAAAAGTGACAAAAACATTAGTGTCCGTTGTGCGTGGGAAGAAAACTTCTTTTTACAGCGAAAAACCCCCCTAAACTTCCAACAAGCACCGAGTGCGCAACGACGTAATGGGAAACTCACAGAGAAACTCGCGGATTCTTCAACTGACCGCTGCGGCACACCTGCACCAGGGTAAACCTCCGCCTACCCTGCTCCTGCTTTACAGGTGAAAGTAGAGCGACAGGACCGCTAGTCTTTGACTTTATTTATTTTCTGCTGTGTTTTACTTGCATCTATTTGAAAGACTGAGTGTAAACACAAACAGAAAAAAAAAAATTTATGTGCTGGAATGTGCAGAAGATAGGTTTAAATATTAAACAAATTTCTTCCAGTCAGAGAATGTTGCATTTAATAAAATTTTTGCTTGATGCATAAAGTTAAAAGATTAAAACTAATAAAACAAGTTTTAAAAAGAGACTTTTCCATTTGATTACATTTTGTATGATGGATTATGCAGAAAAAGTAGAATTGGGCTGAAAAATCTATTGCTTTATCACCTATTCAGGTTGTAAATCGTGTTTTTAAAAAGTAACGGAGTAACTAAGTAATTAATTACTTTTGAAAATAAGTAATCAGTAAAGTAACAGGATTACTTTTTGGGGGAAGTAATCAGTAATTAGTTACTGATTACTTTTTTCAAGTAACTTGACCAACACTGGGTATATTACCTCAAGAAAAGCCAAGTTGTAGACAACAGAGACCGGCAGTTTTGTTAAAAATATTGGACTTGTGGCCTTAACTATAGACAGAGAGAGGAAAATCCAATGACAATTCAATAAAAGAATCCAACGTCGAACAGTAACCATCCAAGAACCATGAAAGCTCACCTTCATTTCCTGGCATCTTAGTCCCTCCCACAGAGAAGTGAGCGGATGGAGAAGAGGCATGAGGGGGTCCATCATTGTAAACATGACATTTGACAAAACTGCATCATAAACATTTATGCTTGTTGCCCACCTATAGCTGTATTTTGTGATCTGAAACATAATAATGTAAAACTGACAACATTCACAACAGTGGTTTATTACTGTTACATTTCGCACATGCAGAATCACGGAACAGTACAAAGTCTGATTAACTTAAATAAATTAACCAGCTTATGAATAAAAAGCCATTTAAAGAGGCCTCCTCCTGCCATAGTTTGTATATTCCAACGGTGTGCTCTTTTGCATTCTGAAGATAATAAAAAACTCAACAAACTCATCAGCAAAGGATACATCTTATGCACCCTCGATAATAGTTCCTTTGGCAAGAAGAAGGAGACAGACAAAGGACAGAGGAGATGAAATAATGTGGATTCACATGAGGGAGATGCAGTGACAGCAACTTGACAAAGACTGAGTGAGAATGCACATTAAATACACACATTAGGAAGTGTAGAGACACAAGGAACAGACACTAATGTGGGTGGGAAAACAACAAAGGAGGGAAGTAAAACACAGAAAACCACATAAGAAACTAACCCTTTTGGAAGTAAGCAAAAGGAGGGCCAAAAAGAAATGAATACACTGCAAACACGGAAGAACACACAGACACACTCAGAAGAAAAACAATCCGCAAAACAATGCATATATGATTAAAAACAGAACGGCAAATCAGTGAACTACAACTGGAAAACAAAGAAAATTCCTTCTGTTTTAGAAACATGTCTACATAGCTAGTAGACATGTTGTAGGCATGCTGTAGGCATATGTGTTATGCCTACAGCATAACTATCTATCATTCTATCTACAGATATATATCAGTGTTGTACTCAACACACAAGATAAGTGCATACAGCAGATTCCTGCAGTTACTGGCACCATAAGGCAAGGCTAATGGGCGCCGGGGCTCATATCGACAGGCTGTATGATTGACAGGTGCACAAAGAAGCCCTGCAGTCAAGGCTGAGCTCGCTGCAGCCATATTCTTCACTGCCCCATTTACATGCCGCCATGTGGAGTAACTTGCAGCTCGGAAACCGATTTTAACCACTATGCTTGTGTAACAAATTGTATCATTAACCTATTTTAGCTTCATGAGCCGCATGTTAAGCTAAGTAGCCTTCTTTGAGGAGGATGCCGCTGCTAGATGCCACTCAAAAATGTGAAGTGTTTTTCTAAAGCCTTAATTTCAGTCACACTGCATCTCTGTGACATTCTGTTGCAAAAGAAGTGCTGCGGCTCAGGCACAGATATCAACATCTTTCTATGCTGCATTTTAAAGAACATAAGACAGAACGTGTACCATCCAGTTATGTTAATGTGCACATTATTATCCATGTGCATTTTCACGTAGCTGTGTCAAGAGTGCATCAGTTGATGTCGTGTTCTGTACTTCTGCCTGTGTGTCGGTCAGGGAGAATGACAGAAGCGAGACAAAGCACTCATGCTCGTATCCACAGACAGTTTGTTGTGTGTTTGAGACATTTCGTGAGTGTGTATACTTCCAGTTGTAAGTGTATTGTATGCAGCACTGTATGTCTACGATATCCATAAAGCGAAACATTGTATGAGAGCGTCCAGACGTGATGTGGTGTGTCTGCTATTCTGATTCCTGAGCTAACAGATGTGGCACATCTGCACATGCACTGCCACCACATAGTGAGCATGCTATGGCAGTTTTAGGGATCCTCATTTTGTCTGCAATATGAAAATCAGCTGTTGTTATTTCCTCTGAAAATTATTTTTTTAAACAATATTTAATTTTGTTGTTGTTAAAGAAAAAAACCTTATTACCACACTGCCACTAATTGGATACAACAGTTTCACATAAACATATGAAAAATAATGCAGGCTGCGCATTGTTCCAGCAGTGGGGGTGTACAACTGACTGCAATATTTCTCTTTGCATACAAACTGACATGAACAATACACACCATAAATATGCATATTATGGTGCATTATGGCACATGTCAGTCGTTGCTCCTACAAAAACGGCATCAAGTGAAAAAGTGGGGTCAACTGCATGATCAAACTATGTGCATGCACACAAACACAACAGCACTTTATAGAACTGTGCAGCACACTCTCAGATTCTGAAACAGCTGGTGTTCTTTGCACCACCCCCCTAAGTGGAGCTTCTTGTAGCTATCTTATGTTACAAAGGTATATACACACAGATGGCACACTGGTCGCTGCTATACCTTTGAGTGATGTGTCAAAGCAGCCACCATATTGTTTAAGAGGAGCTGGACTTGGTAATGCATTTATGTCTATATCTATACATGAGCAATAGTCACAGGTCCACAAATCTTTCATAGTTTTTTTAATAGGTATTTTTAAATGAATACCTATTAAATTATTAATGCTAATGATTAAATTTGGCATACTCATAAACATTTTTGTCTCTTGTGTTGATAGTAAAATACTAGTTCTAAAATAGGTTCAATTAGGTTAAACATTGAAGTTAACTGTTGCTAAAACTGCCAACTTAGTGCCGTGTAACAGATAGTAATCAGAGTTAACAATCCAAGATTACAATGCTGAATGCAAACAGTAGTAAAACTATAAAACCTTTCATCTCTACTGCCATTGTTGCTTGTTTATGATGGAGTAAATGCACTTTGGCATGGACAGAGCCTGGGCATATGCAGGGCATTACCATGGCTCTATCCATAACTGTGATGCAGCAGTGTTTGAAAAAAGTAATTGTCTTGTATTGTGTAATCTGAATGTCTGTACTTTGGTAAGGACCAATACAAATCCTGTTTTCCTCATTTTTTCTGGAACTCTGATGTCCGAATTCTGAGGCTTCCAGTATAAATACCTCAGCCTCTTCCTCGGTTTTTATTACTAGACCATTCTTAGGTCAGAATCTAAACCTCGAACAGAACATATGTGTCATGTGAATTCTTGAGGGTTTGAAATGGTTTGGGTTTGTGAAGCCATTTCACCTCTCATTCCAGAGGCTGTGAGCGCACTGAGGAGTGCTTAGACTCTACATAGGAGAGACCAAACAACTCCAAGCGCACTTCACAACAAAACAGAGCCGTCTCACCAGAACAAGACTGAGCTACACATCTGCACTCTTTTAGTGATACTAATTTTCACATTTTGGAAGAAGACCGATAGTTTTTTGAGAGAAGTAAATTGGTTTCCATTTGTACCCATTTTCCATTAGCTGGTAGGACCTGTTACCAGGTACTTTTTTACCTGCTCAGCTGTGGTTCCACGTGGGATGAGTCATTCTGAAAATGTGACGTCAATAGACTGCATGCCATTGATTGGCCAGTCAGTGGCATCATTCGATGAGACATGAGAGGGACTCTTTTACTAAAATTAAAACCGCCATTTTTGAAACCGAGGAATGAGTTAAATGGCTGCAGACAAACCATTTCCCTGTGTTGTCCACTGATGAGGTGGCAGGTATAGCATCGCTTCAATGTCTTCTATTGTTGCGTTGTTTCTTTTGCATACAAGTAATGTCAAGTGACCTACGTGACCTACAACTGAAACCAAGTTGAGTCAAGCTGAGTAGGTACTAGTGGAAAAAAAGCTGAGTGACACTGGAAAACAGTAAAAAAAAAACACCTACAGCAAAAATGATTACTGCATGATCATGTCTGGTAAATGCTACTTTCATTATCTGCAAAGGACATAACAATGGATGTAATCTTTTTAGTCAAAAACTGTATTTTGTCAGTATACTGCATGTCTTAGTCAATAAGTTTATGCATGGAAAATAATGTGCTAAAATGCTGACCGAAGTACACAACTTCTATCAGGAAATTCGGAAGATAATGTAGCACGTAGCTAGTGCTGTTACTTTGTGACTGCATAGTATCACCATTGCTCATCCTTGTTTGGACCTCTCAGTATTGTCTTATATTGATGTAATAGCCCTGTCAATTATCTTTATCATTGCCAAATGTTTCTGGTTATCAGTAGCAGAGTTTCCACCAATAACCTGCTGGTCAGTCATACCTGTGGCTGTGATTGTTAACTCCAGCCGCCACCCATCTAGTATGAAAAGATAATCCGCAAAGTTGTTTATTCAAATATTTTATACCAATTGCCCTTCTTAATGCAACCCTTCCTATTTATCTTGGTTTGGGACCAACATTAGAAGTGCACCTGCTTGTAATCCCCACTGACTAAGTTCAATTTACTCCACAAACATTTTTTGGTTATCCTCCAAATCTTGAATAGTACTCATAAGTAGAGCATAAATATTTCCAAATCTGATTGAACATTAACAGGAGGGTCGAAGTGCTCCACCAGCACAGTGAATTACCTCCAGTTGGCATCATCCAGGCACAAGAGATGAAACAAAAATCACTTAAAATCGAGTGTTTAGAGAAATCTCAAACTTGGGCATTTGGCTTACAGGTATTACTTGTACATATTGTGACCCCATTAGTGGAAATTTAGCCATGTTTAATATGAGTTTCCGTTACTGTAACTGTAACCTTTACAAATGTTAGAAAAAAGCAGAACCAATTAAGTTCACTTAAATTACAATTAAAGCTGTGCTAGTATAACAGATTGTCTTTTTAACTGCTCAACCTCTATACACAGCTATACCAAAATGAAACCACCACAGCAGTTTTGTGGGTATTAACACCAAAATGACACCTACAACCAAATTATAGACTATAGAGTACATGAGTCCATGTTAGCAAACTAGTCTAAGTATTAAGTTATGTGCGTTAATTATTTTCTTCTCAATGCAGTGCATTAGCTTGTGCATGTACCCACATTTCATCTCATTATTATCCAAGAGATTAACAGTGATGAGGCCATTAGGAGGCTGTAAACCCACTCCTCTGTCTGTTATGATTACATAAGCTAGCCGCTATATTATCATACCCAACAATGCTAATGGATGGAGAAAAGAGTAAGATGCAGAAAGATTCTGTGAATGCTGAAATGACAGCTGAGTTTGTGGTTTTCTTATATTTTCCAAATGTGGCTTTTAAGTAAACAATTAAGTGTGTTGGTAAATTGGTCACCCTCGCTTTATTTCCTTTACCAATGTGCAGCGTAAAATGCTTTCTTTCATAGAAAAGAACCATTTGTACCATTAAAGACAAACACAAAATATCTGCTTTTAGAGGGAGCCTTCCACATCTGTTTACATCTGCTGGTGTGAGTTTATGCAGTTGACTTTTTCCCTACCTGTCTTGCTTGAGGAGTGAGAAAAACATGGGTGCTTGAAAACATAATTACTATTATTATTAACCAAAACAAACTATGGTAATTAAATGATATAAATGAGCAAATCTGTCTTTCTATCTTTCCACTCTTGTCTTCATTTAACCCACTTTGGTCTTATGGAGCCATCATCAGTATGGTAGTTTTGAAGGAAATTTTTCTCATTAATATGCAAATGCAGGCATCAGGGTGATCCAAAATCTAATCAGATTATCTCCTCTATAGGGAGAGAATTTCTTGCCATGCAGTTTTCTGGAGTTATCTTGCATGTGATGTGTATATGTGTGTGTAGATGTCATATTACAGATGTAATGATTAAGAACAATTAAGCCATGCAGTTTAATTTTCAATAACTTTGTGGCATACTTTATAAATTTAAGTGTGTGTGAGAGACAGAAAGAGTGGCCAACTGTCCTTAACTTAAACCACGTCCTCTAATCTCTATTTTGACCTTGTAACAAATGACTGGTGGTAAGTTCAGTTCAGTTAGATTCAGTTTTATTTATTGTATACAGTACTGGCTGACAATTCCACCAATTGCCATTTCATATTGAAATACTATGGAAAGCAGGAACTCCAATTTGCACAGCACCAGATGCATTTTTATATATAATGCTTAGTTAGTTTTAGCTGTTAGCAACCTTCTTAGCTAACCTGTACAAGTTAATCCTACCTCTATGGTAGAAGATACTAATCTAAAAGGGTAATTGTTATTACCTGCCTAGTAACACTGACTGAATAACTATTTGGCAAAATCGGACATGCAATATACAATAAGGTTGAATGGGAAAAATATTTTCTTACAGAAAGACAGAAACAGAATGGCTTTCTCTTGGCAAAGAAGCAAAAACTTCACATTTGGATGTGAAAGTGACAAATAGTGGATTTTTATACAGGGCACTAGGGTTAGAGTATTATGTTAGACCACTTTTAAATTCATGTGTAGACTCTGCTTTATTTAGTTTCAGGACTAATACCCAGTCCATACATGGGCTCTGCTCAAGTGACAGTATGCAAATGGATAATAGTTATAAAGCACTTTTCTACTCTAATTGAGCACTCAGTATGTTTATTTACGACACATCTCATTTACACACATTTATATAGAACTGTTATTCTGTCCCTAAGTGCTTTACCTAACGACCACACGCACTGATGAATGCATCAGAGGCATCACCCTAGTGTACTTTGACATGCAGACTTGAGCAGCCAAGCTACCAACCTTCTGATTAATAGAGAACCAGCTCTCAACCAGACAAGATCCAGTGATTTGTCATTGTGACAGATGTGTTTCACCTTGTCCAACATGTGCAATGTAGAGAAGGTGGGGTTTGGAAAACTTGTTTAGAACTTCTTTAGCACATTAGGAAAGAACGCTCTGACGATGATGGAGAAGGGATGATAGCTCTGACCATGTCTGACTGGTCTAATAAAACAGAAAAGCTCACCAGGTGCAGGCTCAACAGCACTTTCAAATCAGCAACTATGAGAAATGACTCAGTTGAATAAATACAATAAAGACAATTGTCTGTTTTTCTAGCACTCCACTTACATTTTTCAGTAATATTTTGAATCTCTCTGAAGAAATTGACAGTTAACTTTGTGGCACAATGCTTAAGCTGATCCATCAATCCATCCATTTTCTGCCACTCATTTGGGCCGTGGCAGCAGCAGATGAGCGCAGAAGCCCAGACTCAGCCCTTCCAGCTCATTTTCTGGGAGGAAACTGAGTCGTTCCAAGCCACCTGAGGTATATAATCTCTCTGACAAGTTCTGGGCTTGCCCCAGAGTCTCCTCTCTGAAGGACATGCCCGAAACACCTCTCCTGTGAGGTGTCCAAATCAGACGCGCAAACCAGCAGAACTGGCTCCTCTCGATGTGGAAAAACAGTGTCTCTACTCTTAGTTGCTCTTAAATGACCAAGCTTCTCTCATCTCTAATGGAGAGCCCAGCTACCCTTTAAAGGAAACTAATTTTCATTACTTGCATCTGCAACCTCAGTCTTTCGGTGACTACCCAAAGCTTGTGACCACAGGTGAGGGTAAGAACACAGACTGACTGGTAAATGTATCTAACAACTTTTACGCTCTGACTGCTCGCCCAGGACCAATTTGCCTCAGGAGCCCTACCAGAGGTAAACTGCCCCAAACAACAAAGCTCCTGAGATTACTGAAACACATAAATCCCTCCACCGTGATAAGGTGGTGATTCACGGAGGGGATTTAGCTGATTATTTTGCTAATTAATGTCTGACTTTTTAAAATCAAGATTTTGGCCTGTGTTTCTGAGTTAATGAACAACTTTCTATTTCAGAGATATGGTGTCCTCACAGGACAGTACAACAAGCCTGTGATATGATTTATATAACTTGATGCTGTATAAAAGTATAAAGCATTCAAAATGAGCTCTGCCTGAAAGGATATGCAGCACAAATATTAATTTATTTAACATTAATGGTAAACATTTTTCTCTGCAGAATAATTTGTAATCATCATTAATTATTTAGTTTTACTTTTGACACTTTTTACAATAATATAGTTTTATTTTAGTGTCTTCATGTTGTTTTCTTTTCCTGTAGGAATGTTTTAAATAGTCTTCCACCACTAAAATTGTTTTGGTAATATAATAGATATTTATTCACCTGAAGAAGTAATGATATTTTACAGCTCTTCAGCCAGGAAGGAGTGCAGAAAGGTGAAAATTTCCACATAGAGTGCTACAAGGTGCAGGAGTCTGCAAGCTTATTTAAAACAATAAAGGACAGGAAGCACAAATGGTATTTTTTTTGCATTCTCTTCTTGCATTTCTTTGTGCATTATATTATCTTAAAGTTGTGATTACAAAATGTTGTCTTTCCCCCATATAGATAACATTTGACAACCTCTCCAGTATCCTTAATGATGAGATTTGATACTTCATTAGATATCAATAAAGAAATGGTTTGCTGACCATTAGAATAACTTCGGATTTTTCAAAGGGTAGCTGCATAGGCAGAAACCACCCTCACTAACTTCTGATGGATATTTTGGCCTGAAATATGACAGAAAACACTCAGTTAACAAAAGAGCTTCAAGCTTTACTCCTGGTAGGCTTTCAGTGGGTAAAGATTTATGGTCTTGAATTTTTCGATATGAAATGTTTAATATTTCTTATTTTAAAAGTCAAATTATTTTTAGATTTGAGACCACACTGACATAAAATCAGATGGAATTTGTCTCAAGTTAATTTTGAGCCTTCTTTATAGGGTTCTATATGTTTGTCCTTGTTGTATACAGCTGCCAGCTCTCATGATTCTCCCTGAAGGAAGATAAATAAGTAATATCAAGGACTCTAAGCTGAGGACTGAGGCTGTGAGTAAAGCAAAGCCTTATTATGTCTGTTTGTTAGACTATAAAAATGGAGAGACAGACTGCACACAAAGCAGCAATATGGACGAACCTGGGCAACATTTTAGTACTAGTCATGACCACAATTTGACACTCAAAAGGGACCCTGGAAGAGTCACATTACACGTTTTGAGGTAATAGTCATCTGCACATCAAGAGGTTAAAAGAGAAAATATGCAGAAATAAAACCTCATCACTGATATTCATCAGGGCTCAAGTATGAACCTACAAGAGGCACTTCAAAACATTTTTACAGAGTGGCTGAGTCATACAGGACACACACGAGAAAGACTTGTAAAAGCTCCAGTAGGGGGTTTCAGAAAGTCGAGGCCACTGGCATACCAATTAAAGATAAGGAGAGACAAACTGTAGCACCATGAAGTGGATGTCTTTGTATGTTTTCAGATTGTCTCATAACCAACATGGCCGCAGGCAACAAGCCACTAAACTTGTAATTACTTTCTTTTGTGAGGCAGATTGCATGTTTTTGTATTTTGCTAAATTCATCATCTCCAAAACCACTGCTATGTGGACGTATGTTAGCATATTCATATTATTCTGTGGAAGACAAAATGGTGAATCAGGAAATGTGTATTGAAATGGCTGGATATGAGGCACTGAGACAGGGAACATTTAGCTGCAGCTGCAGAATAAGCTAGCAGAAGGCAATGTGAAGGTGTGTAGTTATTCATGATGAATAACAGATAATCAAACTCAGTCTAGGTGGTACCAGTGACATCTTACATCTTACTGACTGAATATGAATTAGAGATGGAATTTATTTCATTTTTGTTTAATTCAAAGTGTATTATTAAATTGGAAAAAAAAATTACATATAAGGGACAGGATAGAATATACCAGGGGTCTGCAACCTTTTACACCCAAAGAGCCATTTGGACCCGGTTTCCACGCAAAAGAAAACACTGTGAGCCGCAAATACTTTTTGACATCTAAAATGAAAAAAACATTGCATATATTGTTTTTTTTTTTTTTTGGTTTTTTTACCTTTATGCTTTGTGTGAACAACTAAAGTAAGTAAGTAAAGTTTACTTATTAAGCGCTTTTCACAGACATGCATTCACAAAGCGCTGTACACAAATATTAAAATAAACAATGCAATCAATAGACATTATACACAATGTAAAAGATCAAATGTAAATAATGTAAAGAATATAAAATACGTAGATCAACAAAAGGCTTGTTTGAACAGAAAAGTTTTTAACTGCTTTTTAAAAGAATCCACAGAGCAACTAAAGTGTGTTGCTTATGAAATCCAAGAAGTGCTACAGAGAAAATTACATTTTATTTATGTAATTAACACATTTTGAACTCTTAAAGAAATATAAAAAAAGGAAAGGCACCCAGCTGAACTAAAATGATCCAAGTAGCAAACAAAAACTGTTGTGAGCCGCCACTCTTATATTGCCTTTGGGCTTTTGGAGCTTTGACCTGACTTTTAAAAAATAATTGGAAAAAAGCACTATGGCGCTAAAAAAAAAATAGATATTTGCAAAATTCTGCCTAAATATGTATTTTACCTGGTTAATGTGTGTGGCAGGGCGTGGTCTGCAGCACCGCTGCAGGGGAGTCGGACGCACCTGAGCGGCACCCGCAATCACGCCTCACCGCCTTAAAGTCTGTGCTATCTATGCTGTTGTGTTGTCAGACTGTGAGCTGAAAAGCTACAGCCGGCTGTGTGCGTACAGCAACCGTGTGTGAAAAGTGGTCAATAAAGAGATGCTGAAAAGCGTGTTCATGGAAACATCGTCGGGTCTGCCGTGATATGTTTACAATAAGACTTATGGTCCCGAACCTCTGCGCACAGCGTCTGCAAATTGGGGCTTTCATCTTTACGCGGGACTGTAAGCTGTCATCTGTGGGGCGTGAGCGGTGTTTGTTTTTAAGTTCAGCTGCAGCAGCTAAGTGGAGCTGCCGACATACTGTGGATCCGAAGATCCATAATTGGCCTACCTGTGGTCGAAAGTCTCGATTAATTGCACGGCGTTTCGGCGGGTATACCGGCTTCTGCGAGTGTGACGCTTATTTTGAGCGATGAAAAAATAATAAGATATAATTTTATTTTTATATTTCAAAATCACAATAATCTTCCAATTTAGAACTACAAGTTAAAAAAAGAACTAAACACAAATAAATACACTTCAGCTAAATACTTCTAATTTATTTTCCCAAACCACCCGGAGCCGCATTAAAAGGACTAAAGAGCCGCAAGCGGCTCCGGAGCTGCAGGTTGCCGACCCCTGGAATATACCATAGTCCTGCAGAGCTGTAAAAAAAAAAATCAAAGCACATGGTTGGCATCAACTGACAGTGCTAAATATATTCTTCAAATGTGTGCACAAATGAATGGATAGACAATAAATATTTCAGCTTGCCTTTTTATGGACACTGAGACAACCACCACTTGACTTTAGTTCAAGTGAGACACTTATTGATAACTTCTCAACCATAAGGGGAGAAGAATATGCAAATAAAAAGCACATTTACTCAGTCCAGAATCCATAGTTCACTGCTGTGGACACAACATCGAAGATCTACAAGCACCTGCAAAAGACATGCTATTTTACACACTGTCTATGATCCTAACACAAATCTAGCAGCTACACACCCTCAGATCCAGAGTGACGCTCAAGTAAAGTATGAAAATGTGGAGAGAAGCCCTAAGTTATCACAGGACTATGCAGGCTTACGAAAAGGGATTTCAGTTATCATCAGCAACTGTGCAAAGAACAAAAGCAGAAGCTGGTTGAAGGCATTCAGGTGTGCTACTGTGCAATACTCAGAGACCCCCCCCCCCCCCCCCCTCCAAAAAAAAAAAAAAAAATTATATATATATATATATATATATATATATATATATACCCCTCCTTGTACCTTAATGTACCTTATCGTGGTGGAGGGGTTTGTGTGTCCCAGGGATCCCAGGGGCTATGTTGTCTGGGGGCTTTTGCCCCCTGGTAGGGTCTCCCATGGCAAACTGGCCCTGGGTGAGGGACCAGACAAAGAGCGATTCATAAGACCCTTATGAAAAGGACACCGAGGGAACAGTTTACCCTGCCCGGGATAGGGTTACCGGGGCCCCGCCCTGGAGCCAGGCCCGGGGAGGGTGCCCAAGGGCGAGCGTCTGGTGGCCGGGCCTTAGTCCATGGGGCCCGGCCGGGCACAGCCCAAAGAGGAGACATGGGCCCATCCTCCCGCAGGCCCACCACCCGCAGGAGGCGCCATAGGGGTCGGGTGCATTGTGTGCCGGGTGGCGGCCAGGAGCGGAGGCCCTGGCGGACTGACCCCCGGCTGCCAAGACTGGCAATAGGGACATGGAATGTCACCTCTCTGGTGGGGAAGGAGCCTGAGTTAGTGCGTGAGGTTGAGAGGTACCGGCTAGATATAGTCGGGCTCACCTCTACGCATGGCTTGGGCTCTGGAACCAGTCTCCTGGAGAGGGGCTGGACTCTGTCTCAGTCTGGAGTTGCCCCTGGAGGCGGCGGGCTGGGGTGGGTATTCTAATATCCCCTCGGCTTGCTGCCGGTACGTTGGGGTTTTTCCCGGTGGACGAGAGGGTTTGCTCCCTGCGCCTTAGGGTCGGGGAACGGGTCCTGACTGTCATCTGCGCTTATGCGCCGAGTGGCAGTTCAGAGTACCCAGCCTTCTTAGAGTCCCTGGGGGGGGGGGGGGGGGGGGGGGGGGTGCGCTGGAGGGTGCTCCACCTGGAGACTCTGTTGTCCTGCTGGGAGACTTCAATGCTCACGTGGGTAACGACAGCGAGACCTGGAGGGGCGTGATTGGGAGGAACGGCCTCCCTGATCTGAACCCGAGCGGTGCTTTGTTATTGGACTTCTCTGCTAATCACAGTTTGGCCATAACAAACACCCTGTTCGAACATAAGAGTGTCCATAAGTGCACGTGGCACCAGGACGCTCTAGGCCGTAGGTCGATGATCGATTTTGTAATCGTATCAGCAGACCTGCGACCATATGTTCTGGACACTCGGGTAAAGAGAGGGGCTGAGCTGTCAACTGATCACCACCTGGTGGTGAGTTGGATCAGGTGGCGGGGTGGGACGCTGGACAGACCTGGTGCACCTAAACGCGTAGTGAGGGTGTGCTGGGAACGTCTAGCAGAGGCCCCAGTCCGCGAGATCTTCAACGCACACCTCCGGCAGAGCTTCAACAGCATTCCGAGGGAGACTGGGGACATTGAGTCCGAGTGGACCGTGTTCAGCGTCTCCATTGCCGAAGCTGCTGCATTGAGCTGCGGCCGCAAGGTGGTTGGTGCCTGCCGTGGTGGTAATCCCCAAACCAAATGGTGGACACCAGAGGTGAAGGGAGCCACCAGGCTGAAGAAGGAGTCCTATCAGGCTTGGTTAGCCTGTGGGACTCCGGAGGCAGCCGACAGGTATCGACAGGCCAAGCGGAATGCGGCTCGGGCAGTGGCTGAAGCAAAAACTCGGGTGTGGGAGGAGTTCGGAGAGGCCATGGAAAAAGACTTTCGGACTGCCTCGAAGAGATTCTGGCAAACCGTCAGACGTCTCAGGAGGGGAAAGCGGTGCTCTACCTGCACTGTGTATAGTGCTGGCGGAGCGCTGCTGACGTCGACTGAGAAAATTGTCAGGCGGTGGAAGGAATACTTCGAGGACCTCCTTAATCCCACTGACACGTCTTCCGAGGAGGAAGCAGAGTCTGGGGATGAGGGGAATGACCCGCCAATTTCCGGGGGCGAGGTCACTGAGGCAGTTTAACAACTCCTTGGTGGCAGAGCCCCTGGTGTTGATGAGGTCCGCCCCGAGTTCCTGAAGGCTCTGGACGTTGTAGGGCTGTCCTGGTTGACACGCCTCTGCAATGTTGCGTGGAGATCAGGGGCAGTACCTGTGGACTGGCAGACCGGGGTGGTGGTCCCCATCTTTAAGAAGGGGGACCGGAGGGTGTGTTCCAACTACAGGGGGATCACACTCCTCAGCCTCCCTGGGAAAGTCTATGCCAGGGTGCTGGAAAGGAGAGTTCGTCCGTTAGTCGAACCTCGGATACAGGAGGAACAATGCGGTTTTCGTCCTGGTCGCGGAACACTGGACCAGCTCTTTATCCTCTCCAGGATACTTGAGGGTGCATGGGAGTTTGCCCAACCAGTCTACATGTGTTTTGTGGACTTGGAGAAGGCATTCGACCGTGTCCCTCGGGGTGTCCTGTGGGAGGTATTGCGGGAATATGGGGTGTCTGGCCCATTGCTACGGGCCATTCGATCCCTATACAACCGTTGCAGGAGCTTGGTTCGCATTGCCGGCAATAAGTCGGACTCGTTCCCGGTGGGTGATGGGCTCCGCCAGGACTGCCCTTTGTCTCTGGTTCTGTTCATAATTTTTATGGACAGAATTTCTAGGCGCAGCCAAGTGGCGGAGGGCTTTCGCTTTGGTGGCCTCAGAATCTCATCTCTGATTTTTGCAGATGATGTGGTTCTGTTGGCTTCATCGGGTGAGGGCCTCCAGCTCGCACTGGAACGGTTCGCAGCCGAGTGTGAAGCAGCGGGAATGAGGATCAGCACCTCCAAATCTGAGGCCATGGTTCTCACCCGGAAAAGGGTGGAGTGCCCACTCCGGGTCGGGGATGAGTTCCTGCCCCAAGTGGAGGAGTTCAAGTATCTCGGGGTCTTGTTCGCGAGTGATGGGAGAAGGGAGCCGGAGATCGACAGACGGATTGGGGCTGCAGCTGCAGTAATGCGGACGCTGCACCGGTCCGTCGTGGTGAAGAGGGAGCTGAGTGTAAAAGTGAAGCTCTCAATTTACTGGTCGATCTACGTCCCTACCCTCACCTATGGCCACGAGCTGTGGGTAGTGACCGAAAGAACGAGATCGCGGATACAAGCGGCAGAAATGAGCTTCCTCCGAAGGGTGGCTGGCCTCTCCCTTAGAGATAGGGTGAGAAGTTCGGCCATCCGGGAGGGGCTCAGAGTAGAGCAGCTGCTGCTCCACATCGAAAGGAGCCAGCTGAGGTGGTTCGGGCATCTGACAAGGATGCCCCCTGGGCGCCTCCTGGGTGAGGTGTTCCAGGCATGTCCCACCGGGAGGAAGCCCCGGGGCAGACCTAGGACACGCTGGAGAGATTATATCTCTCGGCTGGCCTGGGAACGCCTTGGTATTCCCCCGGATAAGCTGGAGGAGGTGGCTGGGGAGAGGGAGGTCTGGGCCTCTTTGCTTAGGCTGCTGCCCCCGCGACCCGGCCCCGGATAAAGCGGATGAAGATGGATATATATATATATATATATATTAGTGCTGTCAAAATTATCGCGTTAATTGTTAAGATCAACGCGAAATGTTTAATGCATTAAAAAAATTTAACGCTGATTTTGTTTTTTTATTAATTTCCTGTAATCTAAGACCTTTAAATTCATGAGCACCTCTGGAGGAGGGGGCAACAGTGTGCTATGCTGGCGTTTGGCCTGACAGAAATGATTAGAAGAAGAAGAAGTGACACCATGCTACTATCTAGCTAACACTAGCTAACACACGCAAGCATGGACGAGGGCGGACTTTTGGGTGGAAAGTTTCTCTTTAAGAAGTTGCCTGATGGCTTGTTGGACAAAACGAGAGTAAGATGCACAATTTGCAACGCTGAATTCAAGTACCACAGAAGCAGTTCATCACTGGCGTATCACCTGAGAGCAAAACACCCAACTGAATCCACCTCTACGGGACCTCGCCAGTCTACGCTTCAGGAGTATGGTGCTTGTGGACGAATAACAAAAAATGTGAGAGAAAAGGTAACCAATTCCTTGGTTGTTTGGATAGCTAAAAACTGCCGACCAGTTAGCATAGTAGAAGATGATGGACTGAGAGAAGTCATTCGTGCTGCATCAGGAGATGAGTGTTACAATCTGCCCTCGAGAGGAACCATTGTGTCGAGACTGCACACTTTGTATGGGGACCAGAGGGCTCAGCAGTCCAGCAAGCTTGTGCAAGTAAGGAATGTCTCTCTCACCGGAGACCACTGGACTTCGGTGAACAACGATAATTACTTAAAATATAAAGAATAAAAAAATGTAATTGGAGCCAGGCTATTAATAAAGTAATTGAGATTAATCGCAATTAATAACAGAAAATTGTGAGATTAGTTAGTTAATTTTTTTTAATCTATTGACAGCACTAATATATATATATATATACATACAAGAGATACACTTCAGAGTAGACCTCAGTTAGCACATTAAATGTTAAAGATCATGACAAGTAAAAGTAAGACAGTGAGTGCGGTTTGTCTGGAAGTGTTGCCAGGAGAAAATCTTTGGGTGATGATTTGGGTTTGTTTTGCAGCCAGAGGGCCTGGGAGCCTTGCAGTCATGAAATCTCTATGCTTAAGTATTCTATAATCAAATGTGTAGCCATCTGTCTCACAGCTAAAACTTGGTCAAAATTGGTTTGTGCAACAGGACCTGTTGCAAATCTACAACAGAGAAAGGTGAAAAAGAAATATAACAAAGTGTTGCAATGGCCCAGTTAAATTCCAGACCTCAACCTCATTGAAATATTATTGTGTCTTAAGAGAAGCGATGTATAGATGCCTATAAACCTCAATGAAATCAGGTGTTACGAAGACTGGGACACAATTCCTCCACAACAGTGTGACAGGCTGATCAAGTCATACTGAAAACAATTACTTTGAGCTGCAAGCGACTGAACCATATTTAGGAAAACAGCATACCTAGTTTTTGTTAAATAAGTAATGACAACGTGGAATATGTTCTATGTTTTTGCTCATCTGAGGATCTATTTATCCATTTTTAAGACTAAGGACTAAATTGAGTAGGGTGTACTTTTTTAACCCTTATCCATCCATTCGCTTCCGCTTATCCTTTTCAGGGTCGCGGGGGGCGCTTAACCTTACCTGTACTTATTTGTACTTTAAAGTAGCACCAACAAGTTCACCATGTGGCATTTAGCCTTTAAGGCAAATCAGCATGAAAAAATATTCATCTGGTAAACATAAAATAATTTTTATTCAAGATGCATTTAGTACACATGCACTTAATTAATTATATTTAACTATAGTTTTGCTTTACTTAAAACTGTAGTTACTGAATATTACTCAGTATAGCTGGCAGTTCAGTGTGACTGGAGACTGTGATACAAAAAAATACGCAGTGAGGTGCAGACAGTTGCATCAGCAGCATCCTTTCACAGGAGGAGCTGTTACAGGACCCGAGGCTGAATTCCCCTGGACTTTAACAGCGAGTCACAGCTTCCTTTTAATATTATCTGTGTTTGTAACTTTCTGTTACACTGTAGCTGTGCCTGCCAAAGTGAAATGGCTTGTGCACAGTCGTGCTTTGCAAACACCCCTGTACGAAGACTGCAGGTGGAACGTCCCAGTATCTCTGAGTCTCCGTAGTCATTAATATGACAGCCACCAGACACCAGTCACCAGCTGTCCACTTGTCATCTCCCTTACCTCCTTACCTTCGGGTGAGTCAGCCTCCCCTCTCAGCCTGTATCTTTTCATCTCTCGTTCTCTCTTTCTGTGTCTAAGAGCACCGAATATTTTATCATTATCAGCCATACACTGTGGCAGCAAAGGCAGTGATCAGTGTAATTTAGCATTGTCACTATAACAATAATCGGTCTCATAATCATCAACAAAAAAAGAAACATCGTCATCATGACTCAGGTCACGATGACAAAAGGCTTAAGAATACACTGGCCGATTTGGCCGTTGTGTAATTAAATAAAAATAGGATATACTCATACTTACAGGAGCATTGCCCCACTGTGACATATGTAGCGTATCCAGATGGGTCAGACAAAGATCCAAACCATGTGCTCGGTATGTTATCAGCTCATGCCCACGTGGCCCTCGCTACATTTCATCTCAATATTCTGACATTTTGTTCTCCCACAAAAACGGACAGGTTTGTAAGTATAAGAATTAATTATTTATCCTGGTAGATAGCACTGAATTATTCAGAGTACTGGACTATTTGACAAGTCAGTGTCAACATTTACCAATGTAAAATTGTTTGTTTTTTTCTTTACTGTCTGACTAGTCTTTGCAAAAAACGGAGTAGATAAAAAATGAATTATAGTTGAATTTTCTTTGCATTGTTTCTTTTTATCACAGGATCATGGCGAAACTAAAGCATGTACCTTGTGAAATCATTGATGATGATGATGGTGACATATTACGAGCAGCAGTGGCTAAAGCTAGCAAGCTAACTAACATGTTAGCTAGAGCCGATTAGTCACAGAGCTTTTCGAGCTCATAAATCAAAGTTCAAGTCAGAGTCTGCCATAATCTTACTTCACACTCTTGCACGTTGATGTACTGCCCCTACACTAACAACTGAATAGAAAACATTTGGGCTAAATTTTCTCCAAAGAACATCATCCCAACTCTCTGTGAATGTAGCCATAGCCATTGATCAGTGGTCTTTGATCAGTGGGTTTTGGTCAGTGGTTGTTGATCAATGGTCATGAGAATTTGCATAATTAAGATTAAGGAACTGACCACCTTCCTTCCATTGTTCCTTCAGTGGGCTGGTTTCAGTCATTATGCAAATGTACTGTTTATAAGACTGGGAAAACCTGCAGTCAGCTGAGACTGAAGAAGTCACTTGGATGAGTGATGAAACGTTTCTCCCACAAAACGCTACGTCCAGATGAACAGAATCAACTTTTGGAGATCATACTACCTAAGATACATAATGTTAAAGGATGAAGTGCTAAAAATACTATAAATGCTTGAAATTAGCAGTATTATTCAGATGTAATTGTGGAATAGTGATACGAGGTTTAAATATACAGTCCTCGTTCAATATAGCACTCTATATTGAACTCTCTTTTCTGTACCTTTCACAGCCATAATTACAGCTCGCTATTGATGGAAATGTTATTATTATCCTTAAAATGCCCAGGGAACATTTTTTTCAGTATATACAGAATCATGTGAATTTAAAGCTTGACGTAAATCCATTCATGAACATGAGCAGCCCTCTACTGTACATTACACAGTTTTGTTTAATATCAACATGGTGGAAAATAATTGGGCCTAATGTGAAGTTTAGTGCTTCATTAGAGTGATTATCTTTCTTATGTGTACACACACATAATTGCAGTATATAGTTATGTATACAGTGTTTATAGAAACACTTGGTTGTTCATTGAGAAAATCAATTTTGGAAAGCAAAGGCTTTTAGTAATGTGTCGAAAGTGCTGTGCAAATAAAGAGTGCTCATTAATTCTACCAGAAACACTCTGTCCCTAATGTGTATGCATAATCAATGAAATCAAATATTTACATTTAAAAACATAGCATAAAAAATATTTTATTTAAAAAAAATTAGTTTTGCTCTTTGAGGGCAGTCGTGAATTGAAAAGCCATCATAAACCAAGAGCCGCATGCTTTCGTGACATGTTATTTTCTCTTTAACTGCAGCATTAAGCAGTTGCAGCAATCAATGTCATTCAGCAACTTGTGATATTTTGCATTTTGCTGTTTCATGCTTGAATGTGCATCAAGAAACACCATGGAAACAATCAATCAAGTCTGGCAACACACAGGGCTGCAAATTACCCCACTGCGAAGCACACTGAGTTTGACTGCATCCATATTTTTCATGATCTAAACTGTCAGTTCATTTTAGAGAGACAGCAGCTCCATCCCTCAGCTATTGTGAGCACTGAATCATGCCTTAGGCTTTACAACAAGATATCCAAACAGTGCAAATGAATAAATTATTAAGATATTACTGCAAAGAACATTTTCTTATTTGCCTTCACCACTGAAATCATGGTACTTAAAGGTTTGGGGACGCCAACATTTAGAAGCTGCGCACAGTAATCCATCAAATGACTAATTTTCTGGAAAAGCGTCATTGTCAGTGTATGGGAAACTGACTCAACAGAGAGCACAAAAAGTTGATCTGCAGAGTCATTGCAGGCAGCACAGATTGAATTTCTCTTGTTTTGTTCTGTAATTTAATATACCATATTAAAGCAGCACCACATGTACATTTTATTAAGGAATTTCCCCTGGTGTTGTGTTTCATCTGTTTGTGATTTTGAGAGATGGGAATGCTGGATCAGTGCAAAGTCTGGCTCCCTGACAGTGAGAAACGACTGAATCACTGGGCCGTCTCGGTGGCACAATCAAGTGTTGGAAAACACACACTCACACTTACAAACATGCATATAGTTTGTTAATATGCATGCTACTCTTGTAATGAAATTCTTAATTCTTACCTTCTCCAATTCTTATCATTATATATAGTAATTCTTGAATTGCTCTATGTAGCTTTGTTATGAGGCAAATTTTGTCATTGTTTATCTTTTCTAGTCTTTTGGTTTCTGTTTCTGTGTTCCATGGTTGCTGTTCCCTCCTAGTCAAGTCCGTGTCTGTTATGTTTCCTGTTTTACTTTGAAAGTCTGTGTCCTATGTAAATGCATTGAGTTTTGCTTCCCCTGTCTCGTCTTGTCAATTACTCCCAGCTGTGTTCTCCTTCTGTGTCTCATTCCCTCATTATCCCTCTCTGTATTTAAGCCTTGTGTTTGCCTCTGCTAGTTGCTGGTTCATCTGCGTAACGCCCTCTGTCATCCTATGTGGTTTCTCCTGTATCTTTCTACGTCTCCCTGCATCTCTGTTTCATGTCTCAAGGTTTCAGGTTTGTTTTTGCTTAGCTTTTCCCAGTTTAGGTTATTGTTAGGTGTTGGTTTTTGTCCACTACATTCCTGTTTGTTTCGCCCTTCATATTAAAAAAGAAGGCTCACTTCGCTCACTTCAGAAGCTGCCTGTATCTTGGGTCCTTTAATAATTCACACACGGCTTGCCCCGCAAACCGTGACAAATGCACTTAAACATCTTACGAATTATTCCCCAACACAGCTGCTAAGCTAAAATCCAGTTCACAAGTGGATCCAACTCGCAACTGGATTTTAGACTGATATATGGTAAAAAAAAATATCACCCAGGCATATGTGTTGCATGGACAAAGAGAAGCTGGTCGATTACCTGGTTCATTTGATGTCATCCAGCCGAATTTCAATGTGTGTTAATTTAATGCGATCACAAAAAATGCAGCACGGTGGTACGGTGGTTAGCACTGTTGCCTCACAGCAAGAAGGTCCTGAGTTCAATTCCAACATCAGGCCGGGGTCTTTCTGTGTGGAGTTTGCATGTTCTCCCCATGTTTGTGTGGGTTCCCTCCGGGTACTCCGGCTTCCTCCCACCGTCCAAAAGACATGCAGCTTGTGGGGATAGGTTAATTGGATAATCCAAATTGCCACTATGTGTGAGTGAATGTGAGTGTGAATGGTTGTCGGTCCCTGTGTGTTGGCCCTGCGACAGACTGGCGCGACCCTGAAAAGGATAAGCGGAAGCGGATGGATGGATGGACAAAAAATGCATCAAAATGGCAATGATTTGATAAGTGGCAGAAAGTACATTAACATGTGTTTGTAGACCTTTGGACTACCAGCATATGGTATGGCACTGAATTTTATTTGTTTGTTCTGTGAATCAATAATTATCATCAATACGGAGCTTTTATAGGAGATTAAATGATATATGAGATTAAAATGATGATGTATGTAAAATGTTAAATTCCACAGCTAGTTTTGTCTTCTCCTCATGCCAAACTAAAAAATAACTTAGACAAAAGGCAAAATAAAAAACTTTATGAGAATCACCTGCTTCCAACTCCTGTGAGTCATAAGTAGCTTCCTCTTTGTTGTTGCAGGATTTCATTTGCTTTGTAGATTCATCAATCAAATTCCACTAAAATCTGCACAGCTTGTGACTTTGTGGTGACTCAGAGGTTTTTGGGTGTAGCATCAGCAGTAAGGAGCAATGACAGAGCCACTGGAATGACTTTTGAAGTCTGGCACATAGTAAATAAAATTAAAATATGAGACAATATTTAATATACAACATATGGGCTCAGATAAACAGGTCAAACCAAATTTTATATCCTGTGGAAGATTCTCTACTTTCCATTTTGTCACTAAATGCTTGGATTAATACTGAATGATGTTAAAAACTATCTACAAGCAATTTGGTTTGGTTTCACACACTAATGTTGCAAACAATGAGTGCTAGCTTTGCTAGCATTGATAACCGAATGTGTCATCTGCGTATATGTACATAATAATAATAATAATAATAATAATAATAATAATAATAATAATAATAATAATGCATTATATATAATATCATAATATTATATATAATTGTGTAATTGTAGTTTTTGTATTCAGCAAACATTTAAGCATTAAATAATGGTCCGTTGGTCGTCTTTTCTCGACATCTGAGTTATAAGAAATTGTTCCAAAAAGTATTGATCTCTAGATTTCATTCACTGCTATCTCTTAACTTCAGCATTTCTTAAACATGTTCAACTTTCCACGAAAATAAAAGGTTACCGGTATATTAAAAAATTGTTTCACACACAACTCTGTTCTAGGATGCCCTCTGGACCCAGTGGAGGTGGTGAGTGACAGGAGAACGGCGGCTAAGCTGTCATCCCTGATGGACAACATCTCCCACCCCATGCAGCAGACTGTGACAGCACTGAGCAGCTCCTTCAGTGGGAGACTGCGGCACCCACGGTGTGGGACGGAGAGATTTCGCAGGTCTTTCCTCCCCACTGCTGTCAGACTCCATAATAAAGACTTTAACTGATCAAGCACACACATCCATACATATGCAATAATACTAAGTGCAATAATCCTTTCTGTCATCGTTGTATTTTTACTCAGTTGTATATAGTATTTGTATTTGTATTCTATTTTTATCTTATTGTATATTTATTTTATTTTATTCTACTATATATAGTATTTTATTTTATTCTATTCTGTACAGTTGTGTACTGTATTTATTCTTATTGTATTCTAATTTTTGCGTCATAACTTTTGCACTGTCCACTTCCTGCTGTGACAAAACAAATTTCCCACGTGTGGGACTAATAAAGGTTATCTTATCTTATCTTAATAAGTAGGTCAAAAAAACTAGAGAAGATATTGTGCGGCTTCCTGTTTACTAATTAGTGACCGAATTATTTGTTAATCAAATGTCATTGGATTAAAATTGTAGTATACATGGAAACAACATCAACATCAGCCATGGTTCAGTTTTTCCAGTCACATCTTAACCAGTTCTGGCCCAGGTCGCTGCTTCAACCATATTAATTGGCTATAGTTACAGATTCTCTCGTTACCATAATTTTCATTTGTTAAACCAAAAGCATCTACTAGCTGCTCTGTTATTCACAAGGAGTCGCCACAGCTTATGTTAGTTAGCATGTTTTTATGCCACGCGCCCTTTCTGACGCAGCCCTCCCAGAGATTATATCACACAGGGATACATATAAAGTTAGTGCATGAATTTAAATGCTAAACGTCAGCAAACGTTGAGTTAGAAAAACAAATTCGGTGACAACAATAGTCTACACACAGTGGCAGATGTCATTAAAGTAATAACATGAACAACACACAGTCAGGGAAAAAATTATTTGAACCCCATCTGATTTTGTTAGTTTGCCTTCTAACAAAGAAATGGTCAGTCTATTTCAATGGTAGGTTTATATGAACAGTGAGAGACAGAACTGTAATTGAAAAATCCAGTAAAATGCATTTCAAAACAAAAAAATGAAGGTCATACATTTGATATTTTTATTTTATTTTTTTCAACACAACTTATGTTCTGCAGGGCATAGAAATGTTGATAGGAGCAACATCTTAGCGCAAAGAAAAAGAAAGAATCCCCATCCATCATCATGTAGCTTAAAATCAAAACTCCATTCATCACTGCTAAAAGCCAGAAAGTGTAGGGAGTGAGGGAGACGTTAACACAGAGAGAGAAGGAAGACAAAGACGAAACGTTGATTCACAGAAAGAGAAAATTCGAGCAAGTAAAGAAAGAGACAAGGGAGAAGTGGTAGACACAGAGATGAAGAGAAAAGGAGACACAAAGAGCAAGGGGGGAGGTGCGGCAGACTTTAGGCTGAAACCACTGCGGTGTTTAATTGCTGTAAAATAGGCAGTAAGCTTCTTCCCACCTACTCTTAGTGTTGTTAATATGCTGTTAGTCTCTTCTCCTCCTCCTCCTCAACACCAGTCCCCTGACACACACACACAACCTACTTACATCCATCCCTTAATGCACGCATGTATGCAGAGACACATTTAGTAGCTGTGACAGCACTTACACCTCTGTTTATGTGTGTATTTATGGAAGGTCAAAGGGTTCATATCCACCTGCTTAGGCTTTTAGCTTTACATAAACAAATATGCACATATATGTGGTTTCTTGGCACGTGTGTGTTTCTGTGTGGCTCTAGCATTAAGCAACTGGGGCTTTGAGAAGCTCTTGACAAGTTTAGTGAGGAGGCTGCTTCCTGGCTGAGAGCAGCCGTTATGCAACGGAACTGCCGCTCCTGTCTGCATCCACCTAAAATCTCCTCCCCACTCTCTGACTTCCACAAAGACACACACATGGATGGATGCACATTCATGCACTTGTATTCAGTTTTTTCATTCCATCTGTCTCCTGTCTCCTCCTCAGGTTGCCTCTCCTACCCTCTCCTCACTCCTGCCCGCTCCCCTGCACGTTAACTGAGTGAGTGGATGCTGAAGGCTTTAATCAAGGCAGCACAATGCACACCGGGCTGTGTTGAAGATCACTTTCCATCAGCAATGCGCCGCTCTCTGTTCATCTGTCGGGCTACTGTTCCCGTTTTTGCTGGTTGAATTTTTTTGCCTTTTTGTCAGAAAGACTCAAATCTTCACACCAATGGTGCAACAGCATTGATAACCTGAAGGGTTGTAAGCTACTGTGGTGATACAGCCATTCATCAGGAAGAAAAATGGGCTCCAAATAATGAAGATATTGAACCATTTATCACCGGCTTACAGTTCTAACATTTCATTAATACATGACGGAAAACATGAAAAGAGCAAATCCTTTGCTGTCCCACCTCTACACACGCACACACACACACACACACACACACACACACACACACACACACACACACACACACACACACACACAAAGATACTTCACTGCATTATCTTTATTTGTAATTTGGGTTGTGCTTTTAAAATAGCACACAAAACTATTTTTAGACAACTTCACTTTCAGGAAGAGCCTACTACAGAGTCGACTGTCATTCATTGTGATTTTCTCACCATGACTTCTCTTTGGGGGTTTTTTCCCTCAACTCTACAACCCCTAACGCAGTCTTCTAAACAATTAGGCATACAGGCTACTTTTTAGTATATACATCAAATAAACAACATAAGAAACAAATAAAAACTAAGCAAAAATAAATAAATAAATGTGCATGATGTGCTCAGGTTCCCAGTGAACAATATAATCAATATGCAAATGAATGACCAATTAAAGGAAAAAAGCAACATGAAGTGTTCTTATTGCAGGGAGTCTGTACTGCACAATGTGCTGGGTGAGGACTCAGACATCGGACAGACAACCAGGGATAACGCCATATTAAACTAGTGATAAAAGTATAATAACAGTGATGAAATCTGTGTTGGTGTAGAAATTGTCAGCAAAATAGACAATGAAACCTCAAAATGATGGTGTAAAGCCTAGATTATACTCCTTTGTGGACATGGTCACAAAAATCAGACATTACAGACCTTTGCATTAACCATTTGATGCTAAAATTTACATCACTGGGACCTAAGCAGAAGCTAGTGACTTGTTAAGTATCCCTAGTAGTAAGTAGTCCCTGCGTAAGTGTGCACACTTAAGCAGGGACTATTTAAGTGTGCACACTTAATCCTGCGTGCTTAAGTGTGCACATCTAAGCATACAGGATGTGGACGGGGACCTGAGCTGCATCTATAAACCTGGAGAAAACCCACAAGTACAGAAAAATGTTTACTAGCATAACAAAGCAGTAAGATACATTAGTACAGTGCTTAATCATAACACTCCTTGTGTGTCTGCTGGATAGTTTAACTATTGTCTCTCCCTCAGTCTGCTGTGCAGATGTCCATGTAATTTGCAAGCGATAACCACAGACATCACACTGTTTATATGGTTTTATAATGCAGTGCCTTCGATTATAAAGCCTCACTCAAAATGAATTGCCCATCTGGTTTCATGACAGTTTTTTATTTTGAATTCTGCTTTGTGTAAATGATTCTGTCACTTCTTTTGTGGCTTAGTTTGTCTACATAATTAAAATAGCACTTGTTCGAATTATTTACACATTACATTTTTAAATGTTTGTATGCAGTTTTGTATTATTAGTTTTGTCTTGTATTGTATGTCAGGAATAAAAAGAAAACTGTACCCGTATTTGTAATTTTACCACAGATTTTCTTCAAAATTGCGCCAATCACAAATTACGCATGAACAGCTGTATAAAACTAACTACACTTTTACATCAATGATCGTCACTTGTACCCAGACACCAAACAATTCACTGAAAGAGTCCACAGTGACAAGTAAATCTGTAGTGTTTAACATAGTGGGTTCAGGAATCCCACTGGGAGGTGCTTGTCATTTTGTCCTCTGTTACACAATCAACCAATCAAACAATGCTTGTTTCATGCCATACATGCTAGGGGTGGGCGATGTGAATTATCTCAGTTGTTCTCCTGACTGAAGTTTGGCCCGTGTACAGCATCCTGCTATACGATTGCATTTGTCCCTGACCACCAGAATCCCTCACGTTAACTTTTAATGAGTGGGAAAAAAGTTGGCGTTCATCCTCCAGCTTCACTGTGCTAATGTTATGCTAACATAGCTGTGTCGCTAGCAATCACGTAGCACAACATTATATACCAGGTAGTCCAACTTCAGTAACCCTGCAAACACCACTGCTGTTTAGTTTTCTGTCTTCATTTATATTGGAAGAGGTAAAAAAATCTCTCAGTCAGAACACGGTATGAAATGTTTAGGTGTAAACTAGCGAGCTAAATTCCTGTTAACTTCTAACTCCGTTAAATTTAATAACTTCTGTTTTCATGGATGCATGGATGTTAAACTTAATTGTTACACCCGATAAAGCAGCAACGCTGGTGATTTAATTAAAAGATGAAAGAATATAGACCGTTTTTAATTCTTAGTGTTCGTTTGACTTTGGGACCAGAAGTAGATGGAGTTTTGGACCCAGATTACTCCGCGAAGCTCCTCACTACAGCAGCCGTAATGCTCTGACAATCCATCAAGCAGTGCGGCTTACCAAAGTTGTACTAAAACCTTTTTTAACAGATTTCTGCACGGCAAAATCGGTTTGAGGTCAGTAAGCACAACCAGAATTCATACATAAGGCACACTCTCGATTTTTGAGAAAATTAAAGGATTTTAAGTGTGCCTTATAGTGTGTAAAATACATTATACAGAAGAAAAGAATATATCGTGATATATATCGTTACCGCACATGCTTCAAATTATATCGCGATATGAATTTTAGGCCATATCGCCCAGCCCTAATACTGTACATGCCAACCCTCCCGATTTTTCCGGGAGAATCCGGAATTTCAGTGCCCCTCCCAGAAATCTCCCAGAGCCATTCTCCCGAATTTCTCCTGATTTTCCACCCGGACAACAAAAATGAAAAACCATATCCCAGAATTCATAGCGCGGCCCAGCCAATTCCAGTTTGTGTATACCTCAACTGTGCGTAGGTTGAATGCTAATAGGTTGACATGATGGCCGGAACAGCGATGCCGCACCATGTCGAAGTTCACCTGAAAAAGAAGAAAAGCATAAAAGATCAAAAGTACAAAAATAAAAATATCATACAAAGCACAGAGTGGCTACAGTGACACTTTTTGTTTGTTTCAACCTTCAGTTTTTCTTCAGTTCTTTCTATGTTATAACTTTCTTCTTCTACAAAAGCACAAGCAAGAGTAGCCAACACTCTGGTGGAACCAGAGTGTTGGCTACTCTTGCTTGAGACACTGTCTCCATCTAGCAACAGATGCTCACTACAGGTAGACAGGCTGTTCGTAATTCCCTACAGTCTCCCAGCACAGTGCCAACAGAGAACCATGTTGATCTCATGAGGCATCTAAGGGAGGACAAGTGATGCAACCCAGCTTAACAGTGGTGCTCACCGCCAGCCCTAATCCATTTGGTCCCTGTGACTTTGTCCCCCACTATGAAAAGAAATTCAAGGTGGAGGGTTACCATTTTGACAACGTAGAGGAAATCCAGCAACCATTTGAAAGTGATCAAAATGGTACTTCCAGCTGAACAAAGGCATTTTAATAAAGAAAAAGTGGCTAAACCTAAATCTATCCAGAGTCCAGAGCCAGCTACAAGCCAGCAGTGATGGCATGATCAAAGGATCAAAGCAGTTATGGGGAAAATTATGGAGATGAGGGAAAAAGAGAAAAGGGCTGGTTTCCTGTTACCTGGCCAAGTTATTAAAGTACCAAAAAAATGATGTAAGTAACTGACATTTGTTTTGTTACATAAATATGCTGCACATGTGACTTGGGTGCATAGTGCAGCTTGGGGGAAATTGTTTCATCATTTCATTTATTGTAAAAATAACAATAAATTTGCATTGAAAAAAAGTTGTCTTTTGTTTTTAAATGCCGTCAGTTACAGTTGTTTGTATTGTATTGGCAGGTCACCCTGGAATTGGCCAAGAAAATTGGAAAAATAATAATTAAATTTTTTTTGATCCATATAATCATTTTTCCTCTCCTCTACTGTGGGTTTCAGTTTTTCATGTTTTATTGTATCTTTCACACCGTGAATATTGCTTTTTATGTTTTAGGCAGATAATTAATCAGAGCTTTTTTTCTCTTTCCGTATAACGCCCATTGTCAATTATGAAGTTGAACTAGTGCAATTATTAGTGAATAGAAACTTCAATGTGCTTGCAGTCTTGTGGAATATAATATAACTAATTAAAGCGGCTAAAATCCCCAGTGAGGTGACAGCTGTGTATTCACACTGTACTGCACACAAACTTTTGCTGTTCTTTTGAGAGAATATTTGAATTTGTGTTAGTAAAGCAAAAAAAGTTTCTTTAACCAACTGGCGCAGCTGTAATCTGATCTAAAAAGTTCGAACCTGTGTTTTCCATTCACGGTCTGTTCTACATTATCTACGACATAATAACATAAGACTGAATGACAACTTAGAATTCATTTGCTGATGCTGCATGGCGTGTCCTGGGGACAGGGAGTAATTCCTGTGTCATTGTGCTTTTGTGACACTTCATCTTAACCTAAACCATGTGGCCATTTGTTGCACTCATCAGTGTCTAACCTCCAGTCCTCCTCTCCTCTTCTTTGCCCCAACGCCCAATACATCTACTATCTCTCTCTGCTCTGCAGCCTTCACTAACTTTTTTCTCATCTGCTGCTGTAACAAAAACAAGCCTTCCTTCTGAACAGATAGCCATTTCAGAGTTAAGTTCCAGTCTTTAGTGGACCTCTCCAGGGACAAGCCTCTTATTGTGTAACATGCCGTCTGCTGTTACACAGCTCTGTGTAGGTAGAACGCAGAGGTGCAAACCCCATTCAATGTATGAATGTTTCAAGAGCCCATTAAAAAAATACTCCCGTGTATGTTACCTTTAAAAAAAAAAAAATTGATCACAGAGTTGATGACTTGACACTAGAGAAGTGGAAGGATGAAGGGATAATGTACAATAGTGGTGTGAGCTTGGTGGCATCTGCCCAACAAACAGGAAGTGACATTTTTAAAGATGCACTTCTCTTAAATAATAAATTCTTAAATGCATCACGAGGACTGTAACTACATAGATAGTTTTGATTTTACGTGTTTTGAAAATGTTTAAAACTAGACTGTACCAAATTAGATAAGCATATATTAATGTTCTTTTTGAGAGTTATGGTTTCAGA
Source organism: Rhamphochromis sp. 'chilingali' (assembly GCF_963969265.1). NCBI lineage: Eukaryota > Metazoa > Chordata > Actinopteri > Cichliformes > Cichlidae > Rhamphochromis > Rhamphochromis sp. 'chilingali'. The sequence continues at coordinate 5,987,565 of NC_137938.1, forward strand.
ACATGGCAGTGCAGTTAGGCCTGGACACAAAACTAGCCTGTAGTACTGTGGAGATGCTGTACTAAAAGGCAGTACCAATAACAAGCTACAAACACAGGCAAAGGATACCAGTAACCAAGGACCACAAAGGGAGGGGGAATAAAGACACAGACACACGAACACCAAACTTCCTTCTAATACCATATCACCCCATTAGAGCACTTCGCTGTCAGACTGCAGGCCTACTTGTTGTTCCTAGAGTATTTAAAAGTAGAATGGGAGGCAGAGCCTTCAGTTTTCAGGCCCCTCTTCTATGGAACCAGCTTCCAGTTTGGATTCGGGAGACAGACACTATCTCTGACACTATCTCTACTTCTAAGATTAGGCTTCAAACTTTCCTTTTTGCTAAAGCATATAGTTAGGGCTGGATCAGGCAACCCTGAATCCTCCCTTAGTTATGCTGCAACAGGTGTAGACTGCTGGGGGATACCCATGATGCACTGAGTGTTTCTTCTTCAGTCACCTTCTTCAGTTTCTCATTCATGTGTTTAAACACCCCTCTGCATCAAATCATTACTTATTATTAATCTCTGGCTCTCTTTCACAGCATGGAGGGCGCGACAGGGAGTTTCTCCTTCCCACAGTCGCCAAAGCGATTGCTCATAGGGGTTCATATGATTGTTGTGGTTTTCTCTTTTGTATTATTGTAGTGTCTACCTTACAATATAAAGCACCTTGAGGCAACTGTTGTTATGATTTGGCGCTGTATAAATAAAATCAAATTGACTTGAATTGAAAACTGAGTGCAGTGGTATTTTAACCCAGTCCAGTTTATTATCTATGTGTATCTAAGTGATCTTGATGTGAGCCGACTATAGGTCTGAACTGGTCAAGGGTGAGTCTTTCCAGGGTCTTCATGGCAAGTCAGTACCACAGGTTTGTAATCCTGGAGGCCACTGGGATGTGATGTCTTTGGTACAGGAACGAACTCAAACTCTGCAAACTCAAACTCATTATGAACAGGTTATCAAAGACTCTACAAAGCTCCACAGGCCTGGAGACAGAGGAACTCAACCGGAGTCGTCTTCCCATTTGTTTTTCTCATTCTCATTAAATTCTTCTCATTAAAAGTTAGACTGCCACCTGAGCCAGATGATACTAGTTATACCCATGACCAAGTGAACAAGGAGTCCACCTACAAAACTGCAGCTATGTTATAGCAACGCCAGGCTAGACGATAGCAAAAACGCAAAAACGCGAAGCAGGCAAATCAATCAGGCAAACACTCTCAGGTAAGACGACAGTTTTTCAGGAGGACAGATGACCAAAATAGTGGTTGCTATGGGTTATAAAGCCATATACAACCTTGACTGAATTTGATCAAGACTGCAGAAGGTGTCGAATGTGGGCAGCTGACAGGGTGCAGCCATGTTCATCCATTCGTACATTTTCTATTGTCTGTCAGACCAGTTCCTTGGGGCACCTGCCTCAGCAGAGAAGCCCAGACCTCCCTTTCCCCAGCCACCTCAAACTCATCTAGGGGAACACCGGAGCATTCCTAGACCAGCTGAGAAATGTAATCTCTCCAGTGTATCCTGGGTCTGGAACTGGCTTCTTTCAATGTAGAGGAGTCACACAGTCATGTGTCCATTAGTTTTACTAATGGACGTCAAAACGTCAAAATTAGGTAGCAGCAAAAATTAGTATTTTTGCTGCTACCTTGTTTTAGTCACTGGAGCCAGTAGTGACTCAACTGGATAAAAGCATGAAGTGCAAAGTTTATAGCTAACATTAATAATCTTGTACAGGTGTACACACATATCTGCCAATTAGTTTTAAGTAACTTAAATGTACAACAACCAAAGCTCGAGAGGAAACATGTTACTAAACACCACACCTTATATTTGTCAGATAATTCTATTAAAAATGCTCCCAAAGGTACTAACAGCACAAACAGTAAACAATGAGCTAATGTCCAACTACATGTCTAGCTTTCCCCAGGTACAAGATAGTCTTATTTTAATGGAATCAAGCATTCCATTTTTCTTCATCACAGTCAGTTTTTCTAGTCTCTAGTTTTTCTTCTCCATATGTGTTTTAAATGTATGGCTGTTTTTTGGACTTTGCCTTTTTGCTTGCCTTGATTGTTTACTCTAACGATGACTGTGTACCTGTGTGAGAGCTCTGGCTGAATTGAAGGTTTGGATTGTATTGCATTTGGCTCCTCTTCTCTTGTTTGTTACACAAACTGTCTGCTGACGCCAACATAGTTTTTTTGTACCAGCCTGGAAACATCCTTTTTAATTAAGCACATAAGAATCTGTGAGGATTCACTTGCCTTTGGAGCCAGCCTCGAGTGGACACTAGACGAACTGAAGCTTTTTAATGTAACATGGTCCAACATAGTTTCGCAAAAAAGTCTTTTTGGTTGACTTGAATATCTCCTTCTTACTTATCTGCAGTACCCCTGACAAAATAGATACAACAACAACTTGGTCTGAACCAGTGGAACACAAAAACCATATAGTAATATTGATCATTTTCTTATGTTACTAAGAAGCTACAGTTTCCTTCTAATCTCATCACTAGTGTCTAAAATGCAATCTGATATTCTATCCTGCTTAATCAAATGTATGTCAAGCTGATGGAACAATGCTTAATACAAATACTAATTTTCTCCTGCTCTTTTCCCACTCAATATTGGTCAACTAGTTTGATACAAAAGATTGTAATCATCACTATAATGTCTAGGGACAGGCACTGAGCGTGCAGAGCGACTGGCGGGGCTGCTGCTGCAAATGACAAGACTCATTTTAGAAAATAGGCAGCCTGCCATCCGCAGTGAATCCTATAAGCTTATCAGGCTCTCAGAGGTACGGATGAGTCAAATACTTTTTCATCCATAAGAGCTTTGCCTTTGTATATTATAGTGTTGGTGTATTCATGTCTGCATTTGCGCTTATGTGTATCGTTTTATCTCTAATCCTAGCACGGGTGTGTGTCCACCTCAAAACAGCTAGATCACGTTTACACTCTGTAATGACCCCCAGACCAGCACTTCCTCCCCTCGTTAAAGCCCCAGCACTGCTGCCGACATATTGGCCTGTTTCCGGCCGCATGTTACGGTCGCTATAACACCACTTAATGTGATCTAAATGCTGTTAATGACAGGGTGAGTATTCCCAGGGTAGAGACAAAGTTTGACACTACAAGCCCTACTCGGATGGAAAAAAGTGCAGAGGAATTGTTTCTGTGTTGGCTCTGAATCAGCTGTCCATGAACAGCATTTATGCACAGCAAGATGTTGAATTCTCGCCAAGCTTTCTATTTGTTCTTTATGATAGTGATGCGTGATGGGCTCGGCCTGACTTTACAGAAGCACATGTGACTCACAAATGCACAAAATGGGCTAGAGCATCGCAGTTCCTCTCGGAAGAGTGGTGCCTGGACCTCAAACAAAGCCCTAACAATGCAATCAAAACATCATTGCTTGCTTCAAAGCCAGCTGGTATCAAATGCCTGTAAGTCCTGTCTAAATACGTGCTGCCGAACTTGCTCCGTTTTTTTTTTTTCGTTGGTTTTTTTGCGGCTCTCCTCTTTCTTTCTCACATTCTCACTTATTCACCATTTGCATTTAGTGATCTGAAGGAAGATAAATAGAATATTTGGCTCCTCGCCAAAGCTGTGGTGCTGAGCGAGCTGCGGCAGTACTACTGCCGCTGCCGCCACCACGCCCGTGATTTGTCGCCATTTCACAGCAGCCGGGGTAGCTATTTTGGTGAAATTATGGGGCTATTGATTGCAGAATGAGAGCAGTTTTACTGAGAGCAGCAGAGCAGGACCAGAAGCAGGCTGGGAGAGCAGAGTACTGCCACTTTATTAGCTTATAGGGTGTTAGCTCACTGCCTCCACCTCCTCGTCTGTAGCCTCTTCTTTTCTCTTTTATCTTCTGTTTTGCCTTTTCTTTCATTTTCTTTCTTTTTTACCTGCCATCTTTTCTCCCTCTCATTTGATTTGACCTTACATAAAGTTTCACAGCATATTCTGGCCTTCATTTTCTAAAAGATCTTCTTTGAAAAGCCATTATGATTCATTTGAGCCTGGGGACATCAGCTGTGTCTGTCTCTTTTCTCTCACTGTTGCTTCCCTTTTCTTCCCTTTTCTTTGTCTACTGTCTTTTAGTCAAAACACCAAAGCTGCAATTTGTGCATTATTCCAAAATAAATGTTGCCTATTAAACCGAGTCTCTTTGCTTTTTCTCCGCCTTTCTTTTTGTCAGGGAACACAATTTCGCATCACGCCTCAGGGTCAGCTGAATCGCAGAGACACAGACTGATGAGAACCCTCACACAGAGCCAAACACTGGAGGTTATTACTCCCATATTTTTTTAGAAAGTGCTCCAACCCAATCACAGTGTGTGGTGTTTTCTGTTAGGGGCTGGAGGACTGCTTAGGGCAGCAGGGAAGCAGCCAGACAGACGTGCTCCGTCAGTGTCAGATGCTGAAACTCAATTGTCTGTATCCTCCCCGATATTGCATAACATGCAGTGAGAGAGCTGGAGCAGCCGCAGTAATTAGCCCATTAACCCTAATGTGTCTAAATCATCTGGACAGGGAAATGGCTTACTGTAGAGCACAAGCAGGCTATTTTGTGGAGTAGCCTCAACCTGAAAACCCATATTATAATAGGGATAAACCACTCTTTGCTCTATGTCAATTCCTGTTCATTATTCCTCTACAATTGCTAGAGAGGATTAATTAGTCAAGCAACTAGTCACTTAATGTGTAAGGACACAATTATTTTTACAAGTTCTGCAAAAATCACAATAAAGAATTATGTCAATGCATCTTTCAGTCTTTTCTGACTTCTATCTACTGCTTTAAAGCCCACTTGTTCATAGATGTATTGTTAGGGATCCTTTTTGGTCACAGATTGAGACTTTGTGTTGTAATTCTGGTGGCATGATCGTGTGTTTGGGATCCAGTGACTAGTGTTCATGACTGTAAATGAACATCAACATCAGGCAAGGCAACAAACACTGTTACTGGATTCTCAAAGGTATGCATCTGTACCTTTCAGCATCTGTGTCATGATGCATTGGTTTTAAGCAATAGTGAGACGAGACTTCAGTATTGACTACTGACTGTATTAGCAGAAAAAATCTATTTAAAATGCGACAAATCCAAAGTAGTTTTTGGTTAACAAAACAACAAAACAGCTTTAAACCTTAGCAAAAATCAAACCAATACCTCACTAAAAGAAAATGTAAAAAAATTGTTGGTTTTTATGATAGGTGAAACTATCCATATGTACCAATTTTTTTAAGCATGCTTTGTAATGCTGTCACAGAGGACAATTTTACATTAATATATTAGGGGACATTAGAGGCACTGCAGATTTTGGCTTTAGCTTCTTTCATTTTTCAACCCTACAGGTTGAAGATTGGATGAGCTTGTCTTTGGATTTGTAATGTCAAACCTTTATTCAGTTTTAGATAAGGAAAAAAAATCCTGGGACTGATTTTTGAGGAAGGCCCAAGACCAATACCGCTACTTTAAAATTGCACAGATTTTGAGCCCTCATTGGCTTTCTGTCTCCATTAAACTAATTTTTGGATCTCAGCATTGCAGTTTCAAGAAGATGTTATTGATAGTGACCAAGAAAAATCAAACTCCTGACTGATTGAGCAGCAGATGCAGTTTAACGTATTTTGAAGGTAAAACTTCAGCTGTAGTTTACCCACAAATGTATTTTCTCACTCAGATTAACAACTGCATTAACCTTTAAGCCGTTGTCTGAAAAGACCAATGAAGCTATTTCCCTGCAGACAAACAACAAATTGGCAAGCTTTACCCTGAAATAGATGCAATATGAAATCTGATGGAGTTATCTAAGCAAATAAATCCTATTAGCTGAATGATATAATCAACTTTGAATTGCATATTGATCGGCACATCAACAGTGATGTAGGTGCGTTTACTGTAGCAGAAAAAAAGATGATAGTAAAACCTATTTTCCTTTAAGTATTATTGCACTATAATCCCCCCACCCTTCTAATATTACAAGCATGCACACATTTCCCCCCTCTAGTAATGCATCCATTTCCTCTCCCCCTCATCATGCTCCTCTTATTTGGGGTGTGTCCATCCATCTCAGCGTCTGGTCGGGCTTTTGGCGAGTAGTGGGGGGTTTCCCATCGCACTCGGCGGCGGAGCTGACCAGCCAGCACTCTCGCTCATTACCCCCATGCTTCTTCTTCCTGAAAATGCATTTTTAAAGCACCTTAATTGCATTGGGGAGATAACCCCGTGGGCGCAAGACAGGAAGCCTTAGCCATATAGAGCTTTAAGGAGCTGGATGGGTGGAGTGTGTGTATTGCGATAGGGAGGGTGGAGGGCTGATGCTCTTTGCATCAAATCAATGGCCCATCCAGAGGCTAATGCAGCTCTGGGCAACTCCTCAGGAAGCATTAAGACTATTAGTGCAGGCCTGGCAGGAACACGCACACACAAACACACACACTATTTTTCTCTGTCTGTGATGCACACACAGAGATGCATTCACACTATTTAAAGATACAGATGACCTGAAGCAATTTGGATTTTGCTCATATGTTATAGTCACATCTGCTCATGCTAGTTGTTGTGCTGTATGTGTGTGCATGTGTGCGTTTGTGTGTATTTTGTTTGTGTGTATAGTGACATGCAGACAAGGCAGTGAGGCCAAAACTCAGCACACCAGAAAAGCTTTACATCTGCAGGGTCAACACTCACAGCAGGAAGCGGGCTCTAGTTGGATTTGTATAAGTGTGTGTGTTTGTGTGTGTAGCCATCTTGGTTTTGTGTGTGTATTGAATTTGCCTGTATGAGCAGAATTATAAAACCTAGCAAATCGGTGTGCGCTCACGATTGAGTGTTTCTGAGCCTTGCAGTAAACTCAAAATTGAGCACGCATTGATGCCATGTGTGGGGGAATGTGAGTGTGTGCTGAACTTGCTACCAGCCAGCGTTTTAGTGTGTGTGTGTGTGTCTGATTTAGATCCTGACTGGATTAACCTCCAAGGGGGACGATGGTTTTTGGGGAGAGCCTCAGTGCAGTTCAGTTTCATTACTTTCCCACACTGCTGGAAAACAAGCTTCACTTTAAAGCTGAAATTATGTAGGCTGACAAAGTTTTGGCAATATTTTTTGATAGTTGCATAATTAATTTTGTCATTTTTTGAGTGGCCACTCAGTCAATTTAATGTTTACTTTTTGGCTTCAAGGAATAATTGTTCAATATTTTCTTACAACATCATTGTCAAAAAAATTCCTCTGACATATAGAGAGCTTGGAAATCGCAATGCATTCTGGGTAGTTGTTGTTTACACAAAGTCAAACAAAGATGTACACCAGCAGGTAATAACATAAAAACAAACACTGAGAAAACTTCCAAGTGACCCTTGACAGTTTCAGCAGAGAACTGCACTGCAATAACATCTTTACATGTTTGACCTTGTAGTTGAAGCTGTACTGTGACCCTCATTCAAACGTTAAGCATTTTACAATATTTACAATTTTGTACAATATTTCATTACATCACTTTGAGTTCTAGTACAGAAACAGGTGCAGAAGTCTCTTTACTCTCCATTAACACTTTTCAGAGGTAGCAACTTCTGAGTGTCCGAGGTGTAACGATGGTTGTTGGGGTTGTGTTTGGATGGGTTTGTCCTCCAAGGGCAGCTGTGGCTACAATGTAGCTTGCCATCACCAGTGTGTGAATGGGTGGATGACTGAATGTAGTGTAAAGCACTTTGGGGTCCATAGGGACTAAGTAAAAGAGCTATACAAATACAGGACATTTACCATGATTTGAGTAATTCTGCTAAGACACAACCCATACCAATCACACAACCTCCTTGGTGGAGGTAAGAAAGATCGTAAACCTGGAATAAACGGTCTCAAGATGCAGGGCCTGCTGATATTCTACTATAATTGTGCAAATTTCGTACATTTAAAATTAATTATGCATATCTAAATGATACGCACTCTTGGTGGTGCTGTCACTTGGTGTTCGCTCACTCTGTGGTAGAGTATCACTTCCTGTTCCTGCTCAAACACAGTGGTGTTTCTGAGTAACTATCTGCTTAGCAATTTAATTAAAAACTTTTAAATACATTCTTTTTTCATAAGATCTTCACGTGCTTCATCCGAAGCACACTTTCTGTGTACTCACTACCTAATTTATAGCCAAAGTACTCTCTCACTGTCTCTGTACTGTTTCGCTAGCTTAGCTTAGCTCGTAGCCGACTCGTTAGCACCATGGCTACTTCACCTGTCCCTCCTGCACTTTCTTGCTCATTGTGTCAGATGTTTAGTTACTCCTCAGCTTCCTTTAGCAGTAATGATATCTGTAACAAATGTAGCATATTTGCAGCTCTGGAGGTCAGGATTACTGAATTGGAGACTCGGCTTCGCACCCTTCATTCACCCGTAGCTAGCCAGGCCCCTGTAACTGGTGCAGCCGAAGATAGCGTAGGCCCCGCTAGCTGTTCCCCGGCAGACCCCAAGCAGCTGGGGAAAGAGGGCGGCTGGGTCACGGTGAGGAGGAAGCATAGTCCTAAACAGAAGCCCCAGGTACACCACCAACCCGTTCATGTGTCTAACTGTTTTTCCCCACTCGGCGACAAACCCGCCGGGGGTCAAACTCTGGTAATTGGTGATTCTGTTCTCAGACATGTGAAGCTAGAGACACCAGCAACCATAGTCAATTGTCTTCCAGGGGCCAGAGCAGGCGACATTGAAGGAAATGCAAAACTGCTGGCTAAGGATAAACGTAAATTCAGTAAAATCATAATTCACGTCGGCAGTAATGACACCCGGTTATGCCAATCGGAGGTCACTAAAATCAATATTGAATCGGTGTGCAACTTTGCCAAAACAATGTCAGATTCTGTAGTTTTCTCTGGTCCCCTCCCCAATCAGATCAGTAGTGACATGTTTAGCCGCATATTCTCCTTAAATTGCTGGCTGTCTGAGTGGTGTCCCAGAAACGATGTGGAATTCATAGATAATTGGCAAACCTTCTGGAGGAAACCTGGTCTTGTTAGGAGAGACGGCATCCATCCCACTTTGGATGGAGCAGCTCTCATTCCTAGAAATATGGACAAATTTATTAAACCCCCCAAAATATGACTATCCAGAGTTGGGACCAGGAAGCAGAGTTGCAGTCTTACACGCATCTCTGCAGCTTCTCTCCTCCTGCTACCCCCCCCCAAAAAAAAAAAAAACATCTCCATAGAGACTGTGTCAGCTCCCAAAAAGACAAAAAACAAACTAAAAACCAGCAAAAAGTGACTCAAACATAGAAAATCACAAAGAAAGAACAATACAGTATCCACATTGAACCAAAGAGTAAAACAGTGAAATGTGGATTATTAAATATTAGGTCTCTCTCCTCCAAGTCTCTGTTAGTACATGACTTAATAATTGATCAACAAATTGATTTACTCTGCCTTACAGAAACCTGGTTGCAGCTGGATGATTATGTTGGTTTAAATGAATCAACACCCCCGAGTCATTCTAACTACCAGAAATCTCGAAGCACAGGCCGAGGGGGCGGTGTGGCAGCAATTTTTCACACCAGCCTATTAATTAATGAAAGACAAAGACAGACTTGTAATTCATTTGAAACTCTGATGCTTAGCCTCGTCCACCCCAGCTGTAAAACTCAGAAACCAGTCTTACTTGTTATCATCTATCGTCCACCTGGGCCTTACACAGAGTTTCTGTCTGATTTCTCAGACTTTTTATCTGATTTAGTTCTCAGCTCAGATAAAATAATTATTGTGGGTGATTTTAACATCCATGTAGATGCTAAAAATGACAGCCTCAACATGGCATTTAATCTGTTATTAGACTCAATTGGCTTTTCATAAAAAGGAAAAGAACCCACCCACCACTTTAATCACACTCTAGATCTTGTTTTAACATATGGCATAGAAACTGAACATTTAACAGTGTTTCCTGAAAACCCTCTCCTGTCTGATCATTTCCTGATAACATTTACATTTACAATAATTGATTACACAGCAGTGGAAAGTAGACTTTATCAAAGTAGATGTCTTTTTGAAAGTGCTGTAACTAAGTTTAAGAATATAATCCTACCACTGTTATCATCTTCAATGTCCTGTACCAACATAGAGCAGAGCAGCTATCTGAATACTACTCCAACAGAGGTCGATTATCTTGTTAATAATTTTACCTCCTCACTACGTACGACTCTGGATACTGTAGCTCCTGTGAAAACTAAGGCCTCTAATCAGAAGTACCTGACTCCGTGGTATAATTCTCAAACACATAGCCTAAAGCAGATGACTCGTAAGCTGGAGAGGAAATGGCGTGTCACAAATTTAGAGGATCATCATTTAGCCTCGAGAAATAGTTTGCTGCTTTATAAGAAAGCCCTCCACAAAGCCAGAACATCTTACTATTCATCACTGATTGAAGAAAATAAGAATAACCCCCGGTTTCTCTTCAGCACTGTAGCCAGGCTGACAAAAAGTCAGAGCTCTTTTGAGCCAACCATCCCTTTAACGTTAACTAGTAATGACTTCATGAACTTCTTCACAAATAAAATTTTTATCATTAGAGAAAAAATTACCAATAATCATCCCACAGATGTAATATTATCTACAGCTACTCTTAGTACCATTGATGTTATATTAGACTCTTTTTCTCCAATTGATCTTTCTGAGTTAACTTCAATAATTACTTCCTCCAAGCCATCAACGTGTCTTTTAGACCCCATTCCTACAAAACTGCTCAAAGAAGTCCTGCCATTAATTAATTCTTCAATCTTAAATATGATCAACCTATCTAATCGGCTATGTACCACAGGCCATCAAGCTGGCTGTAGTTAAACCTTTACTCAAAAAACATCTCTAGACCCAGCAGTCTTAGCTAATTATAGGCCAATCTCCAACTTTCCTTTCATATCAAAAATCCTTGAAAGAGTAGCTGTCAAACAGCTAACAGATCATCTGCAGAGGAATGGTTTATTTGAAGAGTTTCAGTCAGGTTTCAGAGCTCATCACAGCACAGAAACAGCTTTAGTGAAGGTTACAAATGATCTTCTTGTGGCCTCTGACAGTGGACTCATCTCTGTGCTTGTCCTGCTAGACCTTAGTGCAGCGTTCGATACTGTTGACCATAATATCCTATTAGAGCGATTAGAACATGCTGTTGGTATTACAGGTACTGCACTGCAGTGGTTTGTATCATATCTATCTAATAGACTCCAATTTGTACATGTAAATGGAGAGTCCTCTTCACACACTGAGGTTAATTATGGAGTTCCACAGGGTTCAGTGCTAGGACCAATTCTGTTTACACTATACGTGCATCCCCTAGGCAGCATCATTAGAAGACATAGCATACAATTTCACTGCTATGCAGATGACACCCAGCTCTATCTATCTATGAAGCCAGATAACACACACCAATTAGTTAAACTGCAGGAATGTCTTAAAGACATAAAGACCTGGATGGCCGCTAACTTTCTGCTTCTTAATTCAGATAAAACTGAGGTTATTGTACTCGGCCCTGAAAAGCTTAGAAATATGGTATCTAACCAGATTCTTACTCTGGATGGCATTACCTTGGCCTCCAGTAACGCTGTGAGGAACCTTGGAGTCATTTTTGACCAGGACATGTCCTTCAATGCACATATTAAACAAATATGTAAGACTGCTTTCTTCCATTTGCACAACATCTCTAAAGTTAGAAATATCCTGTCTCAGAGTGACGCTGAAAAACTAGTTCATGCATTTATTACTTCCAGGCTGGACGACTGTAATTCATTATTATCAGGATGTCCAAAAAGCTCGCTGAAAAGCCATCAGCTAATCCAAAATGCTGCAGCAAGAGTACTGACAGGGACTAGAAAGAGAGAGCATATTTCTCCTGTTTTGGCTTCCCTTCATTGGCTTCCTGTTAAATCCAGAATTGAATTCAAAATCCTGCTCCTCACATACAAGGTGTTAAATAATCAGGCCCAATCTTATCTTAAGGACCTTGTAGTACCATATCACCCTATTAGAGCACTTCGCTCTCGCTCTGCAGGCCTACTTGTTGTTCCTAGAGTATTTAAAAGTAGAATGGGAGGGAGAGCCTTCAGTTTTCAGGCCCCTCTTCTGTGGAACCAGCTTCCAGTTTGGATTCGGGAGACAGACACTATCTCTACTTTTAAAATTAGGCTTAAAACTTTTCTTTTTGCTAAAGCATATAGTTAGGGCTGGACCAGGTGACCCTGAATCCTCCCTTAGTTATGCTGCAATAGACATAGGCTGCCGGGGATTCCCATGATGCATTGAGTTTTTCCTTTCCAGTCACCTTTCTCACTCACTATGTGTTAATACAGCGGTCCCCAACCCCCGGGCCTCGGTACCGGTCCGTGAGTCGTTTGTTACCGGGCCGCGAGAGTTGATAGTTGAGGCTCAGGTGTAGGGATGGGTATTGATAAGATTTTCACGATTCCGATTCCATTTTCGATTCTGTTTAACGATTCGATTCTTTATCGATTCTATTATCGATTCTTTATAAGAAAGGAGAACACTAAGTTCGATTAGCTTGGAACTTCGTTTTATATCTTCTCTTTGAACAAGATAGAAATTTAAGAGCAACATGGCCTTACAAACCCAACAGTGAGATCTTAAGAGATCCACAGCCTACGGCTCTTCAATGGGTGTCACGGGGTCCCCAGGAAAAAAAATTGTAAATGTAAAATAATAAAATAAATATTCTTCTGTAGCAATAACAAAGTGTAACATAAATTATTCAGTAGCAATTACACAAGAATATCCAGTAATGTCCCTGCCTACAATTAAACACATTCACTTACCTAAAATCGGGGGCATCTGCTGTGGTAAATGGGTTCAAGCCTTTTACCACAAACTTAGTCACTGCTCTGTGACATTCGTCTATCCTGGCCTGAAAGGAGACGCTACCAGTAGACTGCAGCGAGAACTGGCAGCATCTCAGCCAGACTCTGTCTCATCATGGTCACCTAAATGCACAGTAATGGCAGGTTTTGTAATAAGGCAGATCACACTAACATAATATGCACTGTTAGTTGATTATTTACCTGCCGCATTAACGGGAGAGGACGTGCAAACGTTACCGCTGCTGCTGGGTTGAGATTCACGAGTCCGGAGCGGAATTAAAAACACGACATTTATTTAAGGTTATCACGTGTTTTCTGAGCAAATGCTTTTGCATATTCGTAGTGTTTCCTCCCTTAAATTAAATATCTACTTTGCAAGTATTGCAAGTTGCCCTGTTGTCATCCGTTCTCGTAAAGTATAACCAAACTTTTGAGCATTTGAGCCGCTTACGCGCCGTGTTTCCTGCCAGGTAAATGACGCTCCGCAACGTGGTGACGTCATTCGGGGCGACTGGAATCGATAAGGGAATCGTTTGCAAAAATGGCAAACGATTCCAAGGAATTGAAACAGTGGGAACCGGTTCTCAACAAGAACCGGTTTTCGATACTCATCCCTACTCAGGTGTGAAATGTATGGTTTTCAGTATTTTTATCATTTTTTTTAGCGTTATTTTGTTATCGTTTTTATCGTTAACTCGGTTTTCCTGGGTCTTTTCACGTGTGTTATGAATAAATCTTCTTTTTTACGGTACCGGTACTTAGGCCGGTCCGTAAAAATATTGTTGGGCATGAACCGGTCCGTGGCGCTTGGGGACCGCTATGTTAATAGACCTCTCTGCATTGAATCATATCTGTTATTAACCTCTGTCTCTCTTCCACAGCATGTCTTTTATCCTGTCTTCCTTCTCTCACCCCAACCGGTCGCAGCAGATGGCCGCCCCTCCTCCCCCTTGGTTCTGCCGGAGGTTTCTTCCTGTTAAAAGGGAGTTTTTCCTTCCCACTGTCGCCAAAGTGCTTGCTCATAGGGGGTCATATGATTGTTGGGTTTTTCTCTGTATCTATGAAGCCCCTTGAGGTGACTTTTGTTGTGATTTGGCGCTATATAAATAAAATTGAATTGAATTGAATTGAATTGAATTGCGGACTAACCCTGGGACATTTGTGGCCCCAGTGCATGTGCCCTATCTGCCTTGTTGGTGTCCTTGATTTTTAAAAGTAAAATGTCTTATTATGCTATAAATAAAGCCAGAGAGTGAAATCTGTGCTGATCCTAATACAAATACCTGAAGACAAAGTGCCTTGGTTGTTTTCGATTGTTCTTTTCATTAGACATAATAACTACTCAGATCTCCTGGACTTTTTTCTTTCTTTCTTTCTTTCTTTCTTTCTTTCTTTCTTTCTTTCTTTCTTTCTTTCTTTCTTTCTTTCTTTCTTTCTTTCTTTCTTTCTTTTCATTCCTGAAGACATGCACATCTTCAGGAACAAAGCTACAACCCAGATGACATTGTCAAAAGTGTCTTTAACTTAGCTTTGAGAAAAGGTGGACTGCTGAATGAAAGTAAGATTTGCATTTGGTTTGGAAATCAAACTCCTCGACCAATACTTAATATTCCTTTTCCATATTTTCTAACACACACACACCAACAGATATTGTGTATATATAAATGGTGAATGCTCATATCGAACATGGGCCAAGTTTCAAATAATGAGGTCAGTATATGTACAAGGAATCCCTGCTCCAAGCACAGAAGTACCACCCACCTGCTATTCAAAACTTCTGAGGAGCAGCCAATAAGACAAAAGTTGGCTCAAAGAGAGGACAGCTAAACTGGCATATTTCAAATGGAAGATAAATTGAAGGACTGCACCAAGACTCAGTATAGGATAAATAAGCATATTTTCAGCAATGAATCACACAAATTTGCTGTAGTCCACAAATTAAAGTATGGAGCTGGAAATAAACATAATTAGCTCTCTTTAAGGGACTAAAACATCTCTAGATTGTATTTTGAATAGATCATGAGTGGTCCATTTTTTTAGTCATTTGCTATAATAAAATCCCCCTCATAATGTAGTCAAGAGTTGCCAAGGCCATCAACTGAGAATCTATTTGCAGCCGTGGTTTTTAAGATGCGGTACTTTTTAAAATACACACAGTGGGACACTGCCATAGACTGGTGACCTGTACAGGGTGTACCTTGCTCAGTCTGTGACAGCTGCTCCAGCCCTTCATGACCCTGAATCAGATACACCATTAAAAAGGGGGTGGATGGATTGACAGGGGATCAGAGGTATGGTGGACTGTAACTAAATAATTAAATAGAAAAAAATTAACTGTAAAAATAAATCTGTTAGGGTGCCTGGGTTCGTTGACCCAAAATTTTGAGTTTTACATTATTATTGAACTTTGATTTTGCCATTATTTATCATTTCTAGTCTTGGTTTCTTAGAGTTCTGTCTTCTGGTTTCTGTCTCTGTGTTACATAGTTGTTCTGTCTCCCCCTGTCTGCTGTATCCCCTCGTCAAGTCCGCGTTGTCTGTGTTATGTTTCCTGTTTTACTTTGAAAGTCCATGTCTCATGTTAATGTATCTGGTTTGCTTCCCTTGTCTCGCTACCCTTATTTGTCCCAGCTGTGTTTCTCTGTTGTCTCCCATTCCCTGATGGCTCTCTCTGGGTATGTAAGCCCTGAGTTTTCTTTGGTCTTTGTTGCGATCTCCCTCATCCTATGCTGTGTGTTCTGTTTGGCTGCCTGTGTAAGTTTCTTTTGGTATTCTTGCTTTTGTTATATTTGTGTTTAGCGTTAAAGCTGTTTTGAGTTCACACTTTTACCTCCAAGTGTCTGCACATTGGGTCCACAGTTCCTGCCTGCACACAGCACATGACAAAATCATTGTGTAAAAACAAAACAAAATGCTGTCTTCTTTATTGACCATTTACCGTCAAACACATTTCAACTATAAGCTTTCTTCAGTGCAAACCAAAGCCACATCCCCAGATATAGAACCATGGGAAGTTTAAACACTAATTAGCGTGAATGCTTGAAAAGTTAAATCAGAAGAGCAGGCTGTCTTTACACTGTCACCACGTCCATATAATAAACTCCACAGGCATGAAAAATGAGAATTCAGTAGACATGACATATGTGAGTGAAGTTGGCCCCCCCACCTTCTTCAAATCCAACAAAAGTGGTATCAAACGTTTGTGCTGGTTTGTGCTGCAAAAATTGTCGTTTGTGCTGCTATCATTTTAAAGATATTAATGAAAATTTCTAGAGGTCATCAGAGGTCAACCAGCCCCCCCACATTAATTAAATCAAACAAAAGTGGTGTCAATCAACTGTGCTACGTTTGTGCTGGTTTGTGCGGCTTCTGTTTTAAAGATATTAATGAAAATGTAAAGGTCAACCAGCCCCCCCCCAACACACACACACACACACATTAATGGAATCGAACAAAATTGATGTCAAACATTTGTGCTACGTTTGTGCTGGTTTGTTCTGCAAAAATTGTCGTTTGTGCTGCTATCATTTTAAAGATATTCAAGAAAATTTGTAGAGGTCATCAGAGGTCAACCAGCCCCCCCCCCCACATTAATGGAATCAAACAAAACTGGTGTCAATCAACTGTGCTGTGTTTGTGCTGGTTTGTGCTGCTGAAATTGTCGTTTGTGCTGCTGAAATTGTCGTTTGTGCTGCCTCTGTTTTAAAGATATTAATGAAAATGCAAACGTCAAAAGGTCAACCAGCCCCCCCACATCACCCAAATCAAACAAAAGTTGATGTCACAGGTTTGTGCTGCAAAAAATTTTGTTTGTGGTGCTATTATTTTAAAGATATTAATAAAATTCCATCCATCCATCCATCCATTTGCTTATCCTTTTAAGGGTCGCAGGGGGTGCTGGAATCTATCCCAGCTGTCATAGGGCAAGAGGCAGGGTACATCCTGGACAGGTTGCCAGCCTGTCACAGGGCCAACACACAGGGACAGACAACCATTCGCACTCACATTCACACCTATGGGCAATTCGGATTAACCAATTAACCTATCACCACAAGCTGCATGTCTTTGGAGAGAGCCCGGAGAGAACCCACGCAAACATGGCGAGAGAACCTGCAAACTCCACACAGAAAGACCCTGGCGTGATGGTGGAATTGAACTCAGGACCTTCTTGCTGTGCGGCAACACATGAAGAAATTAAGAGGGGCATGCCAGTAGGTGCGTATCAGTTTATAATTGGATAAGGTGTTTTGAGCCATTAAGCATGTGAGTGAAGTTGGCCCCCCCCACCTTCTTCAAATCCAACAAAAGTGGTATCAAACGTTTGTGCTGGTTTGTGCTGCAAAAATTTAGGTTTGTGCCGCTATCATTTTAAAGATATTGAAGAAAATTTGTAGAGGTCATCAGAGGTCAACCAGCCCCCCCACATTAATGGAATCAAACAAAACTGGTGTCAATCAACTGTGCTACGTTTGTGCTGGTTTGTGCTGCAAAAATTTACGTTTGTGCTGCTATCATTTTAAAGAAATCCAAACAAATTTCTAGAGGTCATCAGAGGTCAACCAGCCCCCCCCACATTAATGGAATCAAACAAAACTGGTGTCAATCAACTGTGCTACGTTTGTGCTGCCTCTGTTTTAAAGATATTAATGAAAATGTAAAGGTCAAAAGGTCAACCAGCCCCCCCACATTAATGGGATCGAACAAAATTGATGTCAAACGTTTGTGCTGGTTTGTGCTGCTAAAATTGTCGTTTGTGCTGCCTCTGTTTTAAAGATATTAATGAAAATGTAAAGGTCAAAAGGTCAAACAGCCCCCCCACATTAATGGAATCGAACAAAATTGATGTCAAACATTTGTGCTACGTTTGTGCTGGTTTGTGCTGCAAAAATTTACGTTTGTGCTGCTATCATTTTAAAGAAATCCATACAAATTTCTAGAGGTCATCAGAGGTCAACCAGCCCCCCCCACATTAATGGAATCAAACAAAACTGGTGTCAATCAACTGTGCTACGTTTGTGCTGCCTCTGTTTTAAAGATATTAATGAAAATGTAAAGGTCAAAAGGTCAACCAGCCCCCCCACATTAATGGAATCGAACAAAATTGATGTCAAACATTTGTGCTACGTTTGTGCTGGTTTGTGCTGCAAAAATTTACGTTTGTGCCGCTATCATTTTAAAGATATTCAAGAAAATTTGTAGAGGTCATCAGAGGTCAACCAGCCCCCCCACATTAATGGAATCAAACAAAACTGGTGTCAATCAACTGTGCTACGTTTGTGCTGCCTCTGTTTTAAAGATATTAATGAAAATGTAAAGGTCAAAAGGTCAACCAGCCCCCCCACATCAATGGAATCAAACAAAACTGGTGTCAATCAACTGTGCTACGTTTGTGCTGGTTTGCGCTGCCTCTGTTTTAAAGATATTAATGAAAATGTAAAGGTCAAAAGGTCAACCAGCCCCCCCGCATTAATGGAATCAAACAAAACTGGTGTCAATCAACTGTGCTAGGTTTGTGCTGGTTTGTGCTGCCTCTGTTTTAAAGATATTAATGAAAATGTAAAGGTCAAAAGGTCAACCAGCCCCCCCACATCAATGGAATCAAACAAAACTGGTGTCAATCAACTGTGCTACGTTTGTGCTGGTTTGCGCTGCCTCTGTTTTAAAGATATTAATGAAAATGTAAAGGTCAAAAGGTCAACCAGCCCCCCCGCATTAATGGAATCAAACAAAACTGGTGTCAATCAACTGTGCTGTGTTTGTGCTGGTATGTGCTGCAAAAATTTACGTTTGTGCTGCTATAATTTTAAAGAAATCCATACAAATTTCTAGAGGTCATCAGAGGTCAACCAGCCCCCCCACATTAATGGAATCGAATTAAAGCCTTCAGTTTTCAGGCCGCTCTTCTGTGGAACCAGCTTCCAGTTTGGATTCAGGAGACAGACACTATCTCTACTTTCAAGATTAGGCTTCAAACTTTCCTTTTTGTTAAAGCATATAGTTAGGGCTGGACCAGGTGACCCTGAATCCTCCCTTAGTTATGCTGCAATAGACATAGGCTGCCGGGGGATTCCCATGATGCATTGAGTTTTTCCTTTCCAGTCACCTTTCTCACTCACTATGTGTTAACAGACCTCTCTGCATTGAATTATATCTGTTATTAACCTCTGGCTCTCTTCCACAGCATGTCTTTTATCCTGTCTTCCTTCTCTCACCCCAACCGGTCGCAGCAGATGGCCGCCCCTCCCTGAGCCTGGTTCTGCCGGAGGTTTCTTCCTGTTAAAAGGGAGTTTTTCCTTCCCACTGTTGCCAAAGTGCTTGCTCATAGGGGGTCATATGATTGTTGGGTTTTTCTCTGTATCTATGAAGCGCCTTGAGGCGACTTATGTTGTGATTTGGCGCTATATAAATAAAATTGAATTGAATTGAATGTTTCATTAGAGTGGATATGGCACACTTAATCAAAATGATTTGCCAGTGGGACTGTTTGAGAAAAAAGCCTCATCGGGTGAGGGATTTCTACGTGCGATCAATGGCACAACTTGTCAAGTCCCAATCCTTGGAAGAAGCAAAGGTCCTAATACGCAGCATTGCTATTGTGGCATTAAGTGAGACAGAAGGCTGTGACAGTTTTGGAAACCCCATTATGTCAGAAGTGTCCAAATCAAATCTGAAAAGAAAAATTGCAGATGAGACTGTCTGTTTCTGATGACAAGGAAGAAGAAGACATTAGATTGGATCCATGCACAGAAATAAACACCGACTTAAGGCAGTGGGTGGCAGATATTTGTGAGGGGAGCAGGTGCCATGCTGAAGATCATGGTGATCGAGACAATATGCACTATCTACCTGAGCTCGTCCCACACCTAATTAGATTGGGAGGATACCTACCACTCTGGACTGGAGAAATGGTTCCCCTATTTCAGAGCGAAAAACTCACTGCAACTTCAGCTAATGTTGAAGCAGAGTTCAAGAATATTAAACATGGTCTGTTCAAGCATGAAAATCTCCCTATAAGGATAGATAAATTCATTGCACGTCATCTTGGTTTTATTGAAGGGAACATGCGGATCTCTTCTGCAAAACAAATACGAAAAGAAGCAGAGGTTGCCAGACAGGATGGTACAGTGAAGCGTCAGTATCCACACAAAGCCTTTGTGGAGCAGGAAGTGGATGATAACCCCTCTCAGGAGCCCAAAATTAACACAGACATAGACATACAGGAAGGGCACGAAGTACTGCAGTGCGTTTCACGTTGATATCAGGCGCCTCCTAAAAAGGGAAAAGAAAAGTTCATTTAACGCAAAGTTTTCAGGTGTCATTCTTTGGGGAGAATACATGTTTATGAAACTGCATGACATCAGACTCTACCAAATTTTGGAGACTTTTCTTTTAAGATACAACCTTTCTGTCTCTTGTGACAGAGAGTCTGTTTCTTAATCATTTGACAAAAACCCTACACAGTATTTTAAAATAGTGTTCTCCAGATCAGAGCTGTAATCTATATAGAACATGGGGTTCAAAGCAAGGAAAAATTGTGTGTTTATCAGTGAAACCTTTAATTTGTGTTAATTTTATCATTATCAATATATGAAATCTTCACCTTAAGGGACTTAATCAATGGTTTCTTCTAAAAATTAGAAATGATTGAGTCATTTCACATCATATGAAAATATTAATTTTTAATACAAATTTGGCCCTACAAAAATGGAAACTCAGTAACAAAGATAATGGAGATTCTCTAAACACGAGCGAATATCACAGTAAAATTGTTGATTGTGATTTACACAATGGATGTATCCTCAGTGATTTGGTACAATTATACAACATTTTATAAGAACTGAACAACTGATGAAACTAATTATAGGCCAATCTCCAACTTTCCTTTCATATCAAAAATCCTTGAAAGAGTAGTTGTCAAACAGCTAACAGATCATCTGCAGAGGAATGGTTTATTTGAAGAGTTTCAGTCAGGTTTCAGAGCTCATCACAGCACAGAAACAGCTTTAGTGAAGGTTACAAATGATCTTCTTGTGGCCTCTGACAGTGGACTCATCTCTGTGCTTGTCCTGCTAGACCTTAGTGCAGCATTCGATACATTTGACCATAATATCCTATTAGAGCGATTAGAACATGCTGTAGGTATTACAGGTACTGTGCTGCAGTGGTTTGTATCATATCTATCTAATAGACTCCAGTTTGTTCATGTAAATGGAGAGTCCTCTTCACACACTGAGGTTAATTATGGAGTTCCACAGGGTTCAGTGCTAGGACCAATTCTGTTTACATTATACATGCTTCCCTTAGGCAGCATCATTAGAAGACATAGCATACATTTTCACTGCTATGCAGATGACACCCAGCTCTATCTGTTCATGAAGCCAGGTAACACACACCAATGAGTTAAACTGCAGGAATGTCTTAAAGACATAAAGACCTGGATGGCCGCTAACTTTGTTTCTTAATTCAGATAAAACTGAGGTTATTGTACTCGGCCCTGAAAAGCCTAGAAATATGGTATCTAACCAGATTCTTACTCTGGGTGGCATTACCTTGGCCTCCAGTAACGCTGTGAGGAACCTTGGAGTCATTTTTGACCAGGACATGTCCTTCAATGCACATATTAAACAAATATGTAAGACTGCGTTCTTCCATTTGTGCAACATCTCTAAAATTAGAAATATCCTGTCTCAGAGTGACGCTGAAAAACTAGTTCACGCATTTATTACTTCCAGGCTGGACTACTGTAATTCATTATTATCAGGATGTCCAAAAAACTCCCTGAAAAGCCTTCAGCTAATCCAAAATGCTGCAGCAAGAGTACTGACAGGGACTAGAAAGAGAGAGCATATTTCTCCTGTTTTGGCTTCCCTTCATTGGCTTCCTGTTAAATCCAGAATTGAATTCAAAATCCTGCTCCTCACATACAAGGTCTTAAATAATCAGGCCCCATCTTATCTTAATGACCTTGTAGTACCGTATCACCCTATTAGAGCACTTCGCTCTCGCTCTGCAGGCCTACTTGTTGTTCCTAGAGTATTTAAAAGTAGAATGGGAGGGAGAGCCTTCAGTTTTCAGGCCCCTCTTCTGTGGAACCAGCTTCCAGTTTGGATTCAGGAGACAGACACTATCTCTACTTTCAAGATTAGGCTTAAAACTTTCCTTTTTGCTAAAGCATATAGTTAGGGCTGGACCAGGTGACCCTGAATCCTCCCTTAGTTATGCTGCAATAGACATACAGCGGGGAAAATAAGTATTTGACACATCAGCATTTTTATCAGTAAGGGGATTTCCAAGTGGACCATTGACACAACATTTCCACCAGATGTTGCCATCAAGCCAAATATTGACGTCATACAAACAAATCAGAACATATAAGTATACAAGTTAAACCACAATAAATAAAGTGAAATGACACAGGGAATAAGTATTGAATACATGGAGATAACAAGGGGCAAAATGACATAGAAAGCCAGGAGATCACCTGAAATCTGTCAGTATTGATAGAGAAATCCTGTCCCCTATCAGTACTAATTGATATCAGCTGCTTTAGTCCTAATTGATGGCCTATAAAGGCTCCTCATTACCCAGAAGGCACACAGGAAAGACTTCATGATGGGTAAAAGCAAAGAACTCTCTCAAGATCTTCGTAATCTTATCGTTGAAAAGCATTTTGATGGGAATGGTTATAGGTGCATTTCCAGAATGCTGAATGTTCCTGTGAGCACTGTGGGGGCCATTATCCGGAAATGGAAAGTGCATCAGTTCACCATAAACCTGCCACGATCAGGTGCTCCACGCAAGATCCCTGTCCGAGGAGTCCAAAGAATAATCAGGAGGGTTCTCCAAGAGCCAAGAACCACTCGGACAGAACTTCAGGAAGACCTTACATCAGCAGGTACTGTTGTTTCAAAGAAAACTATAAGCAATGCACTGAACCGCCATGGCATCCATGCACGCTCACCACGCAAGACTCCATTGCTGAACAAAAAGCATGTCAAGGCTCGGTTAAAATTTGCGCAACAGCATTTGGAGAAGCCTGTGGATTATTGGACGACTATAGTATGGTCAGATGAAAGCAAAATTGAACTTTTTGGCAGTCATTCTACACACCATGTTTGGAGAAGAAATGGCACTGCTCACCACCCCAAGAACACCATACCAACAGTCAAGTTTGGGGGTGGAAGCATCATGGTTTGGGGCTGCTTTTCAGCAAGGGGTACTGGCAGACTTCATATTATTGAAGGCAGGATGAATGGAGAGATGTACCGGGACATTCTGGATAGAAATCTGCTGCCATCTACCAGGAAGCTAAAAATGAAAAGAGGGTGGACATTTCAGCAAGACAATGATCCCAAACACAAGGCCAAGGAAACAATGAAGTGGTTTCAAAGAAAGAAAATCAAGTTGCTTGAATGGCCCAGTCAATCACCTGACCTAAATCCCATAGAAAATCTATGGAGAGAACTGAAGATTAAAGTTCATAAAAGAGGCCCAAGGAACCTTCAAGATTTAAAGACCGTTTGTGTGGAAGAATGGGCCAGAATCACTCCTGAGCAATGCAGACGACTGGTCTATCCATACAAGAGGCGTCTAGAAGCTGTAATCACCAACAAAGGCTTTTCTACAAAGTATTGAATAAAGTGTGTTCAATACTTATTCCCTGTGTCATTTCACTTTATTTATTGTGGTTTAACTTGTATACTTATATGTTCTGATTTGTTTGTATGACGTCAATATTTGGCTTGATGGCAACATCTGGTGGAAATGTTGTGTCAATGGTCCACTTGGAAATCCCCTTACTGATAAAAATGCTGATGTGTCAAATACTTATTTTCCCCGCTGTAGGCTGCCGGGGGATTCCCATGATGCATTGAGTTTTTCCTTTCCAGTCACCTTTCTCGCTCACTATGTATTAACAGACCTCTCTGCATTGAATCATATCTGTTATTAACCTCTGTCTCTCTTCCACAGCATGTCTTTTATCCTGTCTTCCTTCTCTCACCCCAACCGGTCGCAGCAGATGGCCGCCCCTCCCTGAGCCTGGTTTTGCTGGAGGTTTCTTCCTGTTAAAAGGGAGTTTTTCCTTCCCACTGTTGCCAAAATGCTTGCTCATAGGGGGTCATATGATTGTTGGGTTTTTCTCTGTATCTATGAAGCGCCTTGAGGCGACTTATGTTGTGATTTGGCGCTATATAAATAAAATTGAATTGAATTGGGTCCAACTCCTGCCTGCCGCACAGCGATTCATGACACGGGTCTTTTAACCTAAAAATGTTTTAATGGCCATGAAGAAAGGACTCTTCAATAGATCTTTCAACTCACCTGTGTTTACTGTCTCCACCTGAAATTAATTGCAGTCTGAATTGTTTTTTTTTTCTTCTGTCCTTTTGTCTTCGGTCTTCAGCCTTGGAAGGAAAAAATAAAAATATTGAAAAACTTATTAGCACACTAAATATACAAAACCTTGCTATATTTCAATTGTTTTAGATTGAAGTTGCCACTGCTAGCTAAGTCAGTTTTGAATCATGCTAATGAGAAGAAGAAAAAAAAACCTGCCGAACAATGAGGCTGCTGTTGTAAAAACGCCAACTTTCTTACGTTGGCAAGTGGTCGTTAAAATATCATTAAGACCCTTTCTTTTTATGTAATTCTTAGTAAAACTGTTTTAATCGGTTAAAACTGACGACATAATCTATGTTTGAAAAAGAGCGCGAACAACAGCGAACCACTATTCACCACCTGGGTCTGTGCTTTTTAACACAACAGCGCATTCGAAATCGAAGTTCTTGCCTGCAACATATACTTGCTTTTTTACGGAAAAAATAAACATAACGAAGGTTCCGTTTTACTTACAAGTTTCTCCAAATGTGCTCTCCAGTCGCTCGAGAAGGGCAGCCATATTGAACAGAATTTTCTGTCAACGTCGTTCAGGTTAGAGAGAAAACGTCATGACGTAGTTGACGTACACATGCGGAGCTCGGAAAAATAACATTTACTCAAAAATCATAATTAATAAAGCAGTATTTACTCTTAACTTCTAAGCCATGTACAATTATGACTGTTTGAATCTGGGAGATGTATGATGACCTAAGAAAGGATGTAACCATAGCATCTGAAAACACCAGCGTATGTCCGCACGCTGTGCTCTACACAAAGGAATGATGGCAAGATCTCATGAAAGAAAGTCCTTTTCTAGTTTGTGAGTTAGATGATGGAAATAGCTGTTATTTTTCAGTTATTGTATTAGACTTGTGAGGCTCAGACAGTTCAATGTATTTACCTTTTCTAACAGGAAACATATATACTACATTGTTCTCGTAGTTTTGTATTTTGTTACCAGCAAATAGTTTTTTCTCTAACCGAATGCATTAATTATTTTAAATGCTATATTTAACCTAGTTTTTAAATAAGTTATTGCAGTTTGATTACTAGGTTTAAGAGTGTGATCATAAGAAAAAAATATCCAATGCTGGTTAATATCTCTCAATTTCTTTACGGTAAAGAAAGTGGCTGGTTGAGCTTTAGAAACTTTTGGTAATATCTTTAAAATGAAAGCGGCACAAACGACAATTTTAGCAGCACAAACCAGCACAAACATAGCACAAACATTTGATACCACTTTTGTTGGATTTGGGTAATGTGCGGGGGCTGGTTGACCTCTGATGACCTCTAGAAATTTTGATTAATATCTTTAAAATGATAGTAGCACAAATGAAAATTTTTGCAGCACAAACCAGCACAAACGTAGCACAAACGTTTGATACCACTTTTGTTGGATTTGAAGAAGGTGGGGGGGCCAACTTCACTCACATGACTTTTCTGTTCATTTTAAGCAGCAGAAGTGAGGCGCATGTCTGTGTGCGTGTGTATGGAGCCATTGGGTGCAGTCACTATAGCAACCAGGCTCACACCTGCCTGCTTAACTAGCTCTGTCTCTCACTCTGCCAAGATTCATCTTAAACACTTCTCTTTCAACTGCTGCTGTGTCCTCAGTGTTTGCTCTACAGGTATGATTTTACCCTCAAAACGTTGCCATCGTTGTTCTCTTTCCAACACCTTGTCTTTCAAAGCTCAGACATTTAAAATTTTTAAACTGTGTGGATCCAAGTGGAGGGATCACATTTTAGTCATTCAGTGACTCAAAGAATATGAACTTTTAATATTCATTCAGAGGTTTTCTGACTCTAAATTTTCTTTTCTCATTTCCAAGGTTTTTCTAATTTACAATTAAAACATTTTCAGCTTTTTTCCAACTTCTTCTTCTGTGTAAACGTCAGCTTTTAGCACTCCTTTGTGGTCGACTCCTTTGTCACATGGTGTGAGCAGAATCATCTGCAGCTCAACGTGGCAAAGACCAAGGAACTGATCGTGGACTTCAGGAAGACCAGGAAACACTTGACCCCTGTTTCAATCCAGGGGGTCAGTGTTGACATTGTGGAGGACTATAAATACCTTGGAGTACACATTGACAATAAACTGGACTGGGCTAAAAACACCACAGCACTTTACAGGAAGGGCCAGAGTCGTCTCTATTTTTTGAGGCGACTGAGGTCCTTCAACATCTGCCAGAAAATGCTGAGGATTTTCTATGAGTCTGTTGTGGCCAGTGCGATCCTCTATGCTGTTGCATGCTGGGGGAGCAGGCTGAGGGTCGCAGATGCCAACAGACTTAATAAACTGATCCGTAAGGCCAGCAATGTTGTGGGGATGGAGCTGGACTCCCTCAAGGTGGTGTCGGAGAGGCGGATGCTGTCCAAGATAAAGACAATGTTGGATAACACCTCCCACCCACTCCATGACATGTTGGTCAGTCACAGGAGCTCGTTCAGCGAGAGACTGAGATTACCGAAAAGCACCACTGAACGACACAGGAAATCATTCCTGCCTGTGGCCATCTCCCTGTACAACGCATCCACTTAACACACTGTTTGCTGCTACAACTACACATGTTTCTTTTCCAAATATTTATTTATAAGTGACTTATGTATGTATGTATGTATATATATGTATATATTGTACTATTCTTAGTTAGCGTATTGTCTGTCTTGTCTTAATGTTGGTTTAAAATGGAGCACTGTAACAAAAAATAATTTCCCCCAGGGATCAATAAAGTATTCTGATTCTGATTCTGATTCTGATTCAGCACTTTTGTTTTCAGATTAAATTCTTTTTCTTTTTATCTCATTCAAACTTTTTAACTTAAAATTCAGCAATTAATTCATTTCAATGCATACATTCAGATTCAAGCATTCACACTGCAGTTTCTTCAGAAAATGCACTTTCTAGTTGACAACTAGAATACATACTTACATCATGTATGGACCAATGAAGAGGAAGCCATGAATCAAGCCAAAGTTAGAAACTTAAGAAAACTTTTTTTTCCTTTTCTTTTTTTTTGCCAATGTTTGTAATTAGGGTGTAGATAGGTACACAAAGCTATATCATCTGGGGAGTATGTGGCAGGGACTAATCACGATCGCAGACTTTAGAGGGAAAACCAGCACACCGCAGACCACGGCCTCTCTGTGTGAGGATCTAAACGTATTCTACGCTAGATTCGACACAGTGAACACCATGAGACCGGACAGTGTGCGCACCGCGGATGATGTCAGTGCGCACATTGTGTCTGAGGAGGATGTGCGGAGGTGCTTCAGGAAGGTGAACGCACGCAAAGCTACTGGTCTGGACGGGATTCCCGGCCGCGTCCTCAAGTCATGCGCGGCTCAGCTGGCTGGAGTGTTCACACACATCTTCAACCTTTCCCTCTCTCTGTCTGTAGTCCCAGCCTGCTTCAAAATGGCCACCATCGTCCCTGTACCCAAATCCTCCACCATCTCCTCATTGAACGACTGGCGACCTGTAGCCCTGACCCCCATCGTAAGCAAATGCTTCGAGAAGCTGGTCAGGGACTTCATCTGCTCTGCACTACCCGACTCACTGGACCCTCTACAGTTCGCATACCGCCACAACAGGTCCACTGATGATGCCATAGCCCTGACACTACACACTGCCCTGTCACACCTGGAGAAGAGAGACACGTATGTGAGAATGCTGTTTGTAGATTACAGCTCAGCATTCAATACCATCGTTCCCTCGAAGCTGGACAGGAAACTGCAGGATCTAGGACTGAGCAGCTCCCTCTGCAGCTGGATCCTTAGCTTCCTGTCTGACAGACGCCAAGTGGTCAGACTGGGCAGCATCACCTCATCCCCCGTCACACTGAACACTGGTGCTCCACAGGGGTGTGTACTGAGCCCTCTCCTATACTCACTCTACACCTAAAACTGCACAGCCACTAACAACTCCAACATCATTGTGAAGCTTGCGGACGACACTACAGTGGTGGGTCTTATCACCAATGGTGATGAGACGGCTTACAGGGAGGAGGTCAGCGCCCTGACCCACTGGTGTCAAGACAACCATCTCACCCTCAACGTCGCAAAGACAAAGGAGTTGATAGTGGACTTCCGGAGGTGCAGAGAAGTACACACCCCCATCACCATCAACGGCGCTGCTGTGGAGAGAGTGAGCAGCTTCCGGTTCCTTGGCGTACATCTGGCTGAGGATCTTACGTGGTCAGTACACACAAACAAAACAGTGAAGAAGGCGCAGCAGCGCCTCTTCTTTCTCAGGAGACTGAAAAGATTCGGCATGAGCCCCCGCATCCTCAGGACCTTCTATCACTGTGCCATTGAGAGCATCCTCACTGGATGCATCACCACCTGGTATGGCAACAGCACCGCCTACAACTGCAAAGCTCTCCAGCGAGTAGTGCGGTGCTCTGAACGGATAATTGGAGGTGAGCTTCCCTCCCTCCAAGACATCTACAGGAAGCGGTGCCTGAGGAAAGCGGGGAGGATCATCAAGGACTCCAGTCACCCCAGCCATAAACTGTTCAGACTACTTCCATCAGGAAGGAGGTTCTGCAGCATCCGGTCCCGAACCAGCAGACTGAGAGACAGCTTTTTCCATCAGGCCATCAGACTGCTGAACACGTCATAGACACCTCAGCTTCACTACTGGAACTTTAACATTATGCACTCCATACTGTACAGTAACGCCACTGTTTTGCACATGTCTCACTCTGTATATTTTATTTTATATATTTTATTTATTGTTTACTCTATTTAATTTGTAAAATATGTGTACACACACACACACACACACACACACACACACACACACACACACACACACACACACGTAGAAAAATATTTGGTATACACATCCAGAAATGCATATACTATTATATATTGTACATATATTTATTAGTTTCAGATGTAGCCATTCTTGTATTTTGCTTGTTTACATTATTGTAAACAATGAGGGTGGGGCATGCAGTTGCTGAGCTCCGGTGTAACTGGCCAAAATAGGCCTAATGGTCTAATTACAAAAAGAGCTGATACCGGTCACTTTAAACAATAGGTTGGGTCCCCGCTCGACTGGTACACCTGTCGGCTTTTACCTTTTCCTAAGGAATCCCAACAATTAAATGATACCCATGGCGGGCTTTTGCATTCCTGAACAAATTCAAACAATTAACTGGCTGTTGAAAGACGGGTGGGGCTTGCGCAACTGGTTTTAGAAGTATCACTGCAGCATTTATTTCTAAAGGGACTGAATGTTATTTGTGACCATCTATTGCGTTGAAAACTAGCAGACTCTGTCTCCCTCTTGGATCAACAATCCCGATTTTTAAATAAAATGATCGCATCAACCCATGAAAGAAACCCCAGTAGATGCATAAAAACTAGTTAGATTAAAACTAGTGGTTTGATTAAATGAAACGCTTGTGAACGAGCTGACATTGCCCATTCAGAAGAAATTCCCATTAGTGCCATTTTTAAATTAAAATGCTTGCATCACCACAAGCTGAGACATTGTCAGAATCACAAAATTAGTGTGATTAAAACACTATTACCAACGCTTTTGACTAGATGTAAATAAAAAGCATTCCAGCTCTGTTAAGGCGCACTGTGAACCAAAACGGCTTCCACCCCTCCACGCAAAAACAAAGAATTGCTTTTAAGAACACATATGTCTGCATAACTGAATGTTGAGACACGCCAAAGCGATAAAAATAGTTTAATTAAAAACCTTATGGTTTGTTTAAATTAAAACCCAGTTAAAAACACATGACGCCCTGTGCGTTTCCACACATGAACTCGAATTCCCCTGAACACACCTGAACGTGCATGCGCACAAGCACAAAACCGGTCAAACAGGTTGTCAAACCGGTTTGGTTGGCCGCCATATTGGACTAGTGCCATCGTAATACTACTCACAGGGTTTGCAGGGCTGGCTCAATCAACGGCTGCCACACCACTAAGATGTTTTCAGAAATATGCAAGCAGAAGATGGTGGACGCTATATTATTAGTATAATACTTGTAACTCTGTAGCAGACAACAGTTTGATAAAGTGCTATGTAAAAAAACTAACAAAAGATTAGATTCTATACGTTTCAAAGATATTTAGTTTATATATTTTATATGATACAGTACATGTGTAAGAATGACCAATGTGCCAAAAAATGATCGTCTGCCAAAACTGATTTCCGGTTTTTGCCCTAAACTGCAAACTAACCTGCCTGCTATGAATAACTTGTTGGTCTATAATACGTGAAACATATGTCAAATGTATCCCTCATTAATGATATCAAGTCACTTTGAGCCACCAGCAACATTCCTGTAACAAGGTAGAAGCTGCAATCAGTTTTTGGCTGTGACTTTTATATATCCTTTGTTTCTGAACTGGATAAATAATCTTGTTGACATTAGAAATTTATTTTTTAAGAGTAATCTGGTCAAGAGGACAGCAGGCAGCGCAACAAATTGTACCTACATTATAACCAGAGTTATAAAAATACTTGAACAACAGGTAATTATTGTATATATAAAACCCCTTTGTAAACCATGTTCACCGAAGTCTATTTACCAACATACATAAAGATATTACACACGGAAACATTGGAAATCAGTTTTGGCAGGCAAACACTTTTTGGCACAACGCTGGCTATAATTCAATTATCCGTGTAATTAGCTAAGTAATTCCTAAATGCGTGTAGATTAAAGGAAATTATTTTACCTAGATTTGATTGTCTCTGATGAGCCTAAGGTACAAAACGTGCGGGCGACGACGATAAGGTTTTTCTAGCTCCTCGAGAATTAAAATTGTCCAAACAACGGAGTAGGGGTGGGTTTTGATAATCGATTTATCGATTAAAATCGATTCTGGCTTGGATAACGTGATATCGATTCATTAAAATCCTGAATCAATTTTTTAAATAATTTATTTTGCCAGAAACGCCAGAATCTCAGGTTAAACCTCACAAAATTTCAAGAACCACCAAACAGCTAAAACAGTAAATTAGAGCAGGTATACAGATTCTGCACAAAGACATAAACACAAAGCTCGGACTGCAGACGGATCAGAATCAGTGAGATGTCGCCTTTCTCACCCGACGGCACGGGCACGGTCGGGGCTGAAAGCCGACAGCTCGCTGATTCTGATGTTTCGGCGGGTCCGCGCTTTGTGTTTACGCCCTTTTTGCGGTGATTCTAAAGCTGTTAGTTTTATCTCTCTCCAAACATTATTGACCAAACCAGCAGCAAAAGAAGATCCAAACTACACTTCACAAAAACATCGTCATGAATTCACTCTTACTTTTGCTGTTTTGCTTCCACCACGATAAAATCACACTTCATGCAGAGCTCTCTCTCTCTCTCGCTTTCTCTGTATACTTCAAGAACAGTTTCCCATCTAAAAATCTATTTTCTGCATTATTCGCTTGCTTGTTACGCACAAGTCTACCGTTGTTTACAGCGCTGTCGGCCGCTGTTTTTTTTCCTTTTACTTACTTCTGAAAAGAAAGCCTCATTTCTGCTGTTCAATAGGCTTCTGAACAAATGTAAACTTTTTAAAATTATGCAAAATGCAAAACGCTCAGCCGTGTCTCTAATAAAACCGCTGTAACTTTGCTCTGCTTCACTTCAGCAGCATCAGGTAATGTTCATATCTTGATTAATGGTTTTCTTTTGTTTTTGATGTACTGCAGAATATTTTTATAAAACCCCAGGCCAGGAAAATCGCCTTCATGTTTTTCTGTGTTTTATCTTCAGCTACTTTGACACAAAGGCATCTGCTGTGATGCTCACACCTTTGATAAAGTCTTGCCAGTGTCAGCTTCCTTTTTATAGACACAAAATATGTAAACCATGTAAAAATATGTATAATATTTCTGACTGTCTGAGGCAAAATTTCCCAGATTTAAATTGAATCAATCGAATTGAATCAAATCGTGGATCGAATCGATTCAGGACCTGGAGAATCAGAATCGAATCGATTCTAGAAATCAGTGACGATACCCAGCCCTACAACAGAGCAACATTTCTGGGTCTATTTTAAAGTTTTCGCGCTGTGGTGCTAGCGACCGAAAAAACACGCAAGTAAGGGCGGAGTTGAAGGCTAGGAGGCTGTCCACAGCCCATCGGTTATGTTGGATACTCATTGTTTGCTCAATAAAGTTTCTATGGAAAAAAAAGGGGGGGCTGTCCACAGCCGCTCACTTCCTGACTACCCGTCCATCTAAGGACACTACCTTGTGACGTAGGTAGGTAGTGTTCTTATTAGCATCCTTCCCCTGACTTCGGACACAGCATATAGCTATTATTTCACTTTCCTTCAAGTGTCTACTTTTTGAGGTTTTACCTTAAAAAAAAAAAAAAAAAACTCTCAGTCAACAGTTCCCCTGTCACAACAGTCAGGAGGTAGTTGCTCTACCACTCTCCTCCACCTCCAAAGAGAAATATTTGTCATTCAACCTAGAAAAAAGGAGGAAGCCAGCATATAGTATATACTGTAAACTTGAGTATTAAAATATTTACATGGATGTGAGAAAGCAACTTCCAAAGTTACAGCAAACTGGCCTACCACCACCTTTGCTTCTGGGCATGATCTGATCTAAATTAATATCGTTTGACATCACAGCTATTAGAGCAGCCAGCGTAATGTTGTAATGTTCCTGCTGCATGAGATACTTGAAACATCGTGTATGGAAGCAACTTTAATATTTTATCTAGTTTTTATTAATTTTACTCTTCCTGAGCACTTAAAGCACTTTATGCAACTTGCCTCTTTCGTCCATTCAAACAAACACTTTCTTTCTACGTTACTCTGATGGATGCATCCGATAGCAACTTGGGGTTAGTATCTTTTCCAAAGTGCAAACTACCAGCCTTTCGATTAGTAAATGACCTGCTCTACCTCCTGAGCTACAGCCTCCCTATGATAACATAAAAGATGGGTGGTCAGCGTATTCCAAAAAGTGGACACATAGTAGACATTACAAATGTGTGTCAAGGAAGCCTGGAATTAAACATTGAGCTATTACTGTGGAACCCATTCATTATTTTTGCTACTCACATGTATATAATTAAGTAGATCTAAATCTAAATAGAGAAGTCTATGTTATTTATAAGGACAGACTGTGTGTTATCCTGTTCCCATTTTGCTCACTGAGGTAAATTTGGGATTTTGAGATATATAAATAATACTATCTCGACCTGTTGTTGGGAAAGCAACCTTATTTTGTTTTTTGCCCCCTCCTGCACAGCACATTGGGTGTGTCAGTCCAATAGAGTGCTACCGTTTTACCACAAAGATAATATTTTTGTATCTGCTTCACTGCTTCACTTTCAGTACACCCTGCCCACCTCAGAGGCAATTCTCTCTGATAGGGATAGTGATTCCGCAAAGGCCCAGCAAAGATTAATGTTGATACTTTCCAGTGTGTTGCATCCATATAGGACAACATTTCCCTTTTCAGGTGATTACCTATCTGTTCAGCCATCTGAACAAGATGAACAGGTATGTGTTCCATCTGCCGCCTCTAATGAGTGGCACACATTGTCAGACCATTGTTACACATGCCAGATCCACTGGTGAACTTGGTGATTAAATCCCAGGCAACCAGTAGCAGGCCCCTGGAAAATAACCTCATGGACTTCTATGCTCTCGCTTGCATTGTTTATATATCGATTCACTTCTCTGCCCACCTAAACACAATATATTGTTGCACAGCAGTGCATCATGGTCATTTTAAAGTCAAGACACTGCTGAATCTGTTTGCAACATTTATAGCCTCAGTAAAGAATCTGTCCAGAATGGCTGGTGGCCTAAATACTAATGAGCATCTGTGTCAGAGTAATAAAAAGCATTTCTGGTTCCATTTCTTTTAGTTTGCTGGCTTGAATGCTCTGACCTTGTGATATGCTGTTGATGATCAATGCATTCTACATCTTTTTCAGCATACTGTTTTGCATAATAACAAACAGGTGCAACTGATGTTAAACATTAAAAAAGGCTGAGTGTATATTCTACGCAATGTGCATAATAAAGTAAAATCATTAAGTGCATATGAAGACTGTTTAAGGTTTTTAGTTCCTGACATCCCTTTAAGTTGTGAACAAAAAGAAGTGCATGAAAATAAATCAAATAAAGCCAATCTCCCCTTCAAGATCAACTTCCTGGGCTTGTCCATTGTGCTTTCAGTGTGTTTCTACTTTTAGATTTTCCAGTGGAAGCACTGTTTTATTCTCTTGTACTATTATATCTCCAAACCATGTGAGATCTCCTCCTGTGTGTCATATGAGTCATCCTTTAAGTTGCTTTTTATTTACGGAGCAGATTCTAGTGAGCATTTGGGTAAGAAGCAGAGTTTATACAGGAGTAGAAATGAGTGTATCACAGGGTCAGCCTAGGTTGAGTGATTTGGTGGCAAAGTTAGACAGGGAAGTTCAAGATTGTTCGGACATGTGCAGAGGAGGGATAGCAGATATACTCCACAAAGGATGCTGAAGATCAGGTTTCGGGTAGGAGGTAAGATAAAGACCACAGAGAAAGTTTATGAAGCTGAAAGACATGTTTTAATATTTGTATGAGTTTGAGGTCCATAGTTAAAATGCAGAACTTATGGTACAAGTAACGAACAGTGCTGAGGAAGTTCTATTGACTGAGTAGGTAACTCCTTCACGGCTGAGGCATCACATATAGAAATGGCTATCTTCTTAGCTATTTATACAATCAGGTTTGTGGTAGGCACAGTTGGCAAAAGTACAGACATTCTTAAGTAAAAGCACAAATAATACTATTAAAAATACTTTAGTAAAAGTTGAAGTACTGATTAAACTTCTTGACTTAAGTAAAAGTAAAGAAGTAGAGGCTCTGAAATGTACTCATAGTAATGAAGTAAAAAGTAGCTCTTTGGAGGATGTTTCTATTTTTATTTTTGTTTTGTCTATTTTTGTAGCACAAGGTTCAAAGCTAACTGAACCTTGTGCTACATTAAAATGATGATACAATAATATCAGTAGATGGGAATACAAACTTTAACTATACTTTTTAAAATTCTAATTATACTGTGCTTGAATCTGAAGAAAAAGAAGAAAAATATAAAGATCACACTGAGCAGTTGCAGTCGCTCAGTGTGGGGAAAAGAATCACACTCACAATAATGTCTATTGAGAGCTTCAGTAGATTTTCTTAGTGTACAGGCTGTGATCAGCTGACCTGCTGCTCTTTGTGGATGTACACAACTCAATTCAACCAGATGTCAGCAGATGTTTCATGAGCTGTCCTGGCTGATGTCCATCCTCTACACTGACAGTACACTGTTTATGCTCACTGTTTTCTAGATGGTATGAAGTTGGTGTGATGGTGGACTTCAGTGAATGGAATTCAGCATCATCAGCTAAAAATTCATATGAATCTCTGCTACACTTGATGTAACCTAACTCCTGACCATAACCACAGTCACTGTGCACTAGTCACACACAGTGCAGCAAACTAACCTGGTTATCCTGCACTGCACTGCAGAGGATTGTCATGCAACTATTAAATGACACAGTTAGTCTACCTCAGTTTGATTTGCATGTTTCACAATATGAAAAAAAACATACATGTCACACGTACAGACCCAATATCTGATTTAAAAACATGAGGACTTGCATGTAAACTTTGAATGAGCAGTCCTTCCCTTTAAATCAAAGCTCTCATCTTCCTCTCCTGTCTTTCTTATCTTTCGTTTGAAACGCATCGTTTTCTCTCCGTTTTGGCCTCCCGTCCACACTGAGACGGCATTTTGCCCAAGGAAAAACTCGAAAACACATACATTTAAAAACGGAGCTGTCCCGTCGCAGTGTGGACACTCGAAAACGCAGACTTTCGAAAACGATAACGCATGTTGGTCATATGATGCAGTCATGTGACCACTTAAACCAAGATGGCGGACGGCATCGGACAGCAGTTGTTTTGTTTGGTAGGCGAGTCATCTTGCATTTCACGCATGCGCGGAACTGCAACGTCAGTGTTTTCGGCCGTTTTAGTGTGGACGCGCAACTCTTTGAAAACGCTAGTGTGGATGCTGTTTTCAAATCTATCCGGGCTAGTGTGGACGTGGCCTGAGTGACAAACAAACAGTTTGTGTGTTTGCTGATGTTTGTAGAGCTGATAGAAACGCTGCATTTGAAATTACCTGACACTTAAACAGTAATTCCCTTTATGCTCCTAGCTCCTCTTTTGTAGGGCTAGCTAGATGCCAAAGTACAGCAACCACATCTTATGGACACCTGCAGTTGTTCCAGTGTTGTGGCAACAACAAAAACATAACAAAAAAACCCACCATCCAACTTTTAACCACGTCGTCTCTTTTTATGCGGCATCTCATGAACAGCACTTCCTTTCATGTGTTTCTGTTTAGGCTCAAATCAGTTTGATGTTTGGAGACTCGCAGTGACGATATAGATCGACCCAAATACGGTAAAGCACACTAACAAGAACGTTTTGAAAATGTAAGGAGTCGAAAGTACAGAAAAAAACTACTAAAGTACAGATACCTGAAAATTCTACTTAAGTACAGTAACAAAGTGTTTGTACTTCGTTACTTCTCACCTGTGGTGGTAGGACTGCAGGCTGTGTCAGCTTACTGACATTGGGGCAACAGGCAGTGTTCACCCAAAAACAAGAACGTGGGCCATTCGAATCCCTACCAATGGCATTGCTTAGAATTACCACTTAACCCAGTCCGGTAACCCATTGTTAAATTTCAAATGACATAAAGTAGCTGCAAAAGTAGTTTTTAAAAAACCCTGTAATCCCCCTTTTGCTCTTTTCATTTACTGTTTACATGAAACCAGAGCTCAAGTATGACTGACCAGTAATAGTAAGGCAACAAACAGAAACAAGAAAATGTCTTTTACCCCAAATCTTTTCCATTGCATGTAGTTGGACTGTAGACGAAAGTTAAAGTACCTGGAGAAAGCCCACACAGGAACAGGTGGAACGTGCAAATTTCACAAAGAAAGTCCAGCTGCACAAGACAATCATCATACTGCAATTACAGGAGGGTTTCATACATCCAGATCCTTTGAAGTAAAACACAAGAAGGTACAAACCTAACCACTAAAAGAAACTTTTCCTATATTTTAAGTCCTGATAAGCCTTAAGCTGTTTTCTTTATTAAATATCCTATGGTGTAAGTCATTGTTTTAATAATATGCCACTGGTTTGAGAAAGTGTAAAATGGCTCCACCGATTAGGTTTCAGGAGGACAGAGAAAAGAGGGAAAATGGAGCAAATAAGGAAAGTAATATAGCAAGTTTTGCATGTGTTTAAATTGGCTCATTTTATCATCCCATAGATGTTATTGTATTAGATGCATTACATAAAAAGCACTGTAGAATACACTGGGAGGAAAAACAGCATTATACTTGTACTGAATAAATTATGTACCTACAGCCTACAAGAAGTAACCATATTTAGACAAAAAGGTCATGTGTTAAGTTATTGGCAAGTTTGGTTAGCACATTGCATCCACAGATAGAGACTCATTTGTCCATGCTCTTAATTTTAACCCTTTGAAGCCTACATGTTATTAGTAACAACCACAAACCTCGGCCTGAACACAAACCCTGTGTTTTGGGGTGTAGCAAATGGTCCTTATTAACATTTAAAAAAAAATTTTTTTTAGTTACGACAAACAAAAAAATTGAGATGACATATTCTGATGCTTAGATTTTTTTTAGAGTTAGGCTTAGAGTTGGGTGTCAAATCTGTGTTATGGTTGATGACTTAGATCTCAGAGGATTAGAAGAGTTGGAAGAGTGTTGGAAGTTGAAAAAAGTTTATCTCAGTTTACCCGCCCTAGCTCGTCATGGTTATGTCACCTGTATTTGCATGAAGTCGGCTAATAAAAATTCACTTAGTAACAATGTTGCTGCAAATTGCTACCAGTGTGTACGTAGCTTTAGCATTAGGGTTTGGGTCATGTCCCATGATGACTTAGACCTCAGGTGTTAAACAAAAAAGTAGATTGATAATGATCCTTCATATTCATACAGTTTCTGTGAATTCTTAAAACATTTTTTCATTAGTTTGCATTTTACAATTCAAAATCAATAGGCAGTATTTATGCTTTTTAAATTACAGAAACAACTAGTTCACATAGGGGGAGAACTGGCTGCTAGGGAGTTGGAAGGGAGTCACAGAGGGCTGGACTGTCTGCTGTGTGGTCAGGAGTTGCAGTGGATGTCATCAGCGCGAACATCTCTGTTTCTATGAGAAAACTCACATCCTGATATCAAAAACCACTTTGACCTCTGGCAACAGTAAGCTTTGTATTCTACAAATCATTTTTCAGTGTATTTTATCCTCTGATTTGCATATCTCCAAAAAATATCTTCACCTACCCAACTCATTCCAAGAGTTTTATTTTGGATCATTCACGTAACGTGTGAGGCAAAACCAAATGAGGGGTGACTGAATATAGTTTTTCATAAGCATTGAGGTTTGTCGGGATGAATGTGTTCGTGTTATTAAGCACTGCATCTGCTGCGGCACTCGGAGCATGTTTGGATTTCGGAGCTGTTAATCAGTCCTGCAGATCAAACCGATGTGGCTCTTAAATGAGTTATGTTGGCTTTGCAGTGATTTTAAATGAATGTTGATGAGGGTTAAATACAAAGATAGTAGAGCTGCTGTCAGTTTAGCTGCTGGATTCGTTTGCCAGATTACATGAGACAAACTCCATCATCAACATTTAAATGCAATTCAAAGGTGCACTTTCCCCTCGCACGCTTGATTAGCTTTGTTTTGTTGCACACTTTAATATTGTTGAATTTTCTTTTACTTCTTTGTGTTCCTCTTCTTCTTATACTTAGTTCTGTAAAGTAATTGAATAATACTCATTTGACTTTGTATAATTTCTCCTTTTGCATTTTAGAGTCAATTTATTGCTCACAGTTGGTTTACCTTTGTAACCCTAGTCATGACATGTAACACTTTTGTGCTTGAGTTTTTTTTTATTTATACTGAACAGAGTTTTGCCTGCACACCGTCATTCACCACCACTGCTGAGCAGCCTTCTAGCTGACTCCACACACACCTCTCACTCCACACCCCGGTATCCTTGAAAAAAGGGTGAGAGTGTGATTACTGATGCAGCAGCTATCCTGCCAGCCTCCCTGGCACTGGCCCTCGAGCCTCCTGCACCACCCATGCCTTGCAGCGGAGCTATAGACGACACCTCTGCCACAAACTTAAACAAAAACATATACAGTGGGGCAAAAAAGTATTTAGTCAGCCACTGATTGTGCAAGTTCCCCCACCTAAAATGATGACAGAGGTCAGTAATTTGCACCAGAGGTACACTTCAACTGTGAGAGACAGAATGTGAAAAAAAAATCCATGAATCCACATGGTAGGATTTGTAAAGAATTTATTCGTAAACCAGGGTGGAAAATAAGTATTTGGTCAATAACAAAAATACAACTCAATACTTTGTAACATAACCTTTGTTGGCAATAACAGAGGTCAAACATTTACTATAGGTCTTTACCAGGTTTGCACACACAGTAGCTGGTATTTTGGCCCATTCCTCCATGCAGATCTTCTCGAGAGCAGTGATGTTTTGGGGCTGTCGCCGAGCAACACGGACTTTCAACTCCCGCCACAGATTTTCTATGGGGTTGAGGTCTGGAGACTGGCTAGGCCACTCCAGGACTTTCAAATGCTTCTTACGGAGCCCCTCCTTTGTTGCCCGGGCGGTGGGTTTTGGATCATTGTCATGTTGGAAGACCCAGCCTCGTTTCATCTTCAAAGTTCTCACTGATGGAAGGAGGTTTTGGCTCAAAATCTCACGATACATGGCCCCATTCATTCTGTCCTTAACACGGATCAGTCGTCCTGTCCCCTTGGCAGAAAAACAGCCCCATAGCATGATGTTTCCACCCCCATGCTTCACAGTAGGTATGGTGTTCTTGGGATGCAACTCAGTATTCTTCTTCCTCCAAACACGACGAGTTGAGTTTATACCAAAAAGTTCTACTTTGGTTTCATCTGACCACATGACATTCTCCCAATCCTCTGCTGTATCATCCATGTGCTCTCTGGCAAACTTCAGACGGGCCTGGACATGCACTGGCTTCAGCAGCGGAACACGTCTGGCACTGCGGGATTTGATTCCCTGCCGTTGTAGTGTGTTACTGATGGTGACCTTTGTTACTTTGGTCCCAGCTCTCTGCAGGTCATTCACCAGGTCCCCCCGTGTGGTTCTGGGATCTTTGCTCACCGTTCTCATGATCATTTTGACCCCACGGGATGAGATCTTGCGTGGAGCCCCAGATCGAGGGAGATTATCAGTGGTCTTGTATGTCTTCCATTTTCTGATGATTGCTCCCACAGTTGATTTTTTCACACCAAGCTGCTTGCCTATTGTAGATTCACTCTTCCCAGTCTGGTGCAGGTCTACAATACTTTTCCTGGTGTCCTTCGAGAGCTCTTTGTTCTTGGCCATGGCGGAGTTTGGAGTCTGACTGTTTGAGGCTGTGGACAGGTGTCTTTTATACAGATGATGAGTTCAAACAGGTGCCATTCATACAGGTAACGAGTGGGGGACAGAAAAGCTTCTTACAGAAGACATTACAGGTCTGTGAGAGCCAGAGATTTTCCTTGTTTGAGGTGACCAAATACTTATTTTCCACCCTGATTTACGAATAAATTCTTTACAAATCCTACCATGTGGATTCATGGATTTTTTTTTCACATTCTGTCTCTCACAGTTGAAGTGTACCTCTGGTGCAAATTACTGACCTCTGTCATCATTTTAAGTGGGGAACTTGCACAATCGGTGGCTGACTAAATACTTTTTTGCCCCATTGTAAGGGCATCAGGTTTGGGTTTTAAAAACACACATACACACTGATGACATACTCTGCTGGTCAAAAGTTTTAGAAAATCCCAATTTTTCCAGTTTTGTATTGAAATATAATATCTCATTGCATCCATTGAAATGACAGCATAGTACAAATAAGCATTTTGAGTTAAAAAAGAAATCGCAGAATCAATTTATAGACCAAAATGTATTCTAAACCTTTGACTCATCAAAGTAGCCACCTTTGGCAAATATAACAGCTGAACTCACCCATGGCATTCTTTCTACAATAGAAATCAAAGATTCTTCATAAAGTTCTTCCCATATCTGTTGCAGAAGTTCCCATAAATGTGCGGCACTTGTAGGTTGCTTTGCTTTGAATCTTCTGTCTAGTTCATCCCAAACCAACTCGATGGGGTCAGGAGTCTGTAGTTTTCAAGCTTACCATCTTGTTCTTTGTTCCTGAAGTAGATCTGGCATAGCTTGGACTTGTGTTTAAATGGTAAATGGCCTGTATTTGTATAGCGCTTTCCTAGTCCCTAAGGACCCCAAAGCGCTTTACACATCCAGTCATCCACCCATTCACACACACATTCACACACTGTGTTTAGGGTCATTATCTTGCTGTAGGATGAATCCCTGATGCTGTGGTAGCCATTTTGGTTCAGGGTGCCACTTACTTTGTACAAGTCACCAGCCCTGGATCCAGCACATTCTCCTTTTTTTCCATTTTCCTCTGTCATTTGCTGAACCCAGCTCTGCTTCTTTCGTTTCTTTTGGAAGTACCTTATACCATATATATGATAGAATATATTACAATGTTTTGATAATATAGGTTTAAAGATGTCAGGTTTAAGACAATAATACTCTGGCTCACTTTTTTTTAAAATGTAATTCCTTCCATTTTTTACTGACCTCTTGAAAGGGCTCCTGACTGTACATGGGGCCCTAGGTATCTGCTGAAATGAAGAAAATGGACAAAACTGCAGCCCAAAGATTGTCTGTGATAACCCTATCCACAGCAAAAGGTTAGTAATAACAACACTGCTGCAACATGGCCTCTCAGACCAGAAAAAAGTATTTTGTGTGTGTGTGTGTGTGTGTGTGTGTGTGTGTGTGTGTGTGTGTGTGTGTGTGTGTGTGTGTGTGTGTGTGTGTGTGTGTGTGTGTGTGTGTGTGTGTGTGTGTGAGTTCCAGACTGATAGATGAAAAGACAGACAGACACATGACGTACAGGCACATATCACCACCATCATTATCACATCCATGAAGATATCACCATGGAGACCTGCATATATGTGGGCGTGTCGCGGTGGGTGTTGGACGGCGCTGCCTGGCACGGCAGACATCAGTATACCTCCTCACCTATACAATATCATAGCCATCATGTATTAAGGATTCCCCACCATCCCTTTGTTCTTGCTTCCCTGCTGTCGATCGGAGTCGCGGCGTATTTTTAGGCGTGTGTTCATTCTTTCTATCCGCTTTCGCATAACCCAACATAGCAGCTTCAAATTGATTTTGGCGTGCAAGAACTCTCCCGCTGCCTCTCTCCAGCGTTCCCTCTCCACACTTCTTCTCCTTAGATTCCCCCTCCATCTGTTTTTTCTCAGCCACCATCCCCATGCTTTCTATTCATTCTCTCAGCTTCTGGCACTTTGCAGACTTTTCAGTAGTCTTCTTTTTCTTCTACTCCTCTTCTGCTTTTCTCTCTACTTCCCCTGCTTTCATACTCCCTGTGCCATGTCACAGCAGCTGAGGCCTGCCATGAGCAGAATCTGTGTGTGTGTGTGTGTGTGTGTGTGTGTGTGTGTGTGTGTGTGTGTGTGTGTGTGTGTGTGTGTGTGTGTGTGTGTGTGTGTGTGTGTGTGTACAATAGGACCAGCAGTCCTGTGGGGTGGGAGGCACAAACAACATCCGCAGGGCAACAAACAGTATTTTTCCACTGATGCTACAACACATTCAGGGAAGAAAGGAGGGATCTGGAAGGGTGGGGGATGATGGAGAGAAAGATAAGAACAGAGAGATAGGGACAACTGGATGGTGTTAAAAATACTGTTTTCTGGATGCTTTTTATGTCTTACCAATTTATGCTTGGGTTTGTTGTAGGCATCTGTGGTGCTGTAAAATCTCACGAACGATGGCCTCTGGATATGCAAGTCTTACCAGGCTGCAACAATCAGCACAAGACTGAGCAGCACTTCACAATACTGAGCCACTGAAGAAAGACATCACCTTTGAAATTCTTATGTAATCTTTGTTTTGATGTTATACATTTTATTTTTGGTGACCTGAAACATCTACCCTTTGATCCTAATGAAAGAGTGGCAGAGTCAAATCAAGTCTCATGTGTCAACATTTCTGGCTCAAGCACATGTAGAAATCATTTGGTGGTTGAGAGGACACACAAAAAGTGGGTGGTCTTCAGTGTTAGGTGTAATGAGTGCCACAGTAAAATATCCCTGTACAAATTACATTTTTCAGTAATGCAGTAACTTAACATTATAGTTACAGAAATTAACAGTTTCTAATTTTTTATGTCAGTTTCATTTTAATGGAGAGAGACAGAGCATCATCCAAAAATCCAGAAAAAAGATTGTACATAAAGGTTATTAACTGATTTGAATGTGAAATAAGGATTTGATCCTTTATAGCCCAACAAGGCCTCCCTGTTCAACAAAAATTAAGCTTTTTGTTTGGAGGAATAGAAATCCTGAATATGACCCGAAAACACCATCTCCATAGTCAAGCACAGGGGTGGATAGGGATGCACCGATACCGGTATCGGGTATCGGCCTCGATACCACATTTTCTAAAGTACTCGTACTTGTTAAAAGTCCCCCGATACCGGGGACCGATACCACAGTCTGAGACCTGTCTATGTTTGAGCGGCATGTAAGGGGTTAATCACAGGCGCCGAGTGCCCGCCCCCAGGCCCCGAGTGCCTGAGAGACAGAGG
This sequence comes from Rhamphochromis sp. 'chilingali', assembly GCF_963969265.1. Classification (NCBI taxonomy): domain Eukaryota; kingdom Metazoa; phylum Chordata; class Actinopteri; order Cichliformes; family Cichlidae; genus Rhamphochromis; species Rhamphochromis sp. 'chilingali'. The sequence continues at coordinate 6,031,631 of NC_137938.1, forward strand.
TCAAGGTAGAAGGGCATTATAACCAGTGATGGGAATAACGGCGTTACAAGTAACGGCGTTACTCTTTTCAGTAACAAGTAATCTAATTAATTACTATTTCTATCATTACAACTCGATCGTGGCTCAAGAGTTGGCAGTTCATCTTGCAATCGGAAGGTTGCCGGTTCGAGCCTCGGCTCCAACTGTCTCGGTCGTTGTGTCCTGGGGAAAGACACTTCACCCGTTGCCTACTGGCGGTGGTCAGAGGGCCCGGTGGCACTAGTGCCCGGCAGCCTCGCTTCTGTCAGTGCGCCCCAGGGTGGCTGTGGCTACAATGTAGCTTGCCATCACCAGTGTGTGAATGTGTGTGTGAATGGGTGGATGACTGAATGTAGTGTAAAGAGCTTTGGGATAAATGGCTGCAAATAACTTTGTTTGCAAAACTTATGCATATGATTTTAAAATTGACAATTTATATTTGCATTTAAAGTTTAAATTTAAAACATGATTCATTAAACATGTTTGTGGTTGTTACAGTAAAAAATATAACTTTTTCTACTCGAATTTTATATTTTTTGTCTGATTTTAGAACAATTGTGATAATTCAGTATGTCAAAATGAAAACATTTCATTGTAAATTCAGACACGTGAGTTTGTGCTGAAAAGGATACCAAACAAGGCAAATAAACAGTTTTTAAAGGTGAAATGTACAGGGAAAATCAGTAGTTATAAATGGCCAATTATACCCTGGACCTCATAGGGTTAAACAATTTATTTATTTTTTTAAGTGACGCAATAGTTACTTTTCAAGTAATTAATTACTTTTAGAATCTTGTAACTCAGTTACTAACTCAGTTACTTTTTTGAAGAAGTAACTAGTAATTATAATTAATTACTTTTTCAAAGTAACTTGCCCAACACTATTATATTATATTATATTATATTATATTATATTATATTATATTAGTCACAATACGGCTGTGTGCAGGCAAGAGTAGGACCCAAACGCAAACTCACAGAGTCAAAAGGTAAACTCAAAAAACACAGCTTTATTGCTGGCGTGGGACACGAAAAACAATACAAACTAAACTAAACTGGGAAAACTAAAGCACAAGGAGCCACAGGGAAAAATCACACAGCTATGAGGGAGGACGCAACACTGACAAAGAGAAACATGGGGCTTAAATACACTGAGGGATAACGAGGGGGAATGAGCCACAGGAGGAGAGCACAGCTGAGAGTAATTAAGCAGGACGAGGCAAGGGAAGCAAAACTAGAAACATTAACATAGAACAGACTGTGAAAGTAAAACAGGAAACACACTGACGGAACTCAAGACATGTGAACTTAACAGACTGGGGGAGACAGAACATAGGGATCTGAAACATGGAACAGAAAGGCACAGTAGATCAACATGAACATAACAACGCCACAGGGGAAGAGTAAAACTGAACACGATGAACACAGAAACACCAGACCTCTTCACAATAAAACAGGAAACATAATGAGACGTAGGCATGACAACCCAAACTTCACAATGTAAGACACAGACATGAAACACATGAAGAGCAGGGGAGATTTACCATAGTTGGAAACACGAGGGGAAAATAATAAGAACTAGAAACACTTAAGCATGATAACAAATGAACTTAGGAACCTGAAGGGCTTACATAAACTAAAACATCAAAATGAACTAAAACTCAAAACACTGGGTCATAAGACCCAGGATCGTGACAATATTACACTGATTATAACTGGATAACCCAGCTGGTGTAAGGATGGTGATGGAAATGTGAACCCAAAAACAAAGTGCTGAGCAGATTAAAACTGACCTTCATTGTTTCAGTGTTTCACAGAAAACAAATTCCATAAATCTAAATTAAAGAAAGCAGAACAAAAAACATGGAACCTCTGGAAGCCCAAAAAGTATGAATCAGTTCTGGTCGTTGGCTGAGCAGTGATAAGGGGAACAAAACGGCTGCATGGCCAATGATGGAGACTCTTAAATGGCTTGGTTGAAGGCCGGGGTCAGCTGGGGGGTGACAGTACACCACTGACAATGACATCACAGCCTGACAATGGTGGCAAAGACCTACTGGTGGCTTGGGTGGTGGCCAGGAGTCGGGGCTGAGACGCTTTAGCTCCGGCTGGGGTTGATGTTGATACTTTGCAACCTTCACTTTGCTGTAGAGGTGCAGGGACTGGCTGAGTCCTGGCCACCCCCACCCAGGGAGCAGGGATGGGTACAGGGATAGGCTGGACCATGGCTGCTCTTAGCCTGAAAACAGGGACCAGTGTAGGGTCAGGCTTAGTGTCATGTGAGGCCCCAAGCAGGGCAATGATTTCTGAGGAGGAAGGCAATGCAACATTAACAATTGCTGGAGGGGCCTGCACTCACGCATTATGAACAGTTTCAGAGTGGACTGACTAGAAAACACAGTGCATGGTCTCTGGACAAGCAACAGGCAGCCACTACATGCTGAAAACTCAGTCACTAAAGGTTGAAGCACAGGTGAAATACTCTCTATATTGGCTGACTTATGATACAGTTTTTGTATATCTATGGTCTCAGCAACAGGAAATTCAAAATGCACACTAGCCAGTTTAGGAACAGAAAATACAGTCTTTAGGTTAGGTTGTCTTGTCTTGTTATAGTCCAGTCTCGAAGCAAAAACCTTGTTTGTAATTTCAGCTGGCGTAAAAACAAAAACCTTATGATACTGTGGTTTGAAAATCGAGGACTCAGTCTTCTCTTAGCTAGATCAGCGGCAGAAAATTTATTTTTTTCACTGAAAAAAAATCTGTTAGCCAGCATAGGAACTAAAGCCTCCAAAAAATATACTTGTGTGACGAAATGAGTGTTTAGGTCTGACTCATTTTTACTCACTGGAGAGGAAGCTTTGGGAAACCTGGTGATGATATAGACGTGGGCTGTTCTAGAGAGTGCAGTATAGTGTGGTGGCTGTAGTTTCGGAGGTAGAGCAGCTCATCTACTAATCGGAAGGTAGGTGGCTTGAGCCCTAAGTGCTGCAGGCTGCATCGCAAATATCCTTGGGACAAGATGCTATGAGTATGAATGTGTGTACATGTTAGATAGAAAGCACTTACATCGAAAAAAGTGCTTGTATGAATTAGTGAATGAGGAAAGCTGTATAAAGCGATTTGTGAAGCTGTTTCTTCTTACAATTATTACAAGGCAAGAAAAGTTTAAAACCTTACTCCCTGTCACCACAGCAACATTACTGGCTAATATGTGTCTCACTATATGTTGACTGACTCTTTGGCCGCTAGGGCCATCTTTAGTATTTCTTCCATAGATTTCTATTCAGCATTCAGTGCCATGTCCTCTCCTTATGTAATATTTTTGGTAGTGGCACCATTTTAATACAGAGAGATCATTTGAAAGAACTGAACATGAATTATTGAGATAGAGAAATGTTTTAGGTGATTAGACTCTGATGACCCTTAATGGCAGAATTAAATCCCAGCAGTGACTGGATTTAGGACAGGACCCCGCCACTGTTTAGATGCCAATAGTGGGGAGATGAAGATGGAAGCTTAGATGGAGTCAGTCGGATGAGGTCTAGATGGGGAGGAGGTGGGTTGCAAGAATGACAGAAGAGCACTGAGATTTAAACCATGCAGGTGGGCAACAAGATCTTTGGACTAGTTTAAGTATTAAGGAGTTTTGAGTTTGACAGCATGGGAAAGTGGTATCCCTTTTTCTCCACCTCCACGGGACTTGGCCGTCCATCTGCATCTAAAGGACAAAGGTCACTCTTTCGAAGATGCCAATGTACACATTTTGGACAGAGAAGACAGATGGTTTGAAAGAGGAGTAAAAGAAGCCATCTATGTCCACTGTGAGTGACCATCTTTGAACAGAGACTGTGGTTTACGACACCAACTGTCTGCCATCTATAATCCAGTTTTGAGATCCTTCCCAGACGCCTTAACGCCCACTCATATCCTGGGCCATCTGACCTCAGGAAATCACATGATAGGGTGGGGCCAGGTTTCACAAAGAGGTCACCTGAAACCTTGGTTGATTGTCACCTACACGTGTTTTCACACCTTGGCTCATGTGATTAGGTAGAGGATCATTAGGGGGTCCATTGTCCTTCTTGGGGGGACACTCCCACAGGGCTTAAATCTTGGACTCTACACCATTTGACCCTAGAACTGAAGAAGCTTGTCGGATGAGAGGTGAAACGTCTTCACGCAACATAAAGAAGTCCAGACGCTTTTCTTTCAAAGCTTCTTAGATCACAAATAACAGTTGACTCTGGAATATTTAGCAGCGAGGAAATTTCAAGGGTGGAATTCACTTGCGAAGGTGGCCCGCTATCACGGTACCACGCTTGAATTCACTGAGCTCCTGAAAGCGACTAATTCCTTCACAAATGTTTGGAGAAGTAGTCTGCATGCCTAGGTGCATGATTTTATGTGAACTAAAAACAAAATTTTATTGTTTTCTTCAGAACTTTTTTTCATATAACTTTATATCATTATATATCATCAGTGGCATGAACTGAAAATTTAAAGAAAAAACTAACTTGTTTTTCAGTCTGGCAAATGTGTATGACAAAGCCCACTGGAGGAATGCACCAAAAACTAGATTACATAGCTATAAAGGTTTGTTGTTGTTTTTTTAATTTAAAAATGCATCAGAAATATCCCATAGAAATGCTGAAACTGTCCATGAGTGGATTTTTACTAAAGCCCCTGACAGATGAAGGTTTGCTAAACCCAGGGCTAAGTCTGCCAAATATTTTCTTGCTGGAAAAAAATTTCAATCTGTGAAACAACTTTTTTCACACACTTGTTGTCAGCTCCCCACACTGGTGTTTGCTGTCTCTGTTTGCTTTCAACAAACCACGCTCTCAATGCATTCTGTGAAGCAGCTGCCTGAATTTAAAACTGTATAACCACTCGTCATTTGAACTATTCTACTCATAAGTCCACCACAAAACAGCAGTGCTGCTGTCTAACAGGAAGATTCCAGCAGAGGGAGATCTTTTTGAGCTTGTCATCTTGGCAGAAAGAATTTTTTCCCATTCCTCTGCTCGACAGCACTTCTGCTTTATTAGCGGAACATCATCAGTATTTTAAATTTAGCCCAGGGTTAGGGTTAGGGTTAATGAAAGGCCATAATGCAACCCTTTGAATCACTTTCAGACATTATGTCTGCTTCTTTTGCAATGAAATAACAAGAGAAAAAGGCCTAAGCTGGCCCTGAAACTGCTTGTAATTAATTTTGAGTCTCTAAAAAGCACAGACTATGTATTCCCTAAACAATCAAGCCAATACTTTTGTTCAATCCCAATCCCCTCTCAGTTGATTGATTTGAAATCCAATGTGGTGTCTCCGTCCAGCAAATTATGGACCTTACTGTAAATGCTAGATGACAGTTTACTTGTCAGAGCAACTTTACAAGAAAGATGCAACAGGTTACAGTGTATTGCATTACACATTACTGATAGTGGTTGCATACAGCCTGAGAGGCAATGCTATGCAAAAGTGTGCCACAAAACATAAACCCATAAATGCTCATTAGCATGAAACGGATGAAACATGATGCAAAGTGACATGTCAGCTCACCGGCCGTCGTGCTGTTTTTCTCCACAGGTCGATGCAGAGATGAGGCAAGAAACTCTTGGCTGTGAATTTAAATGCTTTTAAACAAAACCGCAAGCAGCTTGTCACAAAGTCAAAGCTTAAGACAAGAGATGGATTTGTGTTTATGTGTCTGCGTGGCCAATGAACTAATTCATTAATCTGGTTGACAGTTCTCCATGAACTGGGCAGTACTGCCAGTGGTGAGGAATTACAATGAGACAAACTATGCGTTGTTTGGCAGAGCAGTGATGCTCCCCTGACATCTCCAGCACAGTTAAAGCTGTTTAAAATGGTTTTAGAGGAAGTGGAGAAAGACAAACATAAAAAGAAACCAAGAGAACACAACAATAATAGAGCACCAGAGAAGAATGGGCAAAAAGAATGGATAAAAAAATGCCTTATCAGCATCTTGAAATGTATTGTTTACGTGTTTCATAGCCAGCATACTGAGATACGCAGAGAGAGCTATTGTAATTGCTTGATATTTCATCTATGCTTTTTTGCCATATAACTTAGGTATGATATTATATCAGTTGGATACACTATTAGTGGGACATGACAGGGTACACCATGGTCCTCATCAGTCAAATGGAGGGTGTTCTCCAGCTGTAACACATCATAGCAAATCACAAATTTGACACAAAGTTGAGGGAATTCCACACATTGATTTTTGGAGTCAAAATGCAGACTCCTAATGCTAGCAAGCATGGTTAGCCAGCTGCATCCAACAAGCCAACTGTTCGTCTGTCGAGCAAGGTGGGGTTATGGTGCTAGTTGCATTATACCGACACCCTGACACCACTTCACCACTGTACAAATGTCATTTGCAGCTTTTTGGCAAACAGCAGCTGGTCCTTCTTCTTCAGCACCATTAAGCAAGCTGTCAGTCAGAAACCCTGATTACTGATCATCTGCCATTTTATGCTCAAAGACAAGAGCAAATACAAAAACATAATGCCATCTGACTTCCACATTCAGACTACCTTTGAGATAACTCATGTGGTCAAAATGCAACAGTTGCTCTTATGAGGAAGCGTCAGCTGTAAGTACAGATGTGCAAGATATTAAAGCCAAGAGACTGGATGAAGGGCCCATCAAAATGAAAATCTTAACATCTTCAGTTCTGCCACCTCCTGTTTGGCCTCCTTCCTTTTTGCCAGTGTCACTGTCTCCAAATGAGACAGCACACCAGGTCTTACTGCTACTTTGTAAACCTTCCCTGCCACTCTTGCTGCTGTCCTTCTGCCACAGGCACCCCACCCCGTCTGTACTCTCTTCTTCACGTCTCGTGCCCTGTCCATTACTTGACCCCAGGTATTTAAAATCTTAATTTCTTGACCATCTGTAGTCCTTGCATGTTCACCTTACCACCTGTCTCCCTATCATTCTTCTTTTCTCCAGTGCATTGGACTGACTCTCTTCCACCTCATTGGATTGCAATGTCATCTGCAAGCATCATGGTCCTTGGAGATCCTGCCTGACCTCCTTCAACCTTTCCATCACCACTGCAAACAAGAAGGGCCCAGAGTAGATCCCTGATGTGACCCCACCCCCACCTTGAATGCATCTTTAAGTCCTGCTGCACACCTCACCACTGTCTCGCTGTCCTCATACATGTCCTGCACCACCCTCCAATACAAAGTCAGGACTCTGACTTCCTCACACAGTACCACAGTTCCTCTCCTGGCACCGACCTTATCACTCTATTGTTACTACTGATCTGCACATCACCCTTGTTCTTGAAAACTGGCACTAGTATACGTCTTCTACATTCCTCAGGGGAATTTTCCAAGATCATCTTAAACAGTCTGGTTAAAAAGTCCACTGTCCTCTCCTAGACATCTCTACACCTCCACAGGTATGTCATCTGGACCAGCGCCTGGACCATCCTCTGCACTGCCTGATTCACTAACTGCCCTCCATCCATCTTTCTCTCTCTATTATTTTCTAAATTCATAGGTTCATCATTCTCGAAGTACTCATTCCATCTTCTCAACACACTCGCTTCACTAAGCATCAGTAATAAAGATGTGAAAAAGTTAAATTCCTACATTATGGCTTTCACATTTCCAAATACTCACTTGAATACTTGAAAGCAAAAGCAAATACACACACACACACACAGATGGAAGCACACCCACACAGGATAGTACATCTTCTTATTCCAATTTGTTTCAAGCTTCTGCTTTCCTGGGGCATTACACCAGTGGGTGGGTATTACTTCTCTTCTTCATCACTCTCTGATTCTGTCATACACACACAGGAGCACCTAGGGGTGGTGATGATTCACAGAGAAACAAGGCAGAGTGGGATGGAATAGGTGAAGGGGTAGATAAAATTTCTGGTTTAACAAGCATTTTAGAGGTCTTGCATTCCAGGGTGTTTCACACTGTGAGGCTTCACATCTCATCTGGGGCTGTGAACGGCTAACTGCACCTCTGGATAATCTGCTATAGCATCCCTAGTTTGCTGTGTCAACGCTGGCAAAATGATGACTGTGGGCTTACGGGCATACACGATGCCACTGATCTCATTCAGCTGAGGTCACAATCAACTACACCCTTGATGATAAGAAGAGCTGCATTTAGCCCAGTGGGTGACCGCTGTCTTCTTTCCTGTGGAAGATGACTTCACCGATGCTACTTTGTTCATCTTTTACATTTTATGACTGTAAGTTCCGTGTGTGAGACCTGTCATGAGAGCTACTGTAATGTGTTACCTCATCAGCTCACTAGACATGAAATTTGTATTCTACTCACTCAGATTTTTCCACACAATAGTCACACAGGATGAAGTGTAGATTTTCAGTGATCAGTCACAATATACTTTGATACTTGTTTGAAACAAGCATCTGGAAGCATTGCAAGCATCTGTTTGTTACGAGGGTTTGTTGGTTTGTGCCAGTTAGAACAAAATGCATCCAGATGTTACCCCAGTATAAATTAAATGCTTACCTGCTTACTTAAGTGGATGATTAAGCATCACTAAATTAAAACTATACTCAGACCTCAATTCTTTAAATATTTGCAACTGCACCACCTACTATCAGGGATCTTTGAATAGAATACCAGTTCCCAAAGCTGCAGCACTTAAAGACAAACTTTAAGAAAGGTCATGGACTATGTGCATATTATTCTGCGATGATTCAGAGACTGGGCAATAAAGCTATTTCAGCTCTAAATGTAATCATTTTTTTTTGGGGGGGGGGGGGGGGCTAACCCACCTGTTTAATGAGGTCTCAGTAGAGGGGAAGGCCTTAAAAGAGGTCACACTCAGTGGAGACCCTTGTGTGTTTTTCTTTTGTATTCATCTAGGTCGTGGCTCAAGAGTTGGGAGTTCGCCTTGTAATCGGAAGGATGCCGGTTTGAGCCCTGGCTTGGACAGGCTTGGTCGTTGTGTCCTTGGGCAAGACGCTTCACCCGTTGCCTACTGGTGGTGGTCAGAGGGCCCGGTGGAAGCTGAACTTCCAGAGCTTTGGTTAACACCAGACCACATCCTGCTTTGAGGGTTACCAATACCAGGACCATACCTGTCTTCATACTTATGATCGGAGTCGCCACACAAGTTCCAACATTTAAGCCACACTACACCAGGACCTCCCTTGAGGGCATCTTCAAACACTGTCACTGTGGATATTCGGTACTAGTCACGGACCATCAGAATCACGGATAGTCCTAGAGTCTGGACGAAGAGTGGATGATTTGGGGACCTGTATCACTTAATGGTGTTTGTGGTGGCTGGTCCACTATGTTTAATCCAAAGTCAACGAAGCCATGTACCAGGAGATTTTAAAGCACTGCTGACAAGCTTTAAGGAGGTGCCTGTTTGTTTTTTCAGCAGGACTTAACACAGGACATGCCCACAGAGCTACCAAATGTTTGTTTGTTTTTATCACTGTGCTTGATAGTCCAGGCAGCACTCCTGACCTGAACCCCACAGAGAAACTGTGGGGTATTGTCAAAATAGGATAAGAAACAACCAACCCAAAAATGCAGATAAGCTGGAGGCCATTATCAAGACAACCTGGGCTTCAGTAACAACTTAGCAGAATCAGAAGGTGATCACCAACATGCCACACCACACTGATGCAGTAATGTTGGATATTTCTGTATATTAAATCCTTTTTTTGATGTTTTGTGATCTTTGGAAATCCATCCATCCATTTTCTTCCACTGGGATCTTTGAAAATAGTCAAATAATGTGAACTGTGAATTTAGAGAATTTCTGTACAGAGGAGTGGCCCAGAATCCCTCCTGAAATGTGTGCAAGAAATGTGTGCAAGACCAGTGACCAACTACAACAAATAGTTTTCCACTGCACTCGTAAAATGAATGAATAAATACATTTTTAAAAAATATTTTAAAAATAAATAAATGTCAGTCAAGTTATGTACTATTGCAAGATTACCCCAAGTTTACATTTTCCTCTGGGTTTTTCATGACCAAATTGAAAGTGCTCATAAAAACAGGCATCCAGCCTTTTCACAGCCAGCTGATTCAAAAGCCCAGTCAGCTTGATGACATTCTGTCAACACCGTGAAATTTATTTTAAGGTAGCTGTACCATTCGGGGAAGTCTGATAGCTTTTCCTCCTTTTCTTTTAGTGTAAGTCACAGTCAAATGTCATCTAATCTGTTGCACACGGAAAGAGTAAGGGTAGGGATAAGATCATCTATAAACAAGGTCAAGGTTGAAGTTACCTGAACTTTAAGTGTTGTGTTAAAACGTAAAACTGGAAATGCACTCATTCAGCTTCTTTTCTCTACAACGACTTATAAATATATATAAAATAACAGTGTAAGACCCACATCAAACCCAAAAACTAATGTAATGACAAAATAACCGAGAGGTTACCTATGAAAAAAAAGGGGGGGGGGGGGGGGGGGGAACCCTTGCAACTAATTAACTAATTAAACAATTAATACAGTAAAATTTCATTTTTCACACATCAGAAAAATCAGAATTTGATTTAAACTCATCTAAGGAAACACATCAGATGTGTGGATGACAAAAAAAAAGAATCACTTAACTTCAAATCAGTTTTATTTACATAGTGCCAAATCCCCACTTGGCAATAGTGGCAAGACAGTGGTAGTTAGGTTTTAGAGAGGGGGGAGACAAGACAAAGGACACTGTGGAAGAGACCCAGAGATTTACAACAGTTAGTAGAGATGGCACGATACCACTTTTTTATGTCCGATGCCATACCGATATCATAAATTTGGATATCTGCCGATACCGACATAAATCCGATACAGTCTATTTTATAATCAAGACCTTTTTTTTTTATATTTGCTGCATTTTGTATAAGTTCATACTCAAATTTAAAAAGACAAAACACTAAAGCTATTCTACTACGCTTGTATGCAAAAAATACACTGCACCTAAAATATTTTGCAGTTTAGCAATACTCATCTTTTTATTTAAACTTTTAGCAGAGCTTTAAATCTAAGTATTTAAAGTACTATTCAAAAATAATTTCAAATGCAATTTTATGCAGATTTCACAAACTCTTTGGTTCTGAAAAAAAAGTACAATATCAGCACAAAATAAAGTTATTATTCAACAATTTTTTGTTTTTTGAACCACGGAACTGTTTAGCCTGCAACACAGTTTTTTTCAAGGTAAAACTTGAGTCTATCATTGTACGGTCAGACTTAGCAATGACATGAACTTACACACTTGATTTACTTCTTTGGGATAGCTTGCTTGAATATTAAAAGCTGGTTTGGCAGTGTGTAGCGAGGCTCCAGATGCTTTCAGTCTGAACTTCAGACCGCCAACAGGTCTCGCACGCAACAGCAGCTCTATCACGTGACGCATAATCCTCAAACATGATAAGGTCACTACCTTGGTTACACCATGTTGCAAGTTCTGTGAGATCTTTTGTGATATTTAATGGATCGGGTTACGTTTTTTTATTTCTCCCTGATATCCAATGCAGTAATTTAGGTCGGGATCGGACCAATACCGATACTGTGTATTGGATGGGTCCATTTCTATTTTGTAGAACCTAAACTTAACTTGTTGGTTTTTAAAGCCTTAGCATAACCATGTGAAATGAAAAGCAGAAAGTATTTTAAAAAGTGCAAAACGTAAAGGTCTAAATAGTACCCAAACCATGCTCTCCTGGCTGATAGGTCTCTAAAACGGGGCTGCTATTACTCATAGGTTAGTAGTTGTAGTTGGAGCATCAAAAGAGTGTGTAATGGTGGGATGCAGGCAGCATCTGACAAAACAAAATTATGTGAAACCCCAGAGTGAGAACGTGTCGAATTTTTGTAGAGGACGTTAAATGGCGTTTCATCCTGCTATTACTTTGCAGTACTTGCTGTAGTTGTACTTAGCAGTTACTTATATACCTTTGAATGTCTGTGAAACACTTCCTTGGCAACAGCATTCAAAAGTGTTCTGTGTGTACACCCGCTCCTTTATTGATTATCTGAAATGCGAACAGCCATTGATCGAGTTGTAGATAGCAATGGCGTCGGTGAATAATTCTGGCAATAAGCAGAGCAAAGTGCTTTGCAGTGAGAGGCTGATGCATCAGCATTTATGAATCCAGACTGCAAGAGGAAACTAAGACAAAGTCGCAGTCTAAATGGTAATTTGTTTGTGTGTGCGTGTGTGCGTGTGTGTGTGTTTACATGTGTGCATGTGTTGTGTGCTTGGTAAGTCACAGAAGGTCTGGCCTGCCTGAGGGCAGTACTCACGGCTCAGTGTGAAAGATATGGGGGTGGCACTGCTGCACAAGCCTGAGAAGATACGCTGTCAGAGGTCTTAGGTGGAGGGAGGATGGGAAGGAGAGAGAGTAAAAGATACAGCCACACACACACACACACACAGGAAGCTGGGGACCGTCTGATAGAGTGAGGGGGAACAGAGGAAGAGTGAGGAGAGGAGGGGAGGGGTGGGAGATAAGCACCTTAGAGGGTGGGAAAGATAACGACAGATAGGGAAAGCAGCATGGAGGCCGAAAGTGAGCGAGCGAGACAGACACAGGAAGAGAAAGAGAGAGATATAGAGGAGGCGAGAGGCTGAATTTAATAAATTAGATCAGGCACCTTGCTGGTTTCCTAGCAACCCAGACAAGATGAGCCTGGTCTGGCCTGGTCTGTGCTCCAGAGTAAAGGTCTTTCTCCTCCGCCTCTTCTTCCATCTCCCTCTCCCTTTCTTCCTCCTCCTCCTCCGCTTACTCATATCAGGACACAATCAAAGTCCCAGTCATTGTTAGAGACGAGTATATTTAGAAGCAGATTCATTTATTGAGGTAAAACAGTGCCACAGTGTGCAGCACTACTCTTTTACCATATTTTCCATGACACTGGTGTGTTTAAGGATTGTTTCTAATAGCTAAAGTCTACACATTGTACATTTATTTAGACTATGCCTATATAGTGAGTTTGCAATTTTGTAGTGGTCTTAAAATGAATAGTGACTCAGAGTATATCAGTGTCTCGTTAAAAGTAATGTACGAACATGGACTCTATTAGAGAAAATGGACGGAGCTGAAGTCTGAAAAATGTAGAAGTGTCCTTAAACTGAATTGTTTCTAATGGCCAGCAGGGAGCAAAAATCATTGCAATTTTATATTCAGATGGGCACACGGATAATTTTTTTGTGTTGAAATTTCATTTACCAGCAGGTCACACCATGGTGACTATGTCCATCTTTTATATAGACCAAAATGTTCTCAATGCACCGTGAGGTCAGAAGTGCATAAAAATGCATACATGTTTTATAAACAGAGAAAGAGCCCGTGCATTTCAATAATGCAAAGTAATCTATCAAGAGTAGCACAAATTAGCAGGTTAACGATACGTAAAGGAACTGAGTAATCCATCTAAAATAGAGAGGGGCAGCTGAGAGAGAGTCAAAATGTTCAATCAAAAGAGATCAGCACATATCATAAACTGCTTTTTCAGTACAGTTAAATAATATCACCTGTGTTTGTACCAGCAGTGCTTGGTTTCAGTTGATGAGGGCTTAAAATGGTATAATTAAGAATAGGATGCTTCATTAGGTTACCACGACAACATGCTTCATATTGTTTTAGGTTTGAAACGTTTTTATTTATTTATTTTTTTCATTTAATTTCTTAATCTCTTCATCGTCTAAGAACTTCAAAGAATCATTTCACTTGTTTTTGTCGCATCATAATTAAGCAGAAATTCAAATGTCTGCATGAAATCAACGTGTAGCCCAACAGAGTTGAGCTGAATTTCTCTAATTTCATGTGACCTTGTTTTTTCTCTTGTAATTTTAATATTGGTTGCTTTTCCAAAGACTGTTTGTTTTCTGTTTTCTTTCTTTCTTTTCTTTTCTTTTCTTTTCTTAAATTCTAAGGCTTTCATGTATCCCCTGGCAGGAGTTGGAGTTTATGAAGGGACCTTTTAGGGAGACCAAATAAGAGGGAATTGCAGTAATCAATACGGGACGTAATAAGACTATGGACAAGGATGGCAGCAGCATGGGGAGTAAGGAAGGGACGGAGTCGGTTAATATTACGTAAGTGAAAGTATGCAGACCGGTTTATGTAATTAATGTGAGACTGGAATGAAAGAGTATTATCAAGTATGACACCCAAACTCTTAACCTGAGGGGAGGGAAGGGTAGGAGAATTTTCAATGTTAATGGAACAACTGTGGGATTTGGTTAAGATAGATGGTGTACCAACAAGTAAAACTTCAAACTACATTGTTGTACCACACAGACACCTATTGAGGCTTTGCAGACATGTTACCACTAACCACACATTTACTTGTCTGTAGGGATGGGTATCGTTTAAGTTTTATCCGATACCAGTACCAAACCGGTACTTTTGAAACGGTGCCGGTGCTTAAACGGTGCTCAAACCGGTGCTTAAAGAATGGAGAACACAAACTTTGTCCAAAAACCTCTCATGTTCAGCTGTTTTTTTGTAAAAAGCAGCTATAGGGGATTTATGATATCACTCTTGGCAGGAAGCAGTGCTTAATCAATGGAAAAAACACAAACTTTGTCCAAAAACCTCTCATGTTTAGCTGTTTTCCACTTTTTCTTTGGTCATTTTAGCCTTTTTGGCCAGGGTGAAGGGAGCATCTGCCATCAAACAAGAAGACAGCCGCATGTAACTACGACGGTGTTTGCTAGTTCACCTTACATGCATTAATGTAATAACGTGGTTAGCCTACTCAACGTGAATTACACACGAACAACATTAAGCTACTCACGCAGAGAAGAACGGCTGCTGCTGCCATCATCGTCCGTCATCATTTCTGCTACACTGGCAGGGCTAGGGGCCAGCACTCTATTCTTCGGGTTCTTGGGGGATGTTGCTAACAGGCACCACACCCGCCGTAGATGTGCCTGTGAGGTCTCGCAGCAAGCTATCAAATACGGCGCATTTCTCGGCTTTTAACAAAATGCTATACATCACCAGCTGTTTCATCAGATTTGAGGTGTTACCTCCTTTGACAGTATCACAATATCAGCTTAAAGCACTTGTTGCAGGCTGCTGAGTTTGCATATTTTGCTGTGAAGTACAGCCAGACTTTTGACCGCTTCGCCTTGGGCATTTTTAATCTGTAGCTCTGTTCTAAAAGAAAGTACGTACCTTGGCCCGCCTACTATCCTTGGAAAGGTAAAATGATTGGCTAGAATCCAAAGTGTATGACATCTCAGGAAAAAAAGCACCGAAATAAAGCACCGAAATGTGTGCTGCTTTTCGGTCTGGTTACTGGGCTCTTCAAGTCACAGGGGGGGATATTTTTCTTGTAAAACAAAGGGGGGCCCAGCAAAAAAAGTTTGGGAACCACTGCATTACTGTATGCAGAAATTTCATTACCACCAGGAGGAGATAAAAAGCAAAAACTTTAGGAAGTAAGGTTCTAGTCAATGGAGGAGCGCGATGAAGCGCAACTGGGGGTGTTCTTATTTTTCTCCTCCTTCTCCCCTGAATCATTCCTGTCCGTGGCCATCTACCTGTACAACTCCTCCATCTAATACACTGTAAACACTGCAATAGTTACACCCTTTTTACACACGCTCTTTTCTACTCTGGAATATTCTCGTCAATTTTCTTGATATTTATTCATAATCACCTCTGTTAATCCTTGATATTTATAATTGAGTGATCTGCATATATTATCGAGGATCGGTGCATATGCCATTCCCATGCGCTGGCATGATGTTGGGGCAGCATGAGTATGAGCAAATGTTTTTGTTTTGGGTTTTTTTTGCCAATGCCCGTGATGTCGCCCCCCCACCACGATGCCACCCTGGATAACTGCCCGTGTCGCCCGTATCAAAAACCACTACTGCGTCTGGCACTACTTCCTCCCACATTTCCGCTTCATGCACGTGAAAATTGCATAGTTTGAAGCGCGACCAGTTCGCTTTGGACGCGCTTCAAGCTGCGAATGTGCGAGCGACCAGCTAGGGGCGTCTGCCGCTTTTTGGTTGCGTCTGCGGTGCATTCACACCGCACCGTTAAGGTCCTTAATCCCCAGGAACAATTAAGCTAGGTGGCTAATATGCATATACATGTAAATGCATTAATAATGTCTGTTTCAACCCTTTCTTCTGATTATTTTTATGTTGGCTTGAAATAACACATCTCGCTCTGCTGGTACTGCAACTTACTGAAACTTCTCTGTGCGTGTGCATTTCAGGTTTTTGAGAAGCAAAGCGTGAAATGGAAACGATGGGCTGGTGTGTCTGTTACCTGTTTTGGCGTGATACTGGATTGTGCAGTCATACTTCTCTACACACACTATCCAATTACTCAACTGCAGCGAAACTGTGAAAAGTGTAACGCAAATCAGAAATGGGGACACCTGCCTTCAAAATAAAACTCAAGCCGACAAAAATGTTTCAAAATGCATTACTTTTACTTTGAAGGACAGACTGGAAACCTTTTTCTATTTCACACTTTTTCAGGTTTTACTACCACTGGCCTAGTAGTTAGTGAATATTCTCAGACAAACATGAAAAATTACAGGAAACGAAAGCAATCACAAGGAGGTTTTTGGAGCAGCACCGTCTTTGCAACTAGTTTCATTCAGCAATAGTTTAACCAGCAACATCCTGAAACCATTGCCAACAAGTGGGGGGAATACCTATTTTCCCTTGGCAACTGGTGGTTGTATCACATCCAATATGGTAAAACAGACTGATTCTTATATAGTACTTTTTTACTCTTCAAGAGTACTCAAAAAACTTCTAAACTTCCTAACTACATTCATACTCTGGATGGATGCATCAGAGAGCAACTTGGGGTTAACATCTGAAGCATAGACTGCATCCAAGGATGCAGACTGGAGGAGCCAGGGATCAAACCACTAACCTTCCGATCAGTAGGTGACCTGCTCTACCTCCTGCTGTAGCAGCCACCCCAATATGGCAGACAATTCTAGAGCAATGTCCACATGGCATCACGTGAGAAACCTTAATACTTACGAACTAGCAGCTATTGTCTAAACTCACCAGAACTGAAGCTCAGAATTCTTGGATGGTGTGTACGACTCAGACACACATTATTACCAGAATGGTTGAAGTGAGGATTAGCAGAAAGCTATCTCCTTATGCATATGTCAGCACACATGTCAGTCAACAGGTTTGTTTTTTTAATCACTCTGTAAAGTTATTGTGAAAGGAGAAATTATTCAGCCTCCAGTGACAACTAGACAAACTGCAATTTTAGGCTTCTTGGACACCTGGGCTACCCTTTGACAGCAGCCTTGCTAGTGAGTGTGTGATTCTGTAGTCAGTAAATATGGTAGAAGTCAACAGCTTGTTCTTTATTTTTGCTGGTTTTGACAGTGCAAAATAAAAAAAACACCAACACTTTAAAATAACATGTGGAATTATTTGTTAAAGAAATAGATATTGTTTATCTTAATGACAGCTTTGCACATGCCATCTCATATTAAACAGTTTATGAGATTGTCAACTTTTCATTTAACAGGTTCAGAAAGCAAACTGGTGGAATCTGTAGTATGGTCTGTGCAAGTGCAAAAATTATCAAACACTGTAACAAAAGTGGCATTTGTGAGGGTTAGTCAAGGACAGAACAAGAGTTCTTGGTTCAAGAGCTAACAACACCTTAGATTAAAGACCATATCAGTGCTTCCCAAAGTTCAAGTGGCATCTCAGCATCAAGTGTTTGAGGAGAACAGTGTGTGAATCAGGCCTTCATGGTGGAATACTGGAAAGAAACACTCACCGAGGGCGACTGATAAGACGAAGAGAACTGCTCGTACCAAGAAACATAAGAAAAGGAAATTAGACCAGTGGAAATCCGGATTTTGATGTGATTAGTCTGTGAGATTTTATAGCTCCAGCTGGCATGTCTTTGTGAGACACAGAGAAGGTGAACAGATGATGGTATCTGAATGTGTGGGTCCTACTCTGTAGTACTGGTGCTACTGATGTTATTTTAATTCGAATTTAAGGCAACACTTAATCAGCATGCCTACCACAGCTGTCTGCGATAACACATCATCATCATTGTTTTTTCAGTAGGACATTGAGACAAAGCACACCTTCAAGCTTCTGTAAGGCTTGTTTGACCAAGAAACAGAGTGACTCAATGCTGCATCAGATGACTTGACCTACATGAACCTACCTAAATGGAATCAGGAAGAGCAGTTGAGAGTTTAAGTGATTTACAGGACAAAGTGAAGGAAAGGAAAACCACTACAAAGGCCTCAGTGTCGGACTCGAATCCTGGCCGTCCACTGTCATTCATGCACCATATGGTTGGGTGCTCATCCATCTGAGGTAAACCTGCACCACTGTTATTGACTGTTATTTCGAACTTATTTCATATTTAATTTGATGTGATTAGTGGTGTCTTAATGCAGAAAATGCTAGAAATAAAGAAAATAAATTGCATGAGTAATTCTGTCTAAAATCTTGACTTGGCACATGTAATACTTTGCATACACTGGTGCAAATATCTAATCACCCAATCATGATAGCAACTCAATACATTTAGGGCTGTAGACATGTATACATATAACTTGTTTAACTTCAGACCAAGCAACAGAATAAAAGAACAAAAATTCAGGCTAAAAATCACACGGGCTCCCAGAGCTCAAATCACCTCAGACTTGCTTCTTGAACATGACAGTGAGTTCCCAGTACTCACAGAGTTCCATCCACCAATTCAATTTAGAGGTAACTAAAGGAAGGCCTTTAACTCTTTTCTTCTTTTTCTTTTTTTTTTTGGGGTTAACTTCAATTATTTTGCAGATTCAGTAAGCATCACTTAATGTGTAAACATTATTGTTAAAGGTTTACCAGCAATGAAATGTAATGAATAATTGACACTAAAACCACCAGTCACATCTGTATTCATGTCATCACTTAAAAATGATTTGATTATGAATTTTATAAAGTTATATGTCACAGACAACAAGAGTGAAAAACATAACATTTGCTCTACTGTTTCATTTGTTCCCAGAAAGTTGATCAGCTGTTCATCTGGACATTTCACTGTTAGTGGAAGAATTCTATGTTTCCTCACTCATCCAACTGACTTCTGAAAATACAACATCCAGATGAACGGGATAAACTTATTGCAAATTACTTACCATCAAGAGATATTATTTGTTAGTTAACGAGGACTGCTTGTTATTTTTAGTGAATAAGGATTCATTATGGATCTGTGAGCCCATCCCTAGTCTCAAACTCCTGTAAGTGCTCAGTGTAAAAAAATAAAGACCTGTAAAGTGAACTTCAAACTCTCTGTGTTTTCCAGTACAAAAATAATCCAGTTGTTCAGTGATGACACGACGAATCCTACTTCCGGGTCTAAAGTAGTCTGCGTTTAATATGGCTTTTGTGTTGTTAACATGTTTAATGTTTTGTATTTTCTTCTATTTGATCTCAAAAAGCTCCTAAAACAGTCAGTGATCACTGTTGACCTCCCTCGGCTTTTATTACCGCTAATCATTTATATAAGCTCAGTTTTTAAAACCTTAGGATGTAACTACAGCCCAGCCCATGCAGCAGTATATGAATGACTAACCTCGTATTGTGGATGGATGGTAGAGCAGAACGCTGATCATTTTATTAAAGATGAAAGACTTTAGACAGTTTTTCAACTCCCAGTAATGCCATAGTGATCTGCAGCGGAGTTTAGACCCAGACACGGCTAGTGACGTCAGACTGAACAACCGGATACAGATCCTTGGGTGATGTGACAATGTTTCATTTTTTTTTAAAAAGCACTGAAAATAATAACTCTTTAATTTTGGCAACATAAAGAGTTTTAAACTTGTTATCTCTAAATTACGGTAACATAATTTCATATGAAATGTAAGGGAAAAATAGATCACGTCTACTCTACTTCATAAGCTCTTAGTGGTTAACCTACAGGTAGCTCTACATGCAGAGGCAATAACACAAACTGATTTCACCAGCTTAAAACATGTTATTTGGATTTGCTGTGTGAGATGCACATAGGGTGTCCATATCACTTCTTTCCTCCCCTGTGGGGCTTATATGAAGTCTTAACCTGCAAAGCAAAGCAGGACACATTGGTCAGGTCAGACGTGCATGTGCTGTTTGACAGCTGTCAGACGGAGGAGCTTCAAGGCATGACACAGCAAAACAAGCAGCTTCTAAAAGCCTCTGCTTTCCTTCCTTCAGTGGCCTCGGCATCAGAATAAAGTCCCTGCTTCCCGCTGTGCTTTTACCTTGGGAGAATCGGCAGCCTTCGCATAGGACCTGATTTTCTGATGATGGTGCACCTCCTTGCATCTGATTTGGCTCGATGAGTGTTTGAAAACTCCAGCTCCAGTCCAATCAGTCCTGTGATTCATCAGTGGGATATTCTCAGTGAGTGGAGTGACTCACAGGTCTGTACTGGCCCCACCTTGCCATGTTGTGTTTAATGGTCTTGTGTCAGAGAGAAGATGGCATTACTGTAGCTTTAGTGTGTAGCCTGAGGTGTGCTCCAAGTTAATTGCTTGATACCCAACTAATGGCACTCATGAGCCACCCAGAAAAGCTCTAGTTTCACTGTCTCAGTGGGTGGGGATGCAGTTTCACATATAAGAAATAAACTGAGCCAAATATAATCCAAATGTGAGGCTAAGTATCTACTTAGTAATAATTTAATGTAAGGGCACAGCCTCATGAAACTCCATAGTGAAACAAATGACATTCCACCCATTTTCAAGGTACAGAAAGGAAACTTCATTAGACCCACTTCAGTCATTCTGCAAACAGCTGAGTGGGTCAAAATTGCCCTCACCAGCTCCATATGACTTGGAAATACTTTCACATGAGCTTGCATATTTCCTCTCTCCATATCGATCAAAGCACGGAGAGAATAAAAACAGATAGGATGTCTTTTACGATCGATGTCTGTGTTAATGTTCAGTCCGGATCTAAGGAAGAGGAAACAGAGAAGGGAGTGGGGTGAGATGGGGGTAAACACAATGCGCATCTGCTTGACATCCTCAGTCCATCTCACACCTCAAGTCCTCACTCTCCTCATGCACTGCCTCTGTAATTACCAGTGTGGAAACTTGTCTGCTGTCATATGTCTGATTTCTGCAAATGAACTGAAAAGATGGAAATGAGAGGAGATACTGGTGAATAAAAACGAAGAGCTGGCCTCAGAGCCGCACCTCTACATATGAGTGCCCTCTAGTGGCAGCAAGAGGAAACTACTGAGGCACGCTGGTGAACAGGAACACACAAGAATCATTTCCCTCTCTGTAACAGGGGCTGATGAGGAGAGCTTAAGGGAAAATGCTATATCTGTATACACACACACACACACACATATACATATATATATATATATATATATATATATATATACACATGTCCGGTTGGTTAGCCACCACCATTTTGTCCGTCTGTATCTGGAAGTCCCACAGGATCTTAGCTCGGTCATTCTCCACCATCCTTGGGGGCATCTCCCATTTTGACCTTGGGACTTCCAGGTTATACTCAGCACAGATGTTCCTGTACACTATGCCGGCCACTTGGTTATGGCGTTCCATGTATGCCTTGCCTGCTAGCATCTTGCACCCTGCTGTTATGTGCTGGATTGTCTCTGGGGCATCTTTACACAGCCTGCACCTGGGGTCTTGCCTGGTGTGATAGACCCCAGCCTCTATGGATCTTGTACTCAGAGATTGTTCTTGTGCTGCCATGATTAGTGCCTCTGTGCTGTCTTTCAGTCCACCAGCTTTGTCCAGCCACTGGTAGGATTTCTGGATATCAGCCACCTCCTCTATCTGCCGGTGGTACATACCGTGCAGGGCCCTGTCCTTCCATGATGGTTCCTCGTCTCCCTCCTCTTTCTTGGGTTTCTGCTGCCTGAGGTATTCACTGAGCACTCGGTCAGTTGGGGCCATCTTCCCAATGTATTCTTGGATGTTTGTTGTCTCATCCTGGAATGTGGTGCTGACACTCACCAGTCCCCGGCCCCCTTCCTTCCGCTTAGCGTACAGCCTCAGGGTGCTGGACTTGGGGTGAAACCCTCCATGCATGGTAAGGAGCTTTCTTGTCTTTATGTCAGTGGCTTCTATCTCCTCCTTTGGCCAGCCTATTACCCCAGCAGGGTACCTGATCACGGGCAGGGCGTACGTGTTGATAGCCCAGATCTTGTTCTTATCGTTCAGCTGACTCCTCAGGACTTGCCTACTTGGTGGTTGCAGCCTTTCTAGCGGCCTCTTCATGGTTCCCATCTGCCTGCGGGATCCCCAGGTACTTGTAACTGTGTGTGTGTGTGTGTGTGTGTGTATGTATATATATATATATATATATATATATATATATATGTCTTTTAATAGTCTATGACAAAAATCCATAGAGCGCACCAAAATATCGCATATTGTCACAGTAGCCACTGTTACAGTAAGGCTGTATAGATCCGCACTGCCAGGCTGAAATCTATAGTATCTTTATGCCGTTATAAATAATATGGAATATACTGCCTGCATTACATGATACGCTCCATAACATGGACTATTATAAAGCTACTTTCAGCTGCTCCCTCGTTCACAGGAGGTCATCACAACAGAAAGCTCCACGTTTAATTTGAAAGTTTTAATTTTTAAATTTAAACCAGACGTCCTTCCTGATGCTAAGCCAACGAGGTTTTTGTCTCCTTCCAGGATTTTTTTGCCAGACAAATGTGCAGAACATTACACTATGAAGCCACTTTAGTCTTTATACAAATATATATAACTTATGCAAATAGAGCAGTCAAAAACAGGAGGAGTACAACAGAGGGTTTATGGTGATATTCACAGTTATTGCAGATGAAACGACCACTTGTGTTTGGCAGGAAAGCACATTACAGAGGACACGTGCTATTATTGGAAGCAGATTCATTTAAAACCTCTTCCTGTTGCTGATGCAGTGGTCCTGTATGCCGAGGTTTTGTATCTGTATCAGAATCAAATGGGAAAAACCACAAACCATAGGCTGAACACAATGCATGGGACACCAAATACATGACATTGTAACTCTTAAATACCCGTTGTGCTTCAGTGAGACATCACTCAAGTGATCATATTAATATTCATATCATTATTGCAGCTGTCATTGGATTTATGAAATAAGCATGCTAAAATATTCATTCTCAGTATCTCACAGAAATAGAAAAAATAATGTGATAATTTATCTTTCAACAGTTTTTACATGAAATAGTTTATAAATGGTATTAAAAGGTGATAATCACCTGCATTCACTTAACACTGAGGTTACTGCATTTGGGAGAGGCAATTTTAAAAAAAAAACCAAAAAAAAAAAAAACCAAAAAACCCAAAAACCTTTATAACAAAGAAAAAACAAGTGACGCTACAGCCACAAGATTCTGTGTGCTGCAAAATAAGCATGTGATGGAGGCCAACAGGCCCCAGTCAGTGATGTCAACTCAGAGTCACCATTCACCAAGTTTCCGAGAATACAGCTGACTCACTGGTCAGATGATAGAACATGTATGAGTCACACCAGGCCACTGTTCACTTTGCAATATTTTTAATGTGCAAACACTTATTTTTGTCCTTTGGGAAAGTGGGAAAGTGGGATTCTGAGGTTCCACAGTGTGTGACAGAATGATGTCCGTCCCCGTTTTTCCCCCACCGGAGTTCAACATTCAAGCTCGTCTCTGCCTTCATTCCAGTTTGTTACATGCTTCCAAGACCTTGTAGTTAAAGTCCTCAGGCTGGTCGGCATACACATAGTGACCGGCTCCACGGATTGTCTGCAGGAAGGGAAGAGAATCAGAAGGGAAGCAGCCAATTAAAAATTATGGAAACTATATAAAGGCATGTCATAAAGGGAGGTCATGATTTTAACGAGGAGGGCTGTGTCTCCGGTTTATAGTTTTCATAAAACAAAGATGGAAAGTAACATTCAAATTTACAGCATGCATCAGTTTTATTTCAAGCCTCCATACAGTCAGTTCCACAGTTCTTCATGGCAGAAAAATTTACCTTTGATGTGTCAATATACACATAATTGCATGTGGAGCAATCATGCTTAAGGCACTGAATCTGTGGAAGTCTGCTAAACTGAGAGGTTTTCTTTTATATAATTCATTAAACAAATGTATTTTAAGCTTAAGTAAACTAAACCCCATGTACAAAAGCAACAAATCAGTCTTTTGTCCAGCGATTTTTATTTGATGAAGCCTCAAAATGTTTTTCTTTTGGTTTAGTCAAAACCTCCAACTTTTACAGAGTAGTATTTTTTTTTTATTTTTTTTTTGAAATAAACTAAAATTATATAGTGAAACAAATTGATCAGCCCTCTTGTGATACAACATACATCCTCTGTATTGCACGAGGCTGTAACCATAGCCAGCCAGTTCATTTTGTGCAAATCCACTCTTTTCAACATCCATGTACTGATCACCGCACTGTTTCTGTGCTAAAAGAGGCATCATTTCTTTCCTCATTACTAAAACAGATTCTGAAGGAACATTCCACTAACTCAGAGGGTCTAGCAACCCTCTGAGTTAGTGGCAGTCTGTGTTGAAACAACAGCTGTAATTCTCCACATTTCAACTTTTTTCTCCAAAAAAAAAAAAAAGCTTGTAGGCTTTAATCTTGAAGTTTCAACTTTGTTTTCAATCAATAATAATATATTATCAATATTTTTTTTTCCATTTGATGGCACCCTAATACACTGTTGTAGAGGTCAGATAATGACTGTTTGTTTGCAGCAGCCTGTAGTTTTGTTTTTCTTTTGTTTTTTTTAAATGGACATTTTCCCCCATATATCTGTACTCATTAACACAGAGTTAGGAAATTAAAATGTCTCGAGTCCGTGGTAATGAGAATGTCTTTGCATATCATGTTTCAGTGTCTGTTTTGCACCTGTCTAGGCAGCTGCTCATCCAGTCTTCCTCAGCCTTGACAGGTGTATGAAAGCAACTGCCCATTTTTTCCCCCTAAGTGCTAAACCCTTACCCCAACTCTCACCCAGTCCTAAAGGCCATTACACAGAACGTGCTGCAAAACAATGACCCAAAATTCCAAATTGCCATGTAACATATACATCGGTGTGAAAAAAAGTGTTTGCCATGTTTTTGTATGTTTGTCACACTTAAATGTTTCAGATCTAACAAATTTAAAAATGAGACAAAGATGACAAGTAAACACAAAATGCAGTTTCTAAATGAAGGTGTTTATTATAAAAGGGGGAAAAAAAATCCAAACCCTCATGGCCATGTGTGAAAAAAAGTGATTCTCCCCCCCTCCCATTATAATTAATGGTGGTGTATCACATCTTTGGAAAGCCAAGTTCAATTTCTCTAGCCACCCTGATTACTGCCACCCGTTCTCAATCAAGACATTACTTTAATACGACCTGCCTGACAAAGTGGAGTAGCCAAAAAGGTCCTCAAAAGCCAGACATCATCCCCATGATCCAAGGAAATTCAGGAACAGATGAGAAACAAAGTAACTGAGATCTCTCAGTCTGGAAAATGTTATAAAGCCACTTCTAGAGCTGTGGGACTCCACAATCTCCACAGTGAGATCCATTATCCACAAATGGCAAAATCATTGAATGGTAAACCTTAACAATGGTGAACCTTAATATAAGTGGCTGGCCAACCAGAATTACCCCAAGAGCATAGCAACGACTCATCCAAGAGGTCACAAAAGACCCCAGAACAATATCCCAAGACCTGCAGGCCTCACTTGGCTCAGTTAAGGACAGTGTTCATGACTCCACCATAAGAGAGTCAGCCCAGCCGACATGGCTAAGTTCCAAAACAAAAACCAGTACTGATCCCAAAGACCTCTGGTGCAAAAAGTAACACTGAAGTGTTCATGACCTCAAGCTGAAGCACACTTGGGTTCTGCAGCAGGACAATGATGCAAAACACACGAGCAAGTCCATCTCTGAATGGCTTAAGACAAACAAAAATGAAGAGATTGGAGTGGCTTGGTCAAACTCCTGATATGAATCTGATTGAGATGCTGCGGCATGACCTTAAAAGGTGGTTCATGCTCAAAAACCCTCCGGTGTGGCTGAATTACAACAATTCTGCGACAACTGGGGGAGAGTCTTTTACAGCTCTGCAAAGATGAGTGGGTCAGAATTCCTTCAAACAACTGATTCCAGTTGTTGCTGCTAAGCGTGGCCCAACCAGTTATTAGGTTTAGAAGGAAATCACTTTTTCACACAGAGCCATGTAAGTTTTATTTACACAAACACCTAGAAACTGCATTTTGTGTTTACTTGTGTCATCTTTGTCCAATATTTAAATTTGACGATCTCAAAAACTTAAGTATAACAAACATACGTAATGAACTGGTCCTGATGTTTCTAAACAAGAAAACAAAGAAATTGAGATTCTGGGTTCATCCAGTTCTCACAAGCAGGCAGCAGCAGGGAGAATGTCATGGTTTGATCCAGGAGTTGGAACTGTGTCACGACCACTTTTGTCCATATTTCAGGATGTCAGTGGGGCAGGTTAAACTCTTAATATATGTCAGACCACATCTGAGGAGGCAGAGGAGTCATTTCAGAGCCGATTGGCCTAAAGCATCAAGGACCTAAAGTATCAAGCTGTGTGTCTGAGGTAAAAAGTATTATTTTACCATTTGTATATACAGATTACCAGTTCACTTTGAGCTACAGAACAGTTGTTGTCCAATGCAGTTGGTTGGATCTGTGCAGTTGGATCTGAAAACTCAAGCTCGATACAAAATAAATAAATCTTAGCAATAAAGCAGGTTTTGAGGAAGTGTGAAGAAATTAGTTACAAGTTTAGAAAGTCTATAAAAATGTCATCACACTGATGATCTGGAACCCAAATTCAGAAAGACAGTTGGATTTTTGTTTGAAGCCTGAACCATGAAATAACTGCCAGGAAATTCGCTTTAAAAATTTGTTTTCAAAACTGTTTTTGGCAATTTATTCCTTAAAAATGTATTGTGAAATTTACGTTTTTCGAGGGAAGGGGGGAGAAAAAAAACAAAAAAAAAACAAACAAACAAAAAACAAAACAAAAACCACCCTTTGAAGGGATATCAATCCATTCATCTACACACACAAACTTACTATGATGTCCACATGAGAGCGTGGCCTCATCCTTTTGAGGGTGATGCCCGAGATGCAGTCTATGCTGGAGCGGGAGCCATAAATGATGGTGATGGGGATATCAGACTGCAGCTGGTCAATCCTCTGCAACATTGGCCTCTTGGCCCAGCCACATGGCGCAGTCATATTCTTAAAAGCAGTTTCCCCACTGTGACAAGACAAGGAAAAGATAATCAATGAGCACATGACAGAAAATGGATATGACAAAACATAATACTAGGTAGTAAAACGTGGATGAGAGCAGAAAAGGTGATGAAGAAATTGCTTCCATGGCCATTTTAGAGACAAGTGGCATTAATAAAAGAGAAAGACAGACCTGGGGCTTTGCACGTTCAGGTGGTAGATGTAATCTGGCACAGTGTTGTCAGTGAACACGAGGGAGAACTTTTTCTTGAAGTCGGGTCTTAGTGTTTGCACCAGAGTGGGACCTGCAGGGGACCAGGGAAGAGACAGAGGTGTCAAACACAAGCATGTAGCCATTAATAGATGAGGAGTACTCATTACATTTTACATGATTAGTCACACTGGGGAGAGCCCAGGTTTTGGCTTAAATTCCTTTCAAAGTCAAAGCAAGTGATGTGACGAGCACAATGTCATTCAGTAGAGTTTTCGTGGTTTTTGCTTTAACAAGCAGTTCCTAGTTTTCTGGGTGTGCAAAGAGAACATTAGCTGTGATACTGCAATATTAAACTAATATAAAACCATCCCCCCAGTTTCATACTGCATACATTTTCACTTATTGTCTCCAGACAATAAGTGAAAATCTTCACCCATTATATTGCATCCTCTCATTTCCATTCTTCTCATTTAAGAAAAAGAAATTTCACGTGCTCATCTCCATTCCTGATACTTTTGTTGTAGCTTTGCTTTTCCCCAATATTTTGGTGTGCCACAGCATGGACACATTTCCCTGGGATTATTAAGCTAGTCCGGTTGTGGGTTTGCTTTTAGCACTGTGGTACTTTGTTGTCTTTTAGCACCTTACCCAGTGGTCCTACCAGTCGCAGGCCAGCCAGGGGGTTGAAAGGACTGAACATGGCACCAAGAGCTTTGATCCACACAGGGATGGGCCGGTCTGGTTCTGTTGTCTCCGGTTGATCAGGTAAACCCCAGGGCTCAACCAGGACAATGTGCTTTACTCTGTAAGCCAGACAACAAACACAACAAAAATAAAAGTTAACCTGCTCTTTTAGTTATAAATTGTTTACAGACCTACAACTAAAGGACAAAAACGTTAAAAAGGCCAGAATGAAGAGTGCCAGAGCGAACATAGACAAAGACCACGACTTCTGGAATAATGTTCTTTGGACAGATCCAGAGTCTAAAATTGAATTCTTTGGACACCAGAACAGTAGACATGTTTGGCGTAAACCAAATACTGCCTTCCAAGAAAAGAACCTCATACCAACTCAAGCATGGAGGTGGCAGTATCCTAGTTTGGGGATGCTTTGCTGCAGCAGGACCTGGCCAGCTCACTATCATAAAATCCATCACGAATTCTACTGCGTATCAGAGGGTGCTTGAAGAACATGTGAAACCATCTGTTAATGAGGGAAATTCTTTTGTCATACACATGCTCAATGCAGCAAGAGAGACAGGAACAGAAGAATAAGATATACAACATATACAATAGAATACTAGTATACAGTAATGACCCAAAGCATACCAGCAAATCCACCAAGGACTGGCTAAAAACTAAGAAGTGGAGAGTCCTGGAATGGTCAAGTCAAAGCCCTGATCTTAACCCCATTGAGATGCTGTGGGGTGACTTGAAACAGGCTGTACATGCAAGAAACATCTCACAGCTGAAGGAATTCTGCATTGAGGAGTGGGGCAAACCTTCTGATCGATGTCAGAGACTGGTAAAAGGCTACAAAAGCCGTCTCGCTGGTTATATCAGCCAAAGGGGGCAACACTAGTTATTAGGGGGTAGGGTGTCCTTTTTTCTCCATTGAAATAAACATTTTTGTTCATATCTTTTTTGATGTTTCACAAAATGTTCATTTTTGTTGTTTAATTGCAATCACTTTCTTTTCCAGTAATACATAAAATCATGATTGGAAATTATTATGAACAGTTCACATATCAAAGGGCTGATTATTTAATGGGGTGTCCTAATTTTCCTCACATGACTGTAAGCATTCAGTATCCTGGTGCATGCATTATTTTTTTGTTTTAACAGAGATGTGAATGTGACATACATCTTTTCATCAAGAAAGTAAATACATCCCCCCAAATATAACTTTTCTGGCACAGCATTTTGTTTTGTTTTTGTATTTTTTTTACAATTAAATAATGGTGATCCATTCTATTTTTGCTTATTTCTGCCATATATACACACACCGTTACATTGTCATTATCTGAGAATTGTTTAAAATGTACATTCAGAGTATGAACGGTGGACCAAAAACTTTCAGATGGCTCTAAATGCCCAGTTTCACAGTTTTATTTTTGACTTTTGAGGTCACCAAGATCAGATATTGCTAATATGAAAACTTACACAGCCCTTGTAAGGTGGAGTCTATCAGAAGAAAACTGGCTTTAAGGAAGCAGGAAGGGAGCTAAAATGCATTTCAGACATGATGATGGCCGTTTTTAGTGCTGCAGAAATATGAACAAAACCAGCTATGGCTGACAGTATAACAGGTCGCAATCAAGCTAGGCCAGGGGTCAGCAACCTTTAACACCCAAAGAGCCATTTGGACCCGGTTTCCATGCAAAAGAAAATACTGGGAGCCGCAAATACTTTTTGACATCTAAAATGAAGATAACACTGTTTATATTGTTTCTTACTTTTATGCTATGTGTGAACAACTAAGGTGTGTTGCTTATGAAATTCATGAAGTGCTACAGAGAAAATTACATTTTATTTCTGTAATTAACACATTTTTAACTCTTAAATATAACAAAAGGAAAGACACCCAGCTGAACGAAAATGATCCATGTAGCAAACAAAAACTGTTGTGAGCCGCCCCTTATATCACCTTTGGGCTTTTGGAGCCTTGACCTGAGGAAAAAAAAAAGCTCTATGCTGCTAAAAAATGAAAAATGGATATTTGCAAAATTCTGCCTAAATATGCATTTTACCCGGTTAATGTGTGTGGTGGGGCGTGGTCTGCAGCGCTGCTGCAGGGGAGGCGGACGCACCTGAGCGGCACCCGCAGTCACGCCTCGCCGCCTTAACGTCTGTGCTATCCATGTTGTTGTGTTGGTGTGTGTCGGGCTGTCAGCTGCAAAGCTACAGCCGGCTGTATGCGTACAGCAACCGTGTGTGAAAAGTGGTCAATGAGCCTCTGCGCAGAGCCATAATTGGCCTACCTGGGGTCGAAAGTCTCAATAAATTGCACGGCGTTCCACACTTGTGGAAGCCGGTCTCTCTCTCTCTCTCTCTCCTGCTGCTACTTCAATCATGAAACTGATCAATGATCAGCTGATCGGCTTTTGTGTCGCGAGTCTGTCTCTCTTCTTTGTTTTTGGCCCACTTCGCGCCAGAAAGAGGAAACCAGCGGCAGAACAACAGCAGCACGTTTAACCTTGATAAGCTGTTGTTAGAATTTGTTTAATATTACTTTCTACACCAGGATCCTTTTCTACGTAGCTGACGGCTGGTAACTGTGCAGGGGCGGATCTAGCAAAGTTTAGCCAGGGGGGCCGATAGGGCATTAATAGGGAAAAGGGGGCACAAAGACATCATTTTCTTTCTTATTCTCATTTAAAATGTCGAGCTTTTAATAAATAATTATCCGAATTTTACACCCAAAGTTTTAATCTGATGTAAAATGTATAGAAGTCCATTACTGTATATAATAACTATTAAGTCTAATATACCCTAGTAAGCTATAGTACTTTTTCCTTTGGGAAGATACCATCTGTGCAGTCTGCAATTCTGTTGAAGAAAGATGTTGAATCTATTTAATTATTCTTGAAAAATAATTTATTTCTGTGCATTTCTTTCACACTGCAGCAAATTGAAGTTGTTTACGTCAATTAAGCATCATGAGGTGGAGGGTGGTTCCCCCTTTTTTTTTTGCTGGGAGTTTGCAACCTTATTAGTTAGGTTGCTTACTCTTTAAAATACCAGAATAGGGAGGATGGAGTAGGTTTAAGTTCATTAGATTAATCATTATTGCTGAACTATGAAATATTTTGGGTGCAGTGTATTTTTTTTATTTTTTAACATACAGGTCTAACAGAATAGCTTTAGTGTTTTGTTTTTTTTGGTTTTTTTTAACTTTAGTATGAACTTATACAAAACCAGCAAGATATTTAAAAAAAAAAAAAAAAAAAAAAAAAAAAAAAAAACCACTATCATATCGGTATCGGCAGATATCCAAATTTATGATATTGGTATCGGACATAAAGTGGTATCGTGCCATCTCTAATAAGGACTAAAGAGCTGCAGGTTGCCGACCCCTGAGCTAGGCTGATATTTACATGACACCATGAAGCAGTTTACTTTCATTTTCATAATCAACTGGAAGCTAAACTGACAGGTGATTATAAGCCATTTAAATCTGACATGTCATGGTCTTAATGGACTCTGTACTGGTACAGAGAGCACATTGTTGTGGTTCCCAATACGAATGAAGTTCAAGGAGGAGGGGTGGGTGGGGGTGGGGGTGGGGGGGGGCAGTGAGCACAGATCGGGGACGCATGTGCCTGATCACGAGCATCTGAAGTTATAACTTAAAACCATTTGGAACGCTAAGATAACAATAAGAAGACAGGAAGCGGGAATTTTCAGTGTTACTGATGAAGAGGGGTGATAAGGGATTGAGGACATTTTATCAGGCGCCGCTTAGGGAGAGCCGGGTGAATGCTGGAAGCTCCGAGCTGGAGCTGCGGCAGGAGGAGATGGTTCAGGAGAGATAGAGTCTAGTGGGAGGAGAGAGCGTTTTGGAGGACACTGCTGTTATCACAGGCTGCCAGCACCTAAAGGCACACCGCTACAACTGTATCCTCTACTCATGCTGGCATGTTTTGCTACAATCATGTTAACAGCAAAAGGGCAGAATCATTATTCATAACAGTGTTCACTGCAGACTCTGCTTTTTTCTCCTCCTAGGCAAGTTCCACTTCATTTGTTCCATTTACAGCAGTGATGAAAGGATTATTCAAAGGTATATTATTCTGGTTTTATAGAGCAATCAACACTCTGCCGACTTGCTCACTGGAGCTCTCAGCTGTAACACATGGCTTTCTTTAGCTGATCTGACCAACAAGCTGCTCTTGGGGACAGAAAATGAGACATTATGACACAAACTTGTTTGATGTGTTGATAAATCAGTTTTCTTGTGTCCACTGACACACTCCACTGTATTTTCCATAACAGTCCCTGACAGTATCTGCCTGCTGTTTGCTGTGAGGCAGCAGGTGTAAAGAGGCCCAAACACTTCTGCAGACCAACATTCACACACCACCCTCAAAAGGCAGGATAGAAATAATAGTTAGAGATGATATGCAAAGATTATCACAATATTAACTCTGTCCGTTTCAGCCACTCTTGCAGATGACAGGAGCTGCTAGCCAACAGTGGACATTAGAAAAGATGAGCTCCTATATGGAGTGCCTAAAACACTCGCATCATTATAATAATAAGAGACTAAAACCTGACTTTAGCTTATGCTACAGTTCTGATCCTGACATTTTACACAAACCTGCCACCTTTCTGTATCAGACAGTGTGGGTCATGATACAGTAAGATATGAGAAATCCCATTGTCTGCACCCACCTGCCTGGGTATTTAATTGAGTATGACACAGCGAGGTATCCTCCCAGATTGTGACCAAGAAGTATCATAGACTCCAGACCCACGCTGGCCCGCCACTGTTCTATGGACTCGACAAACTGATCCTCTGCTTCTGCTGCATCTGTTGAGAACACAGGCCTGCTGCTCTGGCCAAAACCCAGTAAGTCCAGTGCAAAGACAGGCCGATGCTGGGAGAGATCATCCAGATTCTGAGCCCACAGGCCCACCCCGCCGCCAAAGCCATGCAGCAGAACTAAGGGAGTTTTATCTTTAACATGGTCATTGCAAAACATCAGGGTCCACAGAAGATTGTCGTTGGAGATGGGAACAAACACTTTAGTAAATTCAGTGCTGACATCTGAAAAGAAAAGCACAAGATTACTTTTAAGTACAAGAACATTACGATGGGTCAAATATTCCATTTCACATTAATCTAAATAACATCTCTTTTTTGATACTACTGAATCAATCAGGTGTCGTCACCAAAAGTGAGATTCTCTACAAAAGGGTTTAAAAAAACAAAAAAACAAACAAAAAAACACAACAACACCACACACAAACACGGCAACAAGCTCAAACAAGAGCAATGCGATTTCTCACACTTACTGGTTCATTAATAACATCCTGCAGGCACAGTTGGGTTAAAGTCATTCATAGAAAACAGCCCCTGAACTTCTTGATTTTTCAAAGCTGTAATCATCAATCACTTTATTTATAAGTTCCTAGTCTACTGTGGTTAATGTTCTCTACTTGTTGTCACGACATTTTCTGGAAGACCGACATCTAATATTCCTTTAAATTTTGAGCAACGAAAGTCATGAGTTACTTTTTCCCTGAGCTGTTTGTAGTCTTCGATAAGACACATACTTTACAAGTGATCTCAGACACATTTTGTAATTAGCATGAAACACGCTAAGGCCCAACGCATCTGCTCAGTTTATTATTATTTTATGTCAACAATTGCATTTTTGAGGACTTAAAGATGCTAAAAAAAACCCTCATGTACATTTTCACCAGATCTAACACGTGCAAAATTTCTTATTTTATTGGTTTGTAAATGGCCTGTATTTGTATAGCGCTTTACACGTCCCTAAGGACCCCAAAGCGCGTTACACATTCAGTCATCCACACACAGTCACACACTGGTGATGGCAGCTACATTGTAGCCACAGCCACCCTGGGGGGCACTGACAGAGGCGAGGCTGCTGGACACTGGCGCCACCGGGCCCTCTGACCACCACCAGTAGGCAACGGGTGAAGTTTCTCATGTACAGAGTAGGAAATGGTTCAATAATGCCACCTATGGTAGTACTACCAGCATGCGGTTTGAGTTACATGAATGAAATTTGGTACACACATACGTAAAGTCTGGAAGCCCACTGACCCAAACCCAACAGGAAGTCCGCCATTTTGAATTGAAGGTGACATTTTGGCGACTTCCTGGCATTATGCTGTTGCAAACTCCTCCAAGGATCAACTTCATATTTGGTCAGTCTAAACTACAGACCTGGGCCATATTAAATTGCAACACTTTTGAGCTTTCTTCAAAGGGCGTGGCCGTGGTACCACGGCAAATTTCAACCAGTCACCATGAAAATATAGTTTCCTCTTATTTACACATACATCGTCCAATCTGGACCAAACTTCCCACGTTTCATAAGGCTCCGCCCCTGAAAACATTTCTCCTGTCATATTTGATGGTGGTCACTGCACCACCTAGTGGGAACAAGAAATGTCATGTTATGCACTTTGGGCTACAGTTTTAAGGTGACTGACCGCAGCAACCTCAAATTTGCCAAAGAAAGTCTTAAGGTGTTGGTCATCGCTGCTTGCAGATTTAATTCATATTTACAAAAAGTTATTTGATTTCTAGCCAATACAGGTTTTGTTTAGCAAAACAGGTTGTGTTTGAGTGAGTGACCACAGGTGGGTGAGTTTTTACTTTTGCACACTGTACAAAAAGTGTATGTTTTAAATAAAAAAAAAATAAAAAAATTACACTGGGTTTATCCTTACACTGCAGCATCTTCTCCTCTGAAGCTTGCAGATGGCTCTTTGAAGTTGGACACCACGATGGCAGCCAGTTGGGAATCCAGCACCACCTACGTACACAAAAGCACAACAGTATGAATATGAATGGTTTGCCTTATATTAATATTTCAAACGTTCATCATTATAATAATGATTCATCATCATGCTGCTTTGGGGTACTCACAGTCGTAGGGCTAAGATTCATAACACAAACCTGCACCACAGAACATTGACTCCTAGCTAACCAGACTCTTACTGTATGGTCCTCACTTAACTCATTTCTCATCTTTCTACCGCTTGGACTGCGTTTTGCAACACGCTAAACAATCAGGGTTACTAACAGGTTAAGCAAGCAAAAAACAGGCTTGATACACAAAATTACCATCAGAATTTATCACAGATGCTTTGAAAAATGTAGTGGTTTAAAGGTGTGAACATACACCATAAGACTGTAGCCTTATGGTGTATGTTTTTGTTGGAGTTTCCAGAGTGCAAAATCTGGGTAAAAAATAAATGATCCAAATATGATTTGATAACAAATTGCAAAATGCAAAATTGTGCAAACAATTTCATGCAGAAAAACAAATATACACCATATTTTTCAACTGATAAGGTTTCTACATTTGCTGTTAGGAGTGTTAATTTAGTTTTGCATTGCCAGGGAGAGATCGCTTTGTCATTTAGTTCTTCATGGAGTCCTCACACTGAATGTTTAGATTGTTCCGTGTTGGTATTTTAATGTAACAGAGCAGTCCTTAATATGAAGCATCCATGAAGCTTTATGCTTTAGGAACCAATACGTTGTATTAATGCTTCTCTGTATGACTTTATCAGTCTCCCATACTGTTGAGAGAAAATTCTGACCCAATGCCGTTTGTGAGGTATTTATTTAAGCACAGATCTCTTAAGATACCCAAAGGGATTTGTTTCTTTTTTCAGATGAATGGAATAACATTGATGGAGAGGTAAAAGCCTACATCTTTCCACTTTGGGGTTTTTTGTGTGATTTTTTTTAAATTGTAATTTTGAGCATTTTGTGGTTTTTGGTACTCTGGAAAACTGTAAATAATGAGCAGAAGCAATGTTAAATTGATGTTGATAAATCTGAGATATTTCTGTAAACATTCACATGCATGACTTCTGCACAGATTCATGTGGACACACTGTTAGTTAACAAGTCCCATTGTTCCTGAAGTCATGTGGTTTGTTCAGATACAACGTTGCAAACCCAACACACGCTGCAATGTTCTTTTTTAATGAAAAGGTTTTTTCATTCCTAATTCATGGCAACGTGTTATGGCAGGTCTTCTACTAGAAGGCATAACTAAACTACAGAAGGGTGTGACTTAAGAGTAAGGAGACACTTAAAGGTTTTTGGCTGAATGTCTAAACAGCTGTGTTTATTGTAAAAGTGTCATATCTCATGACCTCTCCATTAGCTGCTCTGTGTGGGAAAGCAACTTCTTACTTCACAGCTGGCTCTGAAATAAGCTCTTCTGCTTTCCTCCACTGGCCCAGTGTGGTCTTGAGGGAAAAGCATAACAGAGCACAAAGCTGTGACACAAAAATTTAGTTTCTTTGCTTTCTTTTGTCTTTAGGCAAGTCAACCCCCCCCCCCAAAAAAACAAAACAAAACCCCAAAACAAAAACCAACCATAACAACAAAATGTTCTTCTGTGACATGCAAACCTCATGTAGCAACACGCAGAGACATCAAAAGAGGAAACAAACGGCTGTCCTCACACTACACTTGACTCAATGTTCTCCTTCCCTGACATCGGTCACATTAGTTTCTTTAACAAGGCCTTCTTTACAGAGTCTAACCATAGACATCTTGTTCACTTAGTAATTATCAAAACATTCATATCGAATTTCCCAGAGGAACCCACCCGAGGGATTAATAAAGTTCTATCTTATCTTATCTCCAACTGTTTTGATAAAGGACTATTTGTCCTTTTCACTAGCTACAGCTGTTTTGATAAAGGGCAACTTAAATTGTTTGTCTGTGTGTCTGTAAGGTTTTCGGCTGCTAAGTGGATAGAACACCTGAATATGTCACCTTGAATTCTGAGACATCGATACAGGACGTGATTGATGCGATTTTAATCAGTCCCTTTCACATGTTTCAACATTTACCTAAGCCTACTTCTAATAATTCTTACAATTAAACAAATGTGACACACACACACACACACACACACACACACCACAAGGATTTTTCTGTCTATTTTCTAAGTGAGCAGCAGCAGCGCAGCCTCAAAACAAAGCAGCCTCAAAATTAGCTTTAAATTGATCAAGTATGGCATTGGCCTTGGTGTGAATCTGTGCTGCCTGAGTGGTCCTCTGTTTTAAATAAGTCAGTACTGCAAGAGAACTCACATAAAGTCCTTTCCAACATGTGGCAGACATAATGAAGCAGCCTCATTACTGTGTTGTTTAGGCACAACTAGAGTCACAGACTTAAAAATCAGCCTAATTTAACTGCTCTGATCATCTCCCCCCCCATGAAGGTTTTACTGTTTGGGGAGCTCATTGGTCATTTTGCTCATTTTAAGACTGTCCTCCACCCCCCATGGCTGTCGTTTTCTTTTTCAAATCATTACACATGATGCTTGGGCAGCAAGGAAGGTCCTGAAGGTTCAATCCAAAACTAGTTGTACTTAATTATTTTTTTTAACATAAAAGCACATTTACGCTATATGCGCATGTGTTTCTCATCTGGGCTGCTGTTGGGGTTTTCTCTGCATTATTGTAGGGTCTTCACCTTATAATGCAGAACACCTCAAGGAGATGGCTGTGATTTGTGAACTGCACTTTCACTTTTAACCCACTCTAAATGCCTTTTACAAGTCTGGAAACGTCAATTTCAATGCCTTTTGAACAGGTTTTTGTTAATCGGGGTGGTGCTGCTCATTTATATTGCTTTGCACTGATAAGCAACCATTTAGTCTCAGCCTGTTAACATACATGTGTTGGACTCAATTGTTGGAGACGCAATTACTTGATAAACCCGTGAGTTTGCCAGGGTTATCAAAACGCAGGAGACACCCTGTGTGTTATTGTGAAAGGTAAGTTAAAGAGTCACAAAAGTTTACGTTTAGTTCTCCCTTTGCTTACGTTCTATTACTCTACTAAGTCTCATGAAAATCACCCAGCTGAAAGGAAACTGGACCTGCACAGTGACACATACAAACTAACAAAGTGAGGCTACAATAATGAAAGCTAATGTCTGAGTGGAGGTGGATATTTGTGTAAAAGAGTGTCACACCTGTGTCTGTGTGTGGATGCTCATAACATTACCTTATTGTTTTATCCACATAGCCCCACACACTCCTGGCCAGACTGGGAACACCAACAGTAGACAGCATTCTATGAATGACCCTGGAGATATAATAAAAGAGTAAGCGCGTGAGGGCAAAGGACAGGGACTGGCCGATGACAACGCGTGACAGCAAAACTATCATCTCCATTATTTAAATTATCAAGCATTTACTATAACACTTAAAAAAAAGTTTATGGTTTTATCAAGGTTTTTTGTGCATTTCCAGAGGGCTTTTTATGCACATGAATATAAAAATATTTGCGCCACTGCAAAACTCTTGTTTAAAACCGGTGTTCTGACAAACCATCCTAGTTTGGCAAAACGTTCTACCGTAACTCTGCTGTCACAGAGTAATTCTAACACCAACTTAACTTTGCCCATCAGAGTATGCGTATAGGTCATATTCATACAGCCAGGATGGTTTGCCACTTCATTTTACCCATTAAAGTATCTTGTAGGTAACATTCACTCTGACGGGTAAAATTAAGTGCCAAACATGCATGGTTTGGCACTTAATTTTACCCGTCAGTATGTTTGTAGCTGTTATTAACAAAGGTAGGATGGTTCGCCACTGAATTTTAACTGTTTAAGTATGCTTGCAGGTGAAATTCACAAAGGTAGGATGGTTTGGCAGTTAATTTTACCCGTCAGAGTATTTTTGTAGCTAATATTTACAAAGGTAGGACGGTTCGCTACTTAATTTCGTGTTGTGCGCATGCACAGAAACAACGGGTAGGATGGTTTGCGAGGTAGGATGGATTCTAAGAACACCTGTTTTCCAATTTGCTCTACCATCTCTGAGGTAAAACAAACATGGCAGTCCAGCGGCTTTGCAATAAGAGCGTTATTTTACTTCTGTGGACCACACCGACAATACCTTCAAAGCACCGGTGAGTTTTTCAACGACCTTCTGCAGTCTTCGAGCACTCTCATTTAGTACGGGCCACTTTACAAGAAGGCAGCAATTAACTAATGAGGTTGGAGGGGGGGGGGCAGGTTTACCTTGACCCAAGTGGTGCCTCTCTCTGACAGCCTGTCTAACTTTCGACAACAACACTCGGGCATTTTTCAGGAAAAGGTGCACAGTGTCGCTGTTCCAATAACACTTAGTGTCTGTTAAATAATAAAGGAACATTACCGTGGATAGACATACTCTGACAGGCCGGGGAATGTGATAGGTTAATAGAAATACTCACCCTCTGTTCTCGATCACCGCTTGCTCAGCCATAGCGCGACAGTCCCCGAGACGCTTCTCACAGTCACGTGGCTCTGACGTAGCTGCCGAGCTTGTGTGCATTTCATTTATAGCGTCAGTTGACTGAGACAAGGGGGGGGGAGTGTTATTCCTACTGTGGATCCACCTATCTCCGCTTCGTTTCTTCCTAGTAGAGTAAAACAAACGCACCCAGGAAGAGTTTGCGGAACTGGCGTGTCTGTCATGTCTAAACATTGCTGCTGATCGGGGAAGTGGGTCTTGGTAAGTATTTAAACTCCGTTTTGTGTTCCTTGTTTTACATTACTCGGGTATTTAAAAGTAACACAAGAGTGTTGAGCTTGCGCGGGCAGCTGCTGCTGTTCAGCTCTTCGGTTCAGTTCTTACGGTGAATCATCCTGCAAGTCATTAGAAATGTTCTCAACGGTCTTTAAACTCATTTATCTTGCTTATCTGATATTTCAGGTCTTACATTTAATGGGGACAGGTACTCATGCACATGTAACCTGCAGCGTGAAAGATACATGTAGAAAAAAGTTTTATTTACAGTGTTGTGCAAAAGTCTTGAGCCACACATCGTTTAGATTGTGCTAGGCGAATGGGATGTGATTTATGTGCAAACATAATTAGAAGCACAGTGTACAGACTTAAAAGTCAATATTTGGTATGACAACATTTATTTTTCCACACAGCTGAACTCTCTGAGGCCACTTGCTTTGTTATTTATTTAAGTGGTCTTCAAAAACAGGCTTCTTGAAGGGTGTTTGCCTTTCATTCCGTTTGTGAAGATGATCACACACTGCTTCAATAACGCTGAGATTTGGGCTCCAGCGAGGCCAATCCATGATGGATGGATGTGTACCATTATATTTGTTTCCATCAAGGTATGCCTTTACTGCATTCACAGTGTTTTTGGGATCATTGCCGCAATTAAATATTTAGCTGTTATCAATCAGAAGCTCTCCAGATGGACAAATCTTTTCTGCATTCATAATTCTACCAGTTTTGACAAGATCTTCAACACCACCATGCCTCCACTGTGTTTTCCACATGGCTGTAGTTAGTCACTGTTGTACTTTGATTCTGACCTTTTCTTTACGTATTGAAAAAAATCGAACCAAAAAAATTCAAATGTGGATTTTTCACTCCACTGGTTTTCAGTCCAGTTATTGTGTATGTTGGCATACCTCAGCCTTTGCTCTCTGTTTCATTTACTAAACAACAGCTTCTTCCATGCTTCCACTGAGGCTGTTTGATGGCTTCAGTGAACCATAGCTGGATCAGACTGAAAGTCTGGGGGGGGGGGGGTTCTGTCACTGCTACTTTTGCTCTCATCTGTCCAGTTTCCTTAATTTTTTTTTAATGACACACATACATGGACTGTAAGTATTAGTCCAAAGAAAAACTTTTAAAGTACCATGTTTATTTTGTTTTTTTCCTGTTTTGTTGTTGTTGTTGTTGTTGTTTGTTTGTTTGTTTGTTTTGGGTTTTTTCCCTTCTCTTTTCTTTAAAAATTATTTCTTTTTGTTTTTTTGGGTATCTTGTGGTTTTATTGCTTTCTTACTGCCATATGTTCAAGATGTTTAAAGTGTTGGATATTTATGAATATAAATATATTGGTAAACATATATTTACAAAGTTTTTCTTTGTACCTTTAGAAGGCTGGAGAACTATTGCTCAAGACCACTGTAAAGTAACAACAAACTCTGGGCATTTGTAACCAAAATACAAAGAAATCAGGGGTGAATCAAGACTTTTGCACAGTACTGGAGTTGTTAATTTTCCCGTAATTTCTCTAAACGTATATATTTAGGTCCGGGGTAAACCTGCATTTTTTTCTAATGGCCATCAGGGGTGATCCCTGTTATCCCTGAATCCTCCTCCTCCTATATGTTATAACTTTGTTTAATCTCTTCAACATGTTGACCAATTTCTTTTCTTTTTTTTTTTTTTGATTTTTGTGTAATCTTCCTGACAGACACCAGTATTCAAATAAAAGTGGGAGCAAGACTACAGAACTATAACAGATTCTTGCAGTCATAGCATAGCGATTGCTGTTTATGAACTCCTAATTAAAACACATGAGAACAAAGAAGCTACATAATGTGAAATGTAAAGCTGTATGTTACATTCACACATACATATATATTTACTCACCCTAAGGAAAGTTGTTTAAAATACTAAGATAGTTGCCATTTTTTTCCCCCAAAATCTGACACCGTCAGGATGAAGCATGAAGATTTGTTGTGTAACTGCAGAAAATGTTTCAGTGTTCGGTGTAAAATAAATAACAGAAATAATCCTGTTACCTTCATTACAAGTTAACTGGATTATAAAGTGAAAACAGTTACTGATTATGATCCCTAACAGAAAGATATCCAAAGTCAACTCAACAAGCTATGGGATTTGAGTTTTAAACCACACTCATTAAAGACTCCGCACACCCACACAGGTGTTGTCACTTAAAGCTGCACAGGCGTGGGCCAGGTTAGTGGAATTTATGTGATCGATCACACACACACACACACACACACACACACACACAGAGCTATATTAATGAAATATACAAAGGCTGTTTTTCTTTTTAACAAAACTTATTTTTTACGACATATGGTTCAGATACCCATAAACTGTATAAAAGGTGGACATAGCTTCTGGGTCTGTGGAAATATCCTATACTGTAATTCTTTTTAATGGGCACTAGAGGTCGATACCTGTGTGCCTCTCATTGCTGTAGAAATGCGGTTGTTAAGTCTGACGTCACTAGCCGTGTCTGGGCCTAAACTCCGCTGCAGGTCCATATATCAAACGATCACTATGGCATTACTGAGAGTTGAAAAACTGTCTAAAGTCTTCCATCTTTAATAAAATGATCAGCGTTCTGCTCTACCAGGTGTAACAATTGAGTTTAACATCCAGGCATCCATGAAAACGGAATTTATGACATTTAACATTAGAAGTTAGCAGGAAGTTAGCTCGCTAGCTTCTATCTAAATACAACATAGCATGTCCTGACTGCGGGGTTTTGGAAACAAATTAAAACGTACAGCTCTGTTATCACTTCCAACATAAATGAAGACAGAAAACTAAACAGCAGTGACGTTTGTAGGGTTACTGAAGTTTGGCTAGCTGGTATATAATGATGTGCTACGTGATCGCTAGCGACACAGCTATGTTAGCATAACATAAACAAGCGAACCTTTTTCCACTCGATAAAAGTTAACGTGAGTGTTCTCGGTGGTCAGGAACAAATGTAATCGCATGGCAGGATGCTGTAAAAGGACCAAACTTCAGCCAGGAGAACAACTGAGATAATCCATCCACAATACGAGGTTAGTCATTCATATACTGCTGCATGGGCTGGGCTGTAGTTACATCCTAAGGTTTTAAAAACTGAGCTTAAATAAATGATTAGCGGTAATAAAAGCTGAGGGAGGTCAACAGTGATCACTGACTGTTTTAGGAGCTTTTTGAGATTAAATAGAAGAAAATACAAGACATTAAATATGTTAACAACACAAAAGCCATATTAAACGCAGACTACTTTAGGCCCGGAAGTAGGATTGGTCACGTCATCGCTTAACAACGGATAGGAACGCAGCGCTCACCCCTAGCATTGGTCAACAGGTTTTTTTTTTTTTTATAACTTTATGGGCCTAGTCACTAATTTTGGGTAATATTGAATAAAACATTAAGTCCACTTTGTAAATTTTAGTCATTCTAAGTGGCAGAAAGGAGGATTATCACAGTCAATAATTTCCTCTAACTGAACTGCGCATTTTAATTGAACCCTGTTGTAGATGATATTTCAGGGCTTCTGACCATCAGCGCTACATACTCTTTAATAAAAATTTGAATATGTGTGGCGCTCAGAGCATGAATCATATTGAATTTTAGTACTCTCACTCTCATTGTTACTCTCACATGTGCTCCAACACTGCCACCAGGCTAACATTTGTACATAATAAATAAGAAAATCTAATTTGGACGTTGAGTCAGTCTCCATACACTTCCATGTTAAAACGCCTGACAGCACTGGAAACAATACTTAGTCTTTGATAACTCATCTGCCTAGATGATAAATACAGTTAGAGGTGTGGCTGCTGTGACTGACAGGTGTTTGGGACACGGGTAGGCGGAGCTAGGCCTCTTCTTCGCCTGTGGTTGTGCGTATCGGAGCAATTTTAATGGATTATTTGATTAATATTAATCAAAACATGTCTTTGTGTGTGAGAGACATGTTCGTGCTTCACTTTTACTTTAACTTTCATCAGTCTGTTACTCAGCACTAATTAGCTGACATGAGAACCTGTGCTCCTCACTTTACAAATGCAGCTTGCTAATACCAGATAGCTTAGCACTCCACCCTTTCCTGTAGTCGGGTCACTTGAGGATGCGATGTCACGTGGCTGTGTCCATCTTTTATTTGGTTTAGATGAAATGTGTCAGGACATTATTCAGTTTCCTTCAGCTTTATTCATAAAGCGTGAAATCACAGCAGTAACCTCAACGTGCTTCATAAAATAAACTCTTCAACCTTTCCCAACTCTTTTACAGGAAGTGATAGTGTTACAAGTTGACTGCAAAATAAATTTTCAAAAATGTCAGTTTTAAAAACTACCGATTTATTTATTTATTTTGAGGACCACCACAGAGAGCTCAGAAATTAGATTCAGTAAAAAACAAACAAACAAAAAACGCTGATCCGTGTTAAAGTTCCCTACAGGGGGAGTGGGGCAGATGTGGGTGTGACAGCTGTCAGTGCTACTCTGTGACGTGGAACACCGGGTGCAGCACGCTTACAACACCACACGCTCTTCTCTTTTCTTACTGTTCACAATAGATGATCACGGTTCCCGGCCCGAGCCTGGAACACTGCCGCTTCATACACAGATTTGGGTGAGTGTTGTGCTGGCCCAAACGACACACACACACAACACACACACACAAGTACGGAAGGAGTAGCAGTCAGCATGTCAGGGCTTTCTTTAACACACATGCTCCTCCCTTTCTGGGTACAGCAGTCTCAGCTGTTTCTGTCTGTACTCTGGGTCTGTCTCTCCTTACAGGTCATACATGAGCTGATCTGCAGCAGACCCA
Organism: Rhamphochromis sp. 'chilingali'; assembly: GCF_963969265.1. Classification (NCBI taxonomy): domain Eukaryota; kingdom Metazoa; phylum Chordata; class Actinopteri; order Cichliformes; family Cichlidae; genus Rhamphochromis; species Rhamphochromis sp. 'chilingali'. Next base: position 6,076,213 of record NC_137938.1, read on the forward strand.
CAGTACAGATTCCACCACGTATGATTAGTTGATTTTACTGCAGGGAGGTCCGTGTTCAGACTAAGGAGGGGTAGCTTTGACACACCTTGTGTAAACCTGTTCAATGAACATTGTGACTTTATCTGTCATTTCTTTACCTGTTTTGGGCCAAGATGTCATTTCACACACTACATTAGTCATGTAAAGACATTTTGAATTTGTTGTACAGCACAGCAGGAACTCTAGGAGTCTGTGAATAGGATGAGACAGGGAGCCCAAGAAAACAAGAACAGACTTTGTTATTGTATCCAGACTTGACTTAAGAAAGAAAAATAGCAAAGTACTTCTACTGCGAGTCCCTAAAGAAAAATTGTCATCATGTACAATGGCATACATGATGTTAATGGGAAATTTTATTTCATCTATATTACTATATAGGTTTTTTTCTATAATATTACAAGAGAATGTGGGTGTGTATAGCTGTCTGCGTCTATAAGCTAACTTTGTGACAGACTGGCGACCTGTCCAAGGTGTACCCTGCCTCTCGCCCTATGACAGCTGTGATAGGCTCCAGCTCCCAGAATTGTAGAAATACAGAAACTTCTGATGATTAGGCCTAGCACAAGCTCAGCTTGCCCTGTCGGCCTTGCAGTACACTGAAATTGAAGATGATAGTGACAAACAGGCCTTTCTAGCAGATAGCAGTGTTTCCGTTTATTGGCAATACCAATAATTACTGTTGGTTGTTCAAAGCAAAGCTTGTTCTACAGCAGTCTGTGCTGTATTTCACACTTGGGACTCAAGGAAATAAGGACGTTTCTGTTATGCAGGTTTCCTGGGAGGAGGGACGATGCTGCAGGAGTCGTCAGTAGACAGCAGTGGCTCCAGGTTTGCTCCTCTGGTGGTGCTGGAGCTGGCCTCAGACACCAAGGAGGAGGCCATTGCCTGGTTGCTGAGCAGGATAAGAGACCGGCAACAGAATGGAGGTGTGGAAGATCGTCTGCGCCCCTCGAATCATCTTCCCTTGTTTGACGTGGTATTATTCATCCTGTAATTTCTTCCAGGTGCTGAGCTGCTGGTGGAGCAGTTGGGACCTGGAATCGGGGTGGAAGAGAAGGAAAACCCCAACATGTTTTTGGTGGGGGCCTCCATGCAGAGGCTGCTCTGTGGTGCAGAAGATCTGGGGCTCTTTAAGGAGTGTACTGACGGGTCCATGAGAGCCTTCACTTTTGCCAGCAAACACAACTTCAAAGATTTTAAAGGCAAGTCTACTGTTTAGTTTGTGAAAATTTATGCATCTTATTGTTATTGTTATTGTTAACTTGCAGCCTTGCAGTTTAACACAGCCAGGCTTTCTTTGTGTTAGCTGGTTTTCAGAAACTTTAAACAGTAACAGAGGTAACTCGTATCACTACCATATTTGTCAGCCTCCTTGTTAAGTCAGCTCTGTGCAGAATTGCATAAATAAGGAGAATTTAATGCATCATTTGATTCTTCTTCAACACAAATCAATCTGATCACTGCCCCTGAGTCTCATCACCGCTCACATACTCTGTCTGAAATAAGTGGCGTCACTGTAACAGCCTGTGAAAACATGCCTTTGTGGTGAATGGCACTGTGTTTCTGTTCCATCTCTTCAGGGGATGGAGACGGCTTCCTCAGTATGGCTGAGTGTCAGTATGTTATCAAGCATGAGCTGGACACGCTGCGAGCCAAAGAGGAGACTAATGTTCCAGGATACAGTCATGCCAAGCTCTACCCTGGGAAATCTATCAGTGAGTCTGTGTTCATGTCTCAATCTGTTTCAAATGAGCTTTGCAGTGATCAGTTTGCTGATGTTGTGTATTTCACTCACAGGAAGACAAAAGAAAATGGTCTCATCTAGTTCCTTCTTGCATGCATACATATTCTTTGTTGCTTATGCAGCTGAAGGTGGGCAGGGTGCATGCTGGACAGATTGCCGGTACTTCATAGCACTGCTGAATTTAACAGCTGAAATTCCAGGAAACTGTACTAAATTAGGATGTGCAGACATCTCAGAATAAAACTGGGAAACTGATCAACCTCAGAAGTAAAACCACACACAGGTGATGTGAGTAAAACATGGCAGTGTATTATCATACAGGGTTTTGAAGCTGTGGCCAATTTTATGCTTGTCCTCTTCCCCTAAACTGTTTTTCATTCTGTCGCTTACAGATAAACATTTTGATAATTGATCAGTCATTTCATTTGCATAGGAATACAGGTCCAGCTTCTCATCTTAGAGACTTGACTGTTTTCATTTTGATGCACAAAGAGAACACATTGTGTAAATCGTGGTTTAGTCGGGGCTAAATGATTTATCACTCCTCAACCTTAGTTAAGTATACACTCGGCATTTAATCATAAAACTATCAGAAAGACATTTGTTAGAACCTGTTTATAACAACATTAGCCACAGCAGAGTATGTTTTTATTAGCTGATACACAGATTAGATAATTTCACTCCTATTTTTTTTCCTCAGTTTCAGCTTGTGACAAGATTTGACTGTTTGAGCCTCTCCTGCGGTTCATCCACACTTGCTTGCGGTTTGATTTAGAGATTCCTGTAGTAGTAACGGTAGCAGATTGTAGACTGAACACAGACTGTGTCCTCCTTCCACCCCGCTATCTCTGCAACCCCCTCCCTTCGTCTGTCTTCAGTATGGAAACAATAAATATGCAAATGCAGTAAAATAGTCCCAAAGTGAGATAAGGAACCAATGAACTTGCAGTGAAGATAGGGTGCCTCTATTCAACGCCTGTGTTTGACAAATCGTGTTAAAATAGAATGTAATTATTTTTTGACAAATGATGCACTCAAAAAATGGCAGATGAAATGATAGCGCTTTCATGTGCTCGTATTTAGCTGCTGCATATTGGACAATAGTAATTATTGCTATAGTCATTATTGTATTGTGTGGAATGGGCCGGCTCCCAGCTATTGTTAGCCTGCCCTTGTTTTACAAAATGAAATGCATGTTTATTTAGTTGGGAAAGTGAGTTCAGAAAAACTCAAGAGAAGGATGGAAATGCAGCCAGAAGGTTTTCATGTGGAATATCTTCCAAATAATTCACAAGTTTGAGTAAAAACGTCCTGTTTTATCATCACTGTACATGACTAGAGTGGGGGGTGAGACAGAAAGTAACATGCTCTTTTTTGTTGTTTTCTTTACTTGCATCTTAGTTCGCAGACTGCTCTCCAAAGGGATCTTAATCCAGATGTTTCCTCTGCATGAAAACGAAGAACTCAAGAGGCTTTCTTTTTCCTGGTATAAAAAAGTGAAGGTGTCGCTTCAGCCTCTGGGTAAGTGCATCTTGTGCCATTATTTTTCATGGTCACTCTTGAATACATTGTGTGATTAAAACGAACAGTCCACGTTATGGAGTATGCACACTTGCAAAAGAGGTCTCTGTACATCTGCATTTCTAATATGTCCCCAGACTGTAATTGGAGCGATGCACTGTCAGTGCTCCTGATCACTACTGACTCTTTCATCTCTATCCCCAGACGACATCAGACACTACTATGGTGAGGGCCAGGCTCTCTACTTTGGCTTCCTGGAGTACTTCACCTTTGCGCTGGTGCCTATGGCCCTCATTGGGGTGCCTTACTATCTGTTTGACTGGGAGGACTATGACAAATATGTAGTCTTTGCTGTCTTCAACTTGATCTGGTGCACTGTTATCTTGGAGGTAAGAAGACATGAAACAGTATGCAGTATGATATCGTTCTACCTATTGATCTATTAATCTGTGATGGCTGCAGAATATAGTTTGGTGTGTGGAGGCACAATGCTCACCATCCTAAAAATATGATACACATAGAAATTGGGCAGTGATGTGTAAATATGCTCCAAAGCCTGCAGGTGGATGCTGGGGTGGTGGAGGGGTTAAAACGGGAGCGGTAGAAGTGAATCTTCAGCTCTTTGATGTAAAGGGATTGAATCTTTTCAAGCACTTCAGAAGTTTAACTGTGATGTGTGGTTTAACTTTTCATTCTTTTACACACTAAACAAGAGAGAAAATTCACCCTTTAATTGTAAAGGAAAATATTACCCTCTGCTGCTTGCAATGTAGTCTTAACTCCAAAAGTGTTTATTAAAATCGTAACAGAATTTTAAAATGCTTCAGCTGACTTGCTGAACCTTTGTGCCCACCAGTTATGGAAGCGACGCAGTGCCTCACTAGCCTACTACTGGGGCACACTGTGCAGAAAAAAGGCCTTTGAAGAACCTCGGCCTGGATTTCACGGCGTGCTTGGTCACAACCCTGTGACGGGACGTGCAGAGCCTATCTACCCCACCTCCAAGAGGCACCTGCGTGTCTACCTTGTGTCTCTGCCCTTCGTCCTGCTTTGCCTCTACCTGTCCCTCTACATCATGATGATCTACTTCCAGATGGAGGGGTGGGCTCTGTCCATCTATGATGAGAACCCCACATTCTGGACACACATTCTGCTATTCATCCCTAGTATCATCTATGCTGTGGTCATAGAGGCGATGAACCTCATCTACAGATATGCTGCCGAGTTCCTCACTGAATGGGGTAAGTCCACTTTTTCATTATTGTGCATTCACACCAAACCATGTTTCTTGCATTAATACAAGCTCTGGCTAGAGGGCTTGATTGCTGATGATATTACAAGAGAATCCAGAGCTGATGAGTTTTCACAATGCAGCGTGAAGCTAGGGTTTTCCTGTAATTCAAATGTTTTAATTCAACAGTCCCTTGATTTGCCTTTAAGTGTGCACCATTTTGTCTCATTGGGTAGACTTAAGGCCAAATAATTTTTTATTATACGCTCAAGACCCTACAATAATCGTGTGTGTGTGTGTGTGTGTGTGTGTGTGTGATCTCCATCTTAGGTATTATCATGCAGATGAATGAAAAAACAGTTATGTGTTTAAGAGCACAGCTCATGAGATCACGGTGAAAACTATCCGCACTGTTCATATTGCTGAAATTAGAACGATTTCATTTGAGTGTAATAAAAACTTTATTAAGGAAATATATGTTTTTAAAGTTGATGAATGTAAATGAATTGACCAGAACAAAAGCAAACAGCACCTTCAAACTATGAAACCAATTCAAAACATCAAAATTAAAAATGGACTGCTGTTCAGACTTCCCATGCTTTGATGTCCATCTGAGGTCTGATTACTTTCAGGACAGGGTCCAAAGTTAACATCATTATCCATCTGTTCTCTTTGTTCTTCAGCCATTTCACTTTGAACCCCACAGTGCAGGCTGCGAAATTCTTGACACAGAAGCCACAGCATGTTCAAGACACCAAAAGCTAAAGTGTTGTAAGACGTTTTGTTGCCGGTCATCCAGGTCCAGGTCATCTCTGAGGTCACTGAGCCAATTTAGAATTAGATAGCTTGGTAACCGACACTTTTGTTCCTCCTCCGCACAGCAACTGTTACCATATTGAGCACAAAAATAAGATGTGCTCCCCCCCCCAGCGTTCAACCTCAGCGCAATTGGCAGTAAAATGCATGTTGCATTAGTAAATCAGTTTGTGTACCTGATTTAATTAAATAAATGAAAAGCTAATGATGGATGATCGATAAAAGTACAGACTTTAATTGTGTATTTCAAATCGTTTAGCGAAGAAACTGCATTAAATCTTTTGGAATGGAGATCAAAAGGTTTAGAGTTTTATCCATTGTATCATTCAATCACTGTTCACAGGAACTTTTTATTTGTGACAGCAACACAATACAGTACAGCTCTCAGTAAATGGAAGTGAAGCCATCAATAGGATAAACCAACCAAACACATATTGTAAGATAAAACCCTACACTGTTAGAGAGAACCTCAGCAATGTGATCCCCTGTGAGCACAAACTTAGATCGTTGGGATAATGTTGTAGTATGAGGTCTGATGGGCCCTGATTCAATTCAACATTCTCACAGATTTGGAGATAAATAATAACACAAACACACCATGAAAGTAACTTAGATGCTTCTTAAGGCAAATAAAAGGAATGTTTTTAAAGGGCTGACCCCAGGAAAAGTCAAGCTTTGGTCAGGTCCTGGAGTTCCAGATTTTTGGCAGTCATTGACTGGTTTTCATCCAGTGAGCTTCTGCTGTGAACATTGCGATGAGTTATTGCTGACATGTTTTCCGTGTGTTTAGAAAATCACAGGCTAGAGTCTTCATATCAAAATCACCTGGTGCTCAAAGTCTTGGTGGTGAGTGAAATGAGTTATCCACAGTTTTCTGCCAACTGTACCCTTTATTGATGAGAGTGCAGCCTTTCTTATCACCACCTCACTTCTCATAACTGCCCTAACTCTTTTTTTCTTTAGTTCAACTTCTTCAACTGTTTCGCGTCGCTCTTCTACATTGCCTTTGTCATGCAGGACATGGAGCTTCTCAGACAGGTAGGTCTGCCTCCTTCGTTCCTTCTTTGATTCTACTTCCCATCGTTCTGCTCCTCTAGTTTTTACAGTTCCTTTCTTTTGTTTCTCTCACCTCCCTCTACCCTGGTTTCTGTTGATATTTCTTTGTGTCTGCGCTCTTTCCAGAGTTTGGCGACCTTGTTGATCACCAGTCAGATCTTGAATCAGTTCATGGAGGCCTTCCTGCCCTACTGGCTGCGGAGGAGACGCAACAAAAAGATGATTCGCAAAATCCAGAAGAGAAGACTGTACGAGGAGAAAGAGCTTCCGCTGGTAGAGCAGGTCCGGCTCGAGGCCGACATGAGCACATACTTGGTCAGTACATGTGATCTTTAATCAGAAATCAAATGACATCTTCTGCGACGTTCTTTAATTTGTGTCTGTCTGTGCTCTCATTCCTGCTCAGGGAACATTTGATGACTACCTGGAGCTCTTCCTGCTGTTTGGTTATGTCAGTCTGTTCTCCTGTGTCTTTCCTCTGGCTGCTGTCCTTGTGGTGTTAAACAACATCACCGAGGTTTACTCTGACGCCTTCAAGATGTGTCGAGTGTTCAAACGACCCTTTGCCGACCCAGCTGCAAACATTGGAGTCTGGCAGGTATTTTCATTTAGTTTTGAATGCAGTTGCTGATGTTTATGAGAAAAGAATGATTTTTGGTAGTTTTTTATTTAACAAATATTGCTGTACAACTATAAAGTACCAAAGGACACAGATATCCTCCACATCCTTACTGCTATATTGGATGTCCTTCAGAAATGATATTGGGGTACTCTGAACATTAAAGCTTTCTGTGGACAGGTCATTGTATTTTTTTAACATGCTGTCCTAATCTAAACAGAGCTCCTCCATTAAAAATGACATATGACTGACTCTGTGCTGTGCCCAGCATCCAGGTATGGTTTCCATTCGTGGAAACGAATAACTGTTGCTGTCTTTCTACCTCTGTGTGCAGCTCGCCTTTGAAGCCATGAGTGTGATAGCTGTTGTGACCAACTGTGCACTGATTGGCATGTCTCCACAAGTCAGATCCTACTTCCCCGAGTCAGAGACACAGCTCATACTGTGTACAGTGGCTGCTGAGGTAATTTACGTACACACACACACGCGCGCACACACACGCACACGCACACACACACACACGTAATGTGTGACCTCAGACTGGTAAACAAAGGTCAGATTTATGTAGTATTTTGGAGTAACTTTGTGATGTTATGAAACAAAACTTGACTAGTCTTGTATAAGAAATTTCAAAAGTGACACAACTGAAACTTGGTTTGGCAGAAAGTAAATGGTATATTTATAATAGCAGAAATAACACAGCAGCAGAAATGACTCCATTGATGATGGCACAAGCATCTCACAGAGCCATGCCGCTGTGTATGTTTTGCCAGGAGTGGAACAAACACGTCTAAATGGAATGCTAGGAAGCAATTTGTTATACCTCCTTTGTGATATAATATAGTATATAATACGAGTATAATACGCCTGTTTTGAAAAAACTGTATTCTCCATTCTGATAGGTTATAATTATATGTACCGGTAGTTAGTTAGATATAGTGATAACTGTGCAGTCATTCTTTTTGCATGGTTATAGAGGCAATTTTGCCATTCACTTTCATTTAAGGATCAGTGAATTTACCAAGGAAGACAACACAAAAATTGGACTTGTAGCATTATTCCTGTATTTTTTATTTTCTATAGATCTCATAATCATTTTTGGATACATTAGTGTTTAATAGCGTTCTTGTTAACACCGCGCTGTTCTGTAGTTGTGCCAGATGCAGATTTTTGTTCACTAGATGGAGCCACAGCCCAAAGCAAGGGCTGAGGGTGACGGGCAGAGTGGAGAGTGTGTGTGTGTCCGCACATAAATGAAATTTGCACTGTGCGTATTCAGCCTATAATTGTTTGAGCTTGTGTGTGTGTGTGTGTTAATTTGAGCATTCACGCTGCAGATTCCTCTTCTCCTGATTCTACCTTTATTAACATAACGTCAGCCTGCTCCCCTTTTCTATGTGCCCTGTTCAAACAGTGCAGCCTAACACACCTCCTGCCTCCGGAGGGGGGGGGCTCAAAATAACAGCACAAACAGGTGAGGATGTAGTGAATGGGAGGTGCTGCAGTATGGAGATTTTTTTTTAAGGACATTCATAAAGAAAACAGTTGTACGTTTGTGCTGCTTTAACAACCTCCTGAGGGACGATTGTTTTAACTGTCTGGTTGCTGCCTGAGACTGTAAATGCTCTTTAAAGTACTGTAGCTCACTGTACAACATCTCTCTGCTGATGCCAAGGCAGAAACTGGGTCACATCGATCGTCTGCATGTTGAACGTGTGGTCGGCACACACAGCTGAAAACTCTGCAGTTCACAGAGAAGTTGTTCTTTGTGGGTGATATTTCTCCTGCAGCAGCTGCCAGGATAAGCCTGGGTTTGTTTAAACCTTTCTTTTTGCTGGGAGTTCTCTATTAGTGTGAGATGGATTGAATCGTTTTAGCCTTGCTTTGTCTCATGGGCTGCAGAATCTGCCTCCTAGATGTGTCTTTTGTCCAAAGAGTCACCATTTGGAAAAGATGATCGGTCAGAGTTTATGCATCTGCTACGGTCTGCTGTTGAAATTGAAAGTGGGAGAAATGGGATGGTATGTGTCTCTTCCACAGTGTATGGTGATAAATAGGAAATCCAAATAGAATCAAGTGAATTGAATCATCAAACCCCTCTGGAGCCCTTTGTGAGGGAGCTGTGGTGTTAACAGATTCCGCTTTGAGAACCATGGGTCTGATGACAACATGCTACATTATACATGATCTGATGACACAGCTCACTGATTTTTTTTGTTGTTAACTTTACTTACTGAGGGGGTGTAACAGCTCTGTGTTTGGATTAATTTCCAAGTGCAGATGTTACTGATGACAATAGGTTGTTTCGCAGGTAACTGCTCATGCACCATCAATGGCATGCAGAGACTTTTACAGATGGGTGAGACGAGTGGGTGAACCAACTGCATTCCAGTTCCTCATCATCTCTGACAACAGTGTAGCAGTACACATACACAAACGGCCAAAAAAAGACTGAGCATCTTAAAAAGCTGAATATTGTGAAGTTTGTCAAAGAGGTCAACTTTCATGCTCATTGAAGGTAAAGTAAATGGGTCAATGGTCTGTACTGGTCTGGGGTGCTGTATCACCTACAGTGACAGACGTCATGAGGAAATATGAAAAATACAGACCCTGCAATATTAGAGAACGAACCCAAATGATTGCCTAATCCCCTGCAAACTAGCACTTGTCAACAGAGGGGAGGAAAAACTCCCTTTTAACAGGAAGAAGCCCCCATCAGAGCCATGCTCAGGGAGGCTGAACATGCCATTTGCCCTTTCCACAGTTCAGGGATGAGGGTAAAAGAGGAGGATAGAAAGAATGCTAGGGAAGGGTTTCGTGGGAAATCCCACCTTTCAAGTATTCAGAGAAATATCTCTCAAGTGCCACCTGCTGTGCCTCTGGCTGAATTGCAGACAATTTAATTGAAATTAATAGCAAGTGGAATGACTGTCCTACATCGACTCCTGCTACTCTCCTCTCAGTTCCAGCCTTTGTCAGCATGACATAAACGCTCCCAGAAAAAATGAGAGATTTAACAGCTGATAGTCAAGCTAGCTTCCAAAGACAATTACCAAGTGCAGCCAGAGGGGGGCAGTAAATTTCAGGATAGATGTAATCGGGCAATATGAGATCTGTTTTGGTCCGAAATGCTGGTCTGAGCTGTAAGGACAGAGATTGTTTTCACTTTAGTATCATTTTAATTGATGTCTGTTTTTATATTTGCTTGTATAAGACACGCTATTTTCTTGTTGGGAAGCCAAAATCAGAAGATTTTCACCATCGCTGTCTTTAGTTAAACACTTGTCTTTCACAAGTCATTAGCCAGTGAGCATACCATGGTTAATCCTCCCTTTCTGACTGTAATGGGGGCCATAATCTACTAAATGAATATCACGTTGCATGCGGTGTGACTTGAAACTAGCAACAGAAGCCATGAACTCATCAGGCCTGCAAGGATCATTTTACCATAAACTTCCAAACAGCTGATCTTCTGTTTGCCAACAGAGGAGTCACACAGGTTTAGTAGAATGCAGGTTTAAGACACCTCCACACTGGCTTCTTTGACTTTTAAGAGCTGAATGTTACATCCATCTATTCAGTCTATACACTGAGGTTAAGACATGAACCATGTAGTGCTGATCCAGTTGAGTTAAAGAATGTAATGATAATCGAATGAACGGATGTCCTTTAGTAGGACTGAAGATATTTTAAGCTTTTAATCAACCAGGTGTGTTTTTCCGCAATTTGTTTGTTATTACTTATTACTCTCAACTTCTCTGATATTCCCTCCAGCTTCAATTTGTAACACAGTGGCAGCTTTTTTTCATCACTTTTAATAATAACAATAATAATAATAATAATGTATACTTTATTGATCCCCGTGGGGAAATTCCTCTCTGCATTTAACCCACTCCCTCAGTGAAGCAGAGTGAATATGACCTTTGTTTGTTTGGTGTGTGTGTGTGTGTGTGTGTGTGCGTGTGTGTGTGTGTGTGTGTGTGTGTGTGTGTGTGTGCATTACATGAGCCCTTACTCTAGACTTTTTCTGATTAAAGACTCCAGGGACTCCAGTAAATCACACTCACAGCATGTTGCCTCTAATCCATCCTAACCTCCTCCAAACTGTCTTTTGGGCTGAGTAGAAGTGAACATGACTTTTTATAGCAGAGGGCTGCGCTTTGGGCCTGGGGGTCATGTTCACTGCTTGATTTGCACTCTGCCTCACTCACCTGAATCATGAGAGGAGGTGTGATGCTGCTTTTGCAAACACAGAGGGAAACCAGGTTAGCTCACAGCTTGGTGTTTGGCTTACACTCTCGCTTTGCAGTGGTTGTATATGAGCAATCCATCCTGCCGCGACACACTGCATCAGTCAGGTGTGTCATGCATTTCCTTGCTTTTCTCTTTAGTGCACACTGCAGACCTGTGATGGAAGGCTTGGATCAAAGTAGAGATAAAATGAGTGAATGTGGAAGCAAAAGGAGGAGAAACGGGAAGGAAGGGACTGAGAGCAGAACTGCCAGGGCTGATGAGAGAGACAAGGAAAACGATTGACTGAGGAAAAGAAACCTGTGTGTGTGTGTGAGAGAGAGCGAGCGAGATCCAAGCACGTTCTTGCCTGCTACCACCACATTTCCTAGAATTGAGCAAACAGGCTATTAAAGAGATGGCACAACAAGAACAGTGAGAGCCAGCTTGTGTAATGTTAAGTGTGTGAAAGAAGAGCTGCACATGAATACACATACATGTGGTTTATTGACTCAGCAGCCAGTATATTGCTTTTAGAGAAACCCTTTCTAATTAAAGCTGCTAACAGGTCTGTCAGTGCATACATTGTTAAATACAGCTAACTCCAGGCGGAGCAGAGCCTCTAACCCACTATCTTAGTGCGGACAGACAGGAGATCACAGATGTTTTTTTTTCCTTCGAAGCATTTCTCATTGCTCTTCTTAAGTCGGTCGTCATCTCTTTAATAAGAGAAGGCTGATTCAGAGAGCTGAGGGTTCAAATCAAAACCCTCAGCTCCTCTTATCTCTGTTATGGGGGTGGGTTGGGAACAGGCGCGAGGGCTTCGCCGCGCCGCTTTCCAGCATCAGTGCTATGATACCTGGGTAATTGCTGTGTAGGGTTTACACACATCAGTGAGCAGTAACTAGGCAACTGGCCAGCCTGCCGCTGAAAGAGACAGAGACTTTCTTTCAGAGTCACGGGTCTGTCTGTTATAATCGACTCATTTCAGAGGAGGAGCTGAGGAAACAGAGCAGGGACTATGAAGTGTGTCTGCTTACAAGGGACCTGAAAGGACGGGAGACAAGATCACAGCCTAATGGCATGGAACAAGAAAGGGTTCACAGTTATTGGTTATTTGAGCTGGTGTGCAGCACACAGGTGTTTTCAATTTGACAAAACTTTTAACACAAAATATCTCGGCATGATGGAAAACTAATTAGTTATCATGGTTTGTGTGTAGCCTGTATTGTGTATTTACACGACTTCTAAGACTGACTCGAACCATAAATGCAGTATTTGAATTGAGAATATTAGTGCGTAGGACACAGATATGTCCTAAGGCCCTAAGTGATGTTTACAGCTTGAGACAGTCTATAGTGCAAACAACAATACATTAAGTTAAAGCTGGAAGAAGCAATAGTAGTCAGTATGTGTTATCAGAGGTTTACATCCACTCATGCCCACTCATCATGGGTATGAATGTCACAGTAATTTTGGGCTTCTTGGAGCTGATTGTACTACATACATGATGATTGCACATGCCCATAATGAGTGTATGTAACCTGCTGGCCATAATTGTTTATAAAAGCATCCGTAGGGGTTATTATGCATTTAATTTAATTTGTAAAGCTTATATTCACTCTAAATACACAAACTTTTATGAAGTCCAGCAATCGCTCTCCTTTAAAATTTGGTTTGATGGTTATTTTTAGAGGCAAATATCTGTCTTAAAGGCTGTTAGATGCTCTGGGACCATCATAAATGGGACCGAGTTGAGCGACGAGACTGAACGAACAGTTACATTATAGCCTATAGAGCAGAGTGGAACAGCAGTGTCATGGTAATATAAAAATGCTTTTCTGTGCTGCCAAAGTCTACCAGTTCAAAGTAAAGTACGTTATTATAATACAGACCATACTAACTGCTCACAAAGCTGATTACGGGTCAGTACAGTACAGTACATTATTAACTTTGTAATCTAAATGAAGCCAAAGACCTGACATTAACATAGCTCTGTGTGGTGATTAAGGTGCCTGCATGGGACAGTTTTTTGTGTGTGTCTGTCAAATTGTCTTTTTCAGCAGCCCACCACACAGTAATCTCATTACACTGTTTTTAAAGACAATAAGATGATCTTATCTGCTGGCAACCACAGAGCAGCAGCAGGCCAGGATCCACCCATAAACTAGTCTAGCCTCCCACTCTGTATTTGAGCTTTGTTTACACTGGAGGAGCTTTGAACTTGGTGCGCAAAGCAACTTAATCTTCTAAACCTATATTATGTAATTAAATGACCCCACTCTACAGCTATTTGTATTGCAATGCATTGTTTTGTTTTGTTTGTGATAGCACTGAATGCAACGTCGTGTTATTATTTCCTTGGACTTTACGTTATCACGGTTAGCTAATAGAATTTCTTTGAGCAATTAGAGAAGGATGCCTCCTGCTTCCCTAATCATTATCTAGAACCAGTATTTTTATAATTCCACTGGTGTGTTTGTCCCTGAGTGGCACCTTCATTAGTATGCATAGATATTTGACCCATCATCAGGATGACTCAAGTTTATCACGACTCTCACTGTGTAATTCCCTCAGTAGTCTGGAGACCGCATCACAGCTAAGAGGAGACTTAGATTTGGCCTTAAAGTTATTGGCTGACAAGAAAGTCACGACTCAAAATGAATACTAATGAGTGTATCTGCTAGATGTGCAAGCTACTGCATGCAAATATGTTGATCATGACATAACTTAATCGTCTAATGTAGACCTCATGTTGTGTTAACAGCTCATTGTGCTGCCACCTGGTCAATAAAATCGGTGTATGCAGCTTTACTTTACGCTGAGTCAGACCTCACGAATCAAGTCGCACTGCATCGTAAAGACTGACATGCCTCGCTGTCCTCACATACAGCAAACACACTCTCCCAAAAGTTGCGATCTCTCCCTCTCACGTCGGTGCCGCTGCTTCCCTGCGCCGCTGTTGGCTGTCCCCAGCATTCGCATGTCTGCTCATCATCACTCCCTAATTTGATATACAATATTTTTGGTGAGTGATGAGCTCCACAGCATAAAAACCAGACTTTTGTATTCAAACTACATGCTGGTGCATTCCTGTTTCCTGACTAAGTTGATTAAAAAAATATTTAAATACATTTATTATTCTTGTTGCGTATATCAAGAAGCAAAAGCAGGGTTTCTCCTGCAGACAAAAAAAATTGCGACACAATTTTTTGTTTGTTTGTTTGTTCCACATGTTCTCATTCATTTTTCTCCTCAACATTCTACACACAATACCCAATAATGACAAAGTGAAATAAAATGCTGAAATGTATTAAAAATCACAACATAACATGCAGATAAATATTCACAGCTTTTGCTTCACTGCTTTGAAGCATGTAGGATGAATTGTTCAGAAGACTTTAAGGCAACATGAAGAAGACTGTAGTGAAAACACAGTATGGCAGCTAGCTGTTAGAAAGATGCGTTCTGCTCAGATCACGTATGAAAAGGCAGTTTTTCTGTTTGTGTCTCATCAGTAAGATTGACGGTGGAATGAAATGTAGTCAGTTCCATGCTAACAGCAAAATGTACTAAATGATTTGAGCATTAGCGCGGTGGCTAAGGTAACATTAGCAATAAATCTGGGCAGTATGGCCAAGAATTCACAATTCCTATTTGTTTTTTCCTCATTACATAAACGCAACAAAAGAATGAATTCCAAAGTAGTCAAAGAGGGAAGTGGCTTTGCATGATTCATAGTTCAAAACAATTCTTGCTTTTCTTTTGTTAGGTGGCCACTCGGCTATTTTTGCTCCTCTTCCTTTAAGGCCACCCACCCTTCTAGTGAGCTTCCTTCCTGCAGCAAATTCGAAAAGCAGGTGGGTGGGGTTTCTGTCCTTTACAGCAGCGGTCCTCAACCCCCGGGCCTCGGACCGGTACCGGTCCGTGAGTCGTTTGGTACCGGGCCGCGAGAGTTGAGGCTCAGGTGTGAAATGTCTGGTTTTCAGGGTTTTTATCGGTTTTCAGCGTTATTTTGTTATCGTTTTTATCGTTAACTCGGTTTTCCTGGGTCTTTTCACGTGTGTTATGAATAAATCTTCTTTTTTTGGTACCGGTACTAGTTTTATTTTGTTGTATTTATCCGCGACACCTTAAAGGCCGGTCCGTGAAAATATTGTTGGGCATAAACCGGTCCGTGGCGCAAAAAAGGTTGGGGACCGCTGCTTTACAGGACAGCCTCTCGCCCAGGCCTGCTGTGAGTTATTAGTCAAGAAATGGCTATTAGGTCTGCTTTAATTAAAACTGTACACCCTTCCAGAATAAGTAGGATAGCAAACCAACAGTAAAATCCACTTGTTATCTTTTCATTTAATACAAAGAATACACCAGGAGGCTATAGAAAAATCTTAGCACCACAAGATTTTTTTGACTTGGCGTGGTATTCTTGGAATCCATTTCTTTTATTCTCTTAGTAAGTTCAAGTTGTGTCACTGAATAGCATGTCAAAGAAAATACCAGAGTCAGTGACATTCACCAACACCTTTGTTAGATACACCTCTTCAAATTCTTGTTAACACAAATATCTAATCAGCTAATCATACGACAGAAAGGTATGCAGACATGTAGACTTTCCACTGGTCAAAGTGGTCAAACTAAGCATGGTTGTGGGCGTCAGATGGGCTACTCTGAATGTTTCAGAAACTGTTGATCTGAGCGGCAGCTCTCACAACCATCTCTGTGGTTTACAGAGTATGGTCAGAAAAAGAGAAAATATCCAATCAGCAGCAGTTCTCCAGCTGAAAATGATTTGTTCTTGTCAGAGTCAGAGGAGAATGGCTAGACTGCTTCAAGTTGGCAAAGGTACCCATGATTTAACAACCAAGGTGTAACTAACAAAGTGACCTGTAAGTTTGCACTCCATGTTCTCTGTGTATTTTTGCCTGAGCGCCTCAAACAAAGCAAACTTTATAGTAAACCCAGACAGCTCATATCAATCTGCTCATATTTGATGCGAGATAATAACAGGTCTAATTAGTTTCTTTGTTTGGAGGAGTGTCCAGGTGTTCCTCTTTACGTAGGGCTACACAATATTAAGCTGTATATCAAATACTTGTTCTTCAAATAGGAAATGGCAAACCTGTAATATCCAGAGTTTGTCTTTATAGATTTTTTTTTTTTATAATTTTAGAACATTTCTCAGCTGTAGTAACATTTCTGTTTGCCCTACATTTATTTACTTGATGAAGGAGAACATCAGCCTTTGCTGGTGTAATTTAATCAGCGTAGCAATGATGATACAAATAGTTTTCATACTGAGCATTTGAAGTTCAGTCACATCCATTGTGTCAGACAAAGCAGAATTTATTGTCAGGCTCAAATGTTTCACAAGTTACCTTCTTCCAACCTTCACCGAGTGTCCTCTGTCTTTAGTCTAACCTTGTGCTGTTGAACACACACAAATATAAATTAGCCTTCAATAGCATTAGCAATTCGCTAAGAGCTAGACTGTTTATTCTGCACTTTCAATCAATGTAACAAACCACTGAGGTCAGGGATTTCTGAGCATGTTCTGGTTGTTAATTATTGGAGCTGCTGTGCTGACTGGAATGGCAAAATGTCTTAGTTTATGCAACTTCAAGCTCACAGTGTTCCAAGTGGCATCAATCAGAGCATAATCTGGGGTCATATTATGTCCAACTAGGCAAGATAAATTATTTTACCATCCTCAGTGAAAGCTAGTGTTAGCGTGGGAATATATGTAATTCCATTGTCTTACTCAAATCACTTGGTTTGATAACCCTGAAAGCCATTCCTGTGGAGCAGTGCACCTTGTTATCTGCTCTTTTTTTTGTTCCATCTACTGTAGCATAAGTCCATTACTGTGATGAGGAAAAGGGTGCTGAATCAAAGAAGCTGATGGCGGCTGGCCGTGCTCCAGATGGACTGGCGTGTGTGTGTGTGTGTGTTTCATCATCTTTATGGGAAAACGCATATTCTGCTGATTCAGAAGTGTGCAGTTTGCTGTATTTGATTACTCGAGGTCTGACAGAGAGAAACTGAGATCTGTGGACCCAGTTAAGACTTTTACAAGCACAAAGTGTTCTGGGTGTTGGGTCTGTATGTATCCTAATATGCAATGCACATGAAATATGTTTTTAATTTTTTTTCTGCTCAAAATGTTTGGGTAGCACGAAAGTTTGATATTATGGCCCATGGATATATTCATCAAAAGTTACTCTAAATCATGTCATATAGACACAGACGCGATTTTTTGTACTCAAAATAACATTTTTGTCTTGTTAGCTTTCCTTGAATCATCTTCCTTGCAGAATTTTGGCATTCTAGCTGTCAGATCGGTTCCAAACGGGAACGTGTCGACGGTTACTGTTTCCTTTCAGAGTCATTGTTAGAAGGCAGAGTCAAAGCTGCCTGTGCTGGGTTTTTTTTCATTCTCATTCAGCTTCAAGGACACGTACCGGGGCTGTCTGTCTCACTCTGACGGTCCACTCAGTCACTCCCCTTCTCCTCTTCTGTCCTCTGTCATTTTAAAAAAGTGTGTCCCGTGAAGGACACCAATCTTTAAAAACTGTAATCAGGTTATGTTGATGTATCTTTCAAAGCATGCTCTCCTTCCTCTGTTCAGAACTAAAAGGATGTAAATAAAACGCTGACCCTGAACTTCTTAATCCCTATGATGTGATTGTCTGTCTGTGATTTCAGCATGTACTGCTGGGCTTCAAGTTCATTCTGACCTTCCTCATCCAAGATGTTCCCAAACACATCCAGGACAAACTGGCCCGTCTGGAGTTTGAATCATTGGAGGCCCTCAAGAAGAAGGTAAAGTCTGACTCTGCTCTTACTTTCTTTACTTTGTTACCACTCAGCAAGTTGCTACCTGTCCTCTGACATTGGTTGACAACAATAAAAGGCTGATGGGGCAATGTCATAACCAGCGTTGGTCAAGTTACTTGAAAAAAGCTTCCCCCCAAAAGTAATCCTTTAACTTTACCAATTACTTATTTTTGAGAGTAATTAGTTACTTAGTTACTTTTTAAAAACATGATTTACAACCTGAATAGGTAATAAAGCAATAGATCTTTCAGCCCAATTCTACTTTTTCTGAATAATCCATCATATAAAATGTAATCAAATGGAAAAGTCTCTTTTTAAAACTTGCTTTATTAGTTTTAATCTTTTAACTTTATGCATCAAGCAAAAATGAAATTATATGCAACATTCCCTGACTGGAAGAAATTTGTTTAACATTTAAACAAACATTCTGCACATTCCAGCATAAAAAAATAAAATAAAATAGTTTTTTGTGTTTACACTCACTCTTGCACGTAAAACACAGCAGAAAATAAATAAAATCAAAGGCTCAGCAGTCCTGTTGCTCTATTTTCACCTGTTTAGCAGGAGTGGGGCAGGCGGAGGTTTGCCCTGGTGCAGGTGTGTCGCAGCCATCATGTCAGTGGAAGGATCCGGCAGTTTCTCTGTGAATTTCACATTCCCGTGGCAGCATACTCGGTGCTTGCGCGGACGTTTAGGGGTTTTTTCGCTGTAAAAAGAAGTTTTCTTCCCACACAGTGAACAGCGGACACTAATGTTTTTGTCACTTTTTACAGAATCAAACTCAAAGTAAGGTCAGTACTTCCACACTTTAAACGCTGCACGCTCAAACTCTCTGCCGCACTCGATATATTAACCGTTTTTGATCTGCACACAGCTGTTGCCACGAACGTCGCACTCGCTTACGTCATTGTCATGAGACACAAAAAAATCACGGTTTTAGTAACGCAGTAACGCAGCATGCTCACGGGAAAGTAACAGTAATCGAATTACCTTTTTTGAAATGTAATCCCTTACTCTACTCGTTACTTGAAAAAAGTAATCGGATTACGGTAATGCGTTACTGCTCATCTCTGGTCATAACCCTGCCAGGCTGGCAGGCAACATGAACACCAAAGTTTATGAACATGATAATTTGAGAACGAAATGATATAGGATTTTCAATTTGATACCGTAGGTGTATCAACTATGAAGCTGAGGGGTACCACGAGCCACACGGCATTTTCTTTTCACTTTGCTTAGTGGGAGGAGTCCTCATCACCAGAGGACTCTGTTTGTAGTAAATGGTGTCAGCAAGAAACACAAAGAACAATTTCCCATCTGAGAACAAGATGTGATCTGAACTTGATTTTACCAATACATAAAGTAAAGTTGTTGTTGTTGTCAGTTGGCTCAGTCCATCCCTAATGGACCGATCCAACCTTTTTCCGAGTTCTGATCTGATAAACTACCTTTGCCGTGGGTATAAGGAGAGTGAAAGTAAACAAACATCTTTATCAGATCTTTCCAGTCCTGCAGGCTCACTTTGAAGATATTTCACACATAATGCATATACTACTATACCAACAGCTTCTGTCTGGAGGTTTGCAAACATTTTTTACATCACTTGAAGATGGTCAGACTGCTCAAATTCTGTGCTTAGCTTCCTTCATTCTACATTTGATCTACTGCTAGCTGCTGCTGTTGTGTGAATAAGTAAACCCAGAATAACACAGAGCAGGATTTCTTTCTTTGCACTGTGCATCGACTCATTGTCACTGATATTCGATCCAGCCTTTTGGATCAGTGTCAGATTTATATCCAATCCAAATATCAGAGTATCCCTAATAAGGCCTGGAAGTTTGAGGGTTCTGCACAGTATCTTAGCTATTCCCAGGACTGCACTCTGCATTCTGGACAGAGACCTCTTATGTAATCTCTTATTGCCACTCAACCCACTTTGGACTTTACCTTCCACATTTGGTTCATTTGTTCCTTTAGCCCCATTACTATTCCACGGCCTATTTCCTCGTGTTTCTTCTTCCTCATGTTACTGTCCACTGAGTTTGCCACATCTAAACACAACTGCAGTCTTATGTACCTTGTCAACCACCATTATGTCTGATTTGTTGGCCAGCAACTGCTTGTCTGTCCCACTGGACATTAACCTTGTTCTTCTCAACCACCTTTGGTCATGTCTCTCATCGAGAATTGAGGACTTCTAATGCATTTCACAGATGTTGCTGTACATTGCTTGGTCCACACTTCCCAGCTTGCGTCTTACATCCTGCTACTATGTGTTGGCTGGTGCTAGATTCCTGCCTCTCTGGATTTGGTGCTTGTGAGGAGTTTTCATGTCTTGACATCAGTGGCTTCAATCTTCGACCTTCGGGCATCTTTATCATGGTTCCTGTTGACCTGTGGGATACTTAGGTACTTGTAGCTGTCCTGTATGTCTGCTATTCCGCTTTCTGGTAGATCCACTCCTTCAGTCCAGTCCGAATGAGGATTGTGGTGAAGTGAATCAGTAAGTCAATGACTTGCTCACTCCTGGTATACAGCGTGGAAGTCATCCAAGGAGTCGTACCGGAGGAGGCTAATGGTCACTCCAGTCTTGCTAACCACCAACGCGCAAACATCCAACAGGAACAACTCAGTACATTTAGGCATGCAGGCATGGTCAAGATGACCTGCTGAAGTTCATACCAAGTACTGAATGTGACTTTAAATACAGCATGGTTATTGGTACAAGACTGGGTGGTCTGAGTATTTCAGAAACTGCTGATCTACTGGGATTTCCCACATAACCATCTGTAGGGTTTGTAGAGAATGGTCCAAAAAAGAGAATATCCGGTGAGCAACATTTCTCTGGGTGATAATGCATTTTTGGTAAGTGATATTTTGTTGGCACACTTTGGGCCCCTTACTACCAATAGAGCATTGCTTAAATGCCACAACCTACCTGAGTATTGTTGCTGACCATGCTCATCCCTTTATGACCACAGTGTACTAATCTTTCTTGTACCAGGATAACTTGTCGTATCACATCGCTCACATCATCTCAAACAGTTGACTGCACGCAGATGGCCGCCACAGTCACCAGATCACAATTCAGTAGAATACCTTTAAATTGTGGTTGAATGTTCAGCTGACAAATCGGCAGCAACTGCATAATAGTGTCATGTCAATATAGACCAAATTATGTGGTGAATGCTTCAAGCTACCACTAAAAATTAAGACTGTTCTGAACGGCGTCCAAGCTGGTACTAGCAAGGTATACCTAATTAAGTGTGGTAGAAATGGCTTTGAATAACACGGTCAGTAGGGCTGGGCCATATTATACCGTTCACGGTAATACCGGTATAATGTTAGGCAACGATAGGAAAATGAAATATCGCGATAGAATGGGAGTAAAACGCGCATGCGCAGTGCCTTTGTTTTCATACGCACATGGCCGATTGTTGAGTGAAACAGATGAACCAGAATTGGTTTGTAAAAATGGTGCAACTTCCGTGATGTGGAACTGGTTTGGTGTTTGTCCGTCAGATACACAACAAAGCACATTTTTTTGCAGAACATGCAAGCGGCCGTTGTTATTGTCGTATTTGTCGGACTAAGATGCTCTTAAATCTGGGAGTAATCTGGGTCCTAAACTCCGTATGCTTCAGGTCAAACAACACTGCAGCATCACTTAGAGTTAAAAACTGTCTAAATTCTTTCATCTTTAATAAAACGATCAGCATTGCTGCTTTACCAGGTGTAACTATAAAGTGCCTCTCAACTTTAACTTCCAGGCATCCATGAAAGCAAAAGTTATTACATTTAATGGAGTTAGAAGTTAGCAGGAAGCTAGCAGAAGTTAGCTCGCTAGTTTCGCTAGTTACCTAAGCATGATATTGCATGTTCTGACTGAGAGATTTCTGAAAAAAATCAAACGTACAGATCTGCTATCACTTCCAACATAAATGAAGACAGGAAACTAAACAGCAGTGACGTTTGTAGGGTTACTGAAGTTGGGCTAGCTGGTATATAATGATGTGCTACGTGATCGCTAGCGACACAGCTATGTTAGCATAACATAAACAGTGAAGCTGGAGGACGAACACTAACACTTTTCCACTTATAAAAGTTAACGTGAAGGTTCTTCATGGTTAGAGACAAATGCAATCGCATGGCAGGATGCTGTAAACGGACCAAACTTCAGTCAGGAGAACAACTGAGATAATCCATCCACAATACGAGGTTAGTCATTAATATACTGCAACAACATGGGAATAGAGCAGCTGCCAGAGAATTCAACATTAATGAATCAATGGTACAGAAGTGGAGGAAGCAAGAAGAATGAGTTTAATAAAGTTTGATTTATCTGACTGCTTTGTTTCGCTTAATGTGCCTTATAATCCCGTGCACCTTATGGTCCGAAAAATGCGTACTGCACACTGCAGTTTAATGTTGCAAAGCACCTCTTTTTAACTTCAGTGGATATTATACATGGTTATGCTCAGGATATGTCAGCCCATTTCTGCTGGAAATGCCTTTTGGTTAAACTTTCAGCAAGGAATTTGCATTTGCACTGTTACATTTTTATAAAGCTTTAATGTACATAAAAACCAGCTTCTTGTTTAAGTGAAAATAAATGGAAGGTTGTCTTTTTGCGCTAGTAATGTTGTGGAGTTGTATTTTGTCTCGCATCAATTATATCGTCGGTTATATCGTTATCGCAAATTTTCAAATATATATCGCGATAAATATTTTTGGCCATATCGCCCTGCTCTAACGGTCAGTGTATGTGTATGTAATGTCTTTGAGCAAAAATCTCAGAGTTCTCTAATCGCTATTTATTTCTACCAGTTTGATTGTATATTCCTAATATGGTCATCTCAGGAACACAGCTCTGTGGATAAGCATAGAAACCCCACTTGCATGACATTTCTCATATAGTTATTTACTCAACATGCATTATGATGTGCTTGTATTTAGTAGCTATTGTGAAGTGTCAGATGTATACAAGAGCAGGGAGCTTGTGTATATCTCCATAACAACGTACAGCTCCAGAGCTTCCCACTTAGCATTAAGGCGAGCTCTCAATGTCTGTCTCAGACCACTTTACTGAAGATAAATGGTGTGCCCTATGCTAATAGTATTGATACGGCTCCACAGTAAAGCAGTGGCTTTCTGTGTGCCGCAGCTATTTGTTTGATGTGGACTGACAGAGCTGAGTGCTTCTCTGATGATCATCATTTCTTTCATATGGTCTTTGCTGCCCTTCAGTATGTTGCTGCTCCTCTATATATTGCTGTTTTATGGTCTGACTCATTACATACCATTTGCCAGTCTTACCAGAAGAACTTTAAAAAGAACCGCTCATTATTCATACTCACTATGTAAATAGATTAGATTTCATCAGTTGTTACCACAGATATATTGAATATATAACCACATCATGCTAATGTTTGCTTCCTGACTGAATATTCATCTTTAATTGGTCTGTTTCATGTACACACTCTCCTATTAACCAGTTATGTTGGCTTTAATTTGTGGTCTCTTGCTTCTGCAGAGACAGCTCCACGGAGGGTGAGTAGCTCACAGGCTGTGTGCGATTGCGGAGACTCTTTTGTGTTTTCACTGCCGAGCACTTGGTTGATATTTAATTACTTATAAAGTTGGCTAGTCACCGTGTGTTCTAATACAGATGTTTTTGGTGTGAGTTTGTGATCTAACAAGCGGAGATGTGTGATGCTGTGATACTACAGTTAACAGTTTAGTAAGAGAACCACTTAATGCTCATAATCAAGGTGGAAAACAGATGCTGGTGATTCACCTGTCAGCATGAAAGAAGATTCTCGTCGTAGCATCTGAGCGAATGAATGACTCCTCAAATATGAAATGTATATCCTAGGCTTCTCCTACCTTGTCAGCCTTCTTTCTATCAGTCTGACTGTCCTCAGAAAGACAGCCATTCAGACAGAATGAGAGCTAAATGAAGATGGTTTTCTGCGACTTAAGGCAAGCTGCTACATTAATGTAGTAACTCAAGTAGGCAGACATGCTGTGTCGGAGGTTGGAGGCCAATGATGAAGACATCTTGGGTAGAAGAAGCTACCTGAGAAATTACATATTACAAAACAAGCAGACATTGATTCCTGTTCTCAGTCTGAACCAGAAGTTCTGACCTGAAGCTCTAAAGCTGAAGTGGTTCTTTACAAGACTGTGTCGCACACAAATCTGATGCACATGTAACATCTATCCTCTGATGTTCCTGTAGCAGAACTCCAATTTAGATTATGAACTGCGTAAACCGAAGTTTCATCTCAAGTGAACCATAAGAGTAAAATCATTCTGTAATAACCGTATGGAACAAACATCCTTCTTTTTCTGTAATAATTATGAAGAAGTTCAACAACATTCTGAAGCTTTTCACATTTATTAAGGAATCATTTAGAAAATCAGGCAGATGTGTAATTTCAACAGTTGTATATACTCTATGGTGCAAAATCATAAGAATATTTATGCTGAGAGTTTTACAGATCCACAGAGTCTCTGTTTAGAAGTCAGGAGAATGTGTACATCCTATTTTTGTTGTTTTTTTTTTACCTGGTTTTGCTTTGTTTGGCTTTTTTACACTCAGGTTGTTGCTATTTCACCACAAGACATCAATATATGACGAGTAGGAAGTGACACTGTTGCTATAACTCAGTGTGTCATGTGCTACTGCCGAAGGACCCCTCATGTGTCGATGTGATACACCAGTGGTTTTGGCACGCTCAATGTTTGTGAGCCAGTTTGCCTTTAGTGTGGTACAGCTGGCTGAGAGCCACGGAGCTTTTTAAACTCACTTAGTGAAACGTTTTTTCCAGCATGACAGCTGGACTAATTCACTCAAGAACCAGATCAATAAGAGAGTTCTAGGATTTATGGTTTAAGTTCATTAAATTTGAAAATCGGAAAGAAGTGTTTGATTAGACTAAAACGGAACATGAAGCTCTCTCCCTCATGCTACTCTATAGAGTAATAATGTGGTGGGGTGAAATGCATTCAGACATAGAGGGTATCATAGTGTGTATGCAGCATGGACTCGTTTGGAGAACTCGTGCAAGGATCTCAGATTCCCACAGGAGATACTTGATCAGACGGATTAGCAGCTTTCTTGGCTGCACTTCTTCAGCTACATGTCACCTTGCTCTGCACCACCATCTGAACACATCAGTCACAGCAGACTGAGAGGCCGGCACAAGATCCTGCCATAGTTTAACCCTGCTGTCATTAGGAAGAGAACTGGTAGATACATGTCACACCGATGCCATCCCAGTGGATACATGTCTGACTTTCCAGGGCTGCGTGTAGAGTAGGGCTGAACGATTATGGAAAATAATCTAATTGCGATTTTTTGCCCCAATATTGCGATTGCGATGCGATATGCGATTATTTTTTAAGGTCTTTGTCTTCTGTATTATTAAACAAAGACAAGCAATACATCATATAGTATGGCCAATACTATATTACATTAATTTTAAACTGTTCTTTCCTGGAAGACAGACCTCTGTTATGATGACATGAGGTGATGCATGAATTGATGACTGACATTTTTATTTAACTTCTTCAATCACAACAGTATATTTGAACATACACAATAGTTTATTTTTAGCTTACAAACATCTGAGCATAAAGTGCTGACAAGGAACCCTGGTGTAAACATTAAAATGAAAGTCAGTACAATGTGCAGATTGCAGAAATATACATAAAAAAAAATCAGTGGCTTTACCACACTCAGTTTTTCGACATCTGTGAACTACTAGACAGTCATTCAATTAAAAAATAATATTAAATAAATAAAACTAATAAATAAAAAATACACACATCTTACTGATCTCTGCAGTCAGTAACATTACACATAAAGTGCAAACATAATAGCAATTGTATAAACACACACACAAACACGCCTTTAAAGTTTAAAGGCGTGAAATTGGACGGTCTAGTTCTGATTAGCGTCACCGCTGTCTCGGTGGAGTTTAATAAACTCGGCCGTCTGCTTCTTGCTATCTAAAATATAACCAGACACTGGTGTAAATTCTCGACTGTCTCATACTTCTGTTTAATAAGTTTTCTGTTTGACGTTTAGTCAGCTGTGTGAAAACCAAGGAGGAACCCACCCGGGGGATTAATAAAGTTTTATTTTATCTAATCTAATAACTTTAATCTCAGCCAAACCGATTTACTCACGAACAAACAAAACACTGAAAAAAGCCCAACAATAACATTTTTAGGTTGTCTAAGTGACTTATATATTACGTTTAACCCGAGCAGCGAAACTCCGCGGTGATCTGAAAATGATGTGCCGGGAGTTGTGCCGTTCTCGGCCGCATCAGTAACCCTCGAGCTCCCGGCTAGCTGTCGAGCTGGTGGGTAGCAGACGCCTCTGAAAACGTCGAAGCACTTTTGCAAATATGGGATATCTTGATAAACCGAGCAGATATTTGATGTTTACACAACTACTTTCTCGCCTGAAAATATGTTAAAAGTTTATTTTGTGACCCAGAAAGATTAGTATGAGTAATTTTAAAACTTAGTAGCGGCCGCCATTGCTGGAAACTGGAGTTTGGCTGGGCCGCGCTATGAATTCTGGGATATGGTAGTAATTTGGACAGCCTTCGGCACGTCGCTGTGATGTAATCGGTCTACAAATGCGGCCTCAGGAGGATGCAGCCCATGAATTTGGACATGTCCAGAGTATAATCGCAGCCTTTGCGGTTAGAAAATTGCACTTGATCATGTCGCGATATTATCGCAAATGCGATATATCGTTCAGCCCTAGTGTAGAGTGTTTTTCTGTAGCTCTGTTCTAAACACGGCACTGCACATTAGTGACGGCATGAACTTGTTGGTTTATCCAAGTGTTCAAGCTGCCCGTTTAAAGTGTTGATTATCCCGGTTGATGCAAGTGCAACAGTACGATGGTGGTCAAAGCAGCAGAAGCCTTGTTTGTATAAGGTGTCCTCTGCTGTTATCATGACTGCCAAAGAAATTAGCTGAAGGCTAACAGCCATGTATCAAAGCCATCGCACAGTCTACACGAACCACGCTCGATTGATTTGCTCTGTCCATGTAGCATTACGGCCTACAGTTATCTAACTTTACTGAAATCTGACAGTCTGTGGGTGTCTGCACTAATTAAACATCATTGAAAGGTGGTTCAGTTCTTATAGGTTGTCAGGTTTTTCTGTGTGACAGCAGTTTGACTTTTCATTAGATTTGTTATAAAGTAACTGGTTACCTAAATCAGCGGTCCCCAACCTTTTTTGCGCCACAGACCGGTTCGTGCCCGACAATATTTTCACGGACCGGCCTTTAAGGAGTCGCGGATAAATACAACAAAATAAAACTAGTACCGGTACCGAAAAAAGAAGATTTATTCATAACACACGTGAAAAGACCCAGGAAAACTGAGTTAACGAAAAAAAAGATAAAAACCCTGAAAACCATACATTTCACACCCGAGTCTCAACTCTCGCGGCCCGGTACCAAACGACTCATGGACCGGTACCGGTCCGTGGCCCGGGGGTTGAGGACCGCTGACCTAAATGGTGAGCGATTGATAGAACAGGATGTCTTGATCTGAGTATCTGCTAGGGACACTGAAGCCAGGAACAATTGCTCATTGCCTGAAAAACTTAATTACTTAATTACAAAGTGATGGGTTCCCAGATTTGAGCCTCCTAGTTTGATTGAAGTTTTGCGGGGGTCGGGGCGACTGGGCTTTGACTTAAAGGAGCTCAGGACCTTATTTAGAGTCAGCAGTCAGGGATGAACACTCAGCAGAATCGGTCCACAACAGAGAGCTGTGCACTCTTCATACTACACACTTTGTAACAACACCTCAGACCTTGACAAGACATTGCAGCTTAGCAGTGCAGCATTTGTCACATGCACACACAATTCATTTTCACAGAGGAGAACACAGCGTCCCTCACGACGCTAATAAGTGTGTGTGTAAAGACTTCAACCTTCATTCACAAATGCATATGTGCATGTTTTGGGAGTATTTGCGGGTTGTTGGTTTTTTTTGCTCCTCCCTCAGGGTAGGTACTCTCAAGTACCTCACACTGTGTTACATCTGTATGATGTTTGATCTAGAGGTGTCCCCAGAGTTCTTTGGTCCCAAACAAAAATGTCTTTGGTGGTCACGTGTGTTGCGAGGGTTGACTCTGGTGTGGAAGGTGGACTAGCTTGTTTTAGCGTTTATTTTACTCATGTTGTAGCTTCAGTTAAACTCCACAGTAATGTAACTAGTCCGAGTTTAGGGTCAGTGTAAGGTTAGAGTAAGGCTGGGCACTAATTATGGTAAAGGTTTAAATAAGTCGCTGTGAAATATCTAATGTAACGCCCTCCAAACACATGGAGACACAACTCTGTGTGTGTTTGTGTGTGAGTTTGTGCTGTGGGTTTTTAAAGTCCTGCTTTCTGTCCTCGCTGATGAATAATGACGTGTTCAGACTATTAGCAGAGCTAGCAGTGGCTCTGGGTTCAGAGGCGAAGGTCTGTAGACAGCACTGTGAGCAAGAGATGATGCTTTATCTAAGATTTTCATCGTAATGAGCTGTGTTTGTATCAAGACAGGATCTTGATACAAACTATCATTTGAATTGTTAATCTGTGGTTTTAGGAATATAAAATGTGTGAAAAACCATTTTTCAAAAATCTTTGTTTTTCAAAATAAATGAATCAACTTAGTTTCATTTTTTTTTGTTTTTAACAGAATATCCAAGTGTTTTTCATAAAAGCAGATTGTCTGAAAAGGCAAAACACAGTTGTGTCAGTGTAGCTGTCAGCCTCTAAAGCGTTGCTTTAATGTGATCAGCTGGACCTGTGCTAATAGTGTTTTTAGCCCTCAGTGTAGACACGGCATCACCGTCTTTGTCTGTCAGTTTGTGTAGAACTTTGTAAGAACTACTTTGCTGACTCGAGACCACGTGTTCATACATATATGTACATTTTCTAGCTTTGATCATTCATCCTGCTTGTCAGTGTGAACATTTCACAGTCCATCCACCCACCCAGACCTTTAGCACATCCTGGGTCTGCCCCACGGTCTTCTCAGATCACATGTAAGGCATCTAGGAGGCATGCTGGTCAAATGTCTGAACCACCGTAATTGGCTCCTTTTTAATGTGAAGGAGTAGCAGCTCTATTCTGAGCTCTTATTGAATGACTCAGCTTCTTGCCCCATTGCTGAGACACCAAAGAGCTCAGACACCCTTTCTCAGCCACTTCTATCTGTAGAAGTACTTCTGTTTCACTTTTCCAGGCATTAGCTCCAGCTCATTGCTGTAGGTGAAGGGTAGGAATGTAGATCAACAGATTCACCTTTGGGCTAAGATATCTGTAGACATGCTGAACCAGTCTGCCTGTCAATCTGCCGATGACAGTGCCCTCGACGCAGCAACTCGTCCACTACCCAGAGAAAGCAATGCACCTTTATCTGACTAACAACAGTGGCCTGTTTCTGTCCTGAATGATGCAAGTATCCCTTATGTTGAGGGAAAAACAAAACTGAATTATAATAATTAAACAGTTGAAAACGTATTTGCTTTACCTTGTCCAGTCTGCAAGAATTACATTTAACTTGTATGATGTAAAACCAGGCTTTAGATTTTGTTTGCATTAGAATACATTCATTAACCTCTTGCCAGAAGCTCGGAGGAATTATTTGATTAAAACATGAGTCTGCCAAGATCAGCATTAAGGGAAGAGGGGCATCTTCAAAGTCCTGCGCAGTAATTTCTTAAAGTGTGAGCTGGAACTGCTAAGGCCAGCTTGAGCCAAAAACTGTCCGCACTATTAGACTACACCTCCATTTAGTCTGTATATGTCCTCCTCTCTGAGCTCCTGTGTGACTTTGTGGAAAAAGTTCCAGCAGGCAGACCTGTGGGGTTTGGACAGCTGTGACAAAATCAGATCTGTGACAGAGGATCAGGTTTTTGCTTACAGTGTAACTAAAGCTTGCATCGATGAAGATGAGCTACACTGTCCTTCAGTCCTCTTAGAGAAACATGTAGTTAGCAGAGCAGTAGAGATTTGTTGTTTTGCTTCTGTCTGATCCCGAGAGCCAGTCCTCGCTCTCTGACAGGCTCCATCTGCAGGAGAATGACCAGACCCCGCAGCCAAACATGTAATAAAATGTGAATAAAAAAAATCCAGGTCCTCTCACTGCTCACAACATAATGTCATTTTAGGAAACAGAAACACCGTGGGAGACTTATAAAGCAGGTATCACCATCCAGTAAAGTGGAGTTTACATGAACCCCGCAGGGGAACATTGTGTGCAAGACTGAGAAATGGAAAACGAAGCATTTGTCATGGCTACCTTCCTTTATCAGTTCAAACAGCTC
The DNA here is from genome assembly GCF_963969265.1 of Rhamphochromis sp. 'chilingali'. NCBI lineage: Eukaryota > Metazoa > Chordata > Actinopteri > Cichliformes > Cichlidae > Rhamphochromis > Rhamphochromis sp. 'chilingali'. Next base: position 6,106,665 of record NC_137938.1, read on the forward strand.
AACTACCATCATCTTTGTTTTCAAGCTGTTACAAACCAGAGCAACCCAGGCTTTAGTCTGATTATTTCTGAGCTACTTAAAGGGCTCGACTGCTTTGGGCACTACAAGCAACTACAAACGCAGCTCCAATCAACATCATATTAATGTGATGTAGAGGTTGAAATATTTGTTCTTCACCTCAACAGTAACACTTCAGTGACCTGCAGAAAGAAAAAATGACGCCAATGCATTAGTGCCTTAAACCTGCATTTTAACTGAAGGCCACCAGATGGCGATACCTGTGGTTGCAAAAAGACTTCCAGTCCCATAGGAGGCTACAGGAAAACAGCTTTCTGACTCCACCTCTATAGACACTTTTTCTATGAGTTTAAGGTCTTAGTAACACAGTTTTATTCATATTTAATAAAACTTCAATAAACAATCCGTGGTAACTTTACTTTAAAGGTGAGCGAAGGAGCAAGTAGTTTCACTGCAGCAGCAGCCTGCTAATGTCCAAAGCTCCTTCCTACCAGAATTTAGTGTGAAGGACTAGCTCTGCTTTCATTCCGCTAATATGCATACCTAACATGAGCTGCCCTTTTATATTACTAACTACACGTGCACACAGAGGTTTTCTGCAGTAAACTGAATGAATGTTGCTGTTTGTCTTTTGTGTTTCAGAAAATGCTGGAAGCCTCGCAGCTCAGTAAGACTGTCCAGTGAGGAGGATAGGTGTGCCTGCAGATACTGATGATGACACACTGTGGTTTACATTACCGTTCTGAACCTCGCTCTACATGTGTATGTATTCACAAGAACAAAAGTGTTACTTTTGGAGTTGCGTGGCTGTTGTTTCCCCCATTCCCTCACACTGGCTTGTACTGTTAATCTGCAATATCTTCACTGCACCATTGACTAGTTGTACAGTTTTGTGAAGCATACATGACAGTTGATTCAGGTTCATTGCTGTGTACCAAATGTTATACGTTGCTCTTTAAATTGGATGTACCATGTTTTGTGTTGCAGTGGTGCATGTACAGGAGATGAGATAAATGCGACAGATGTTCAAATCACAGAGGGATGCTGTACACATGATATACTATAGAAAATAATGATTTTATATCCAAATCTTTTCATTAAGTAATTTCTGTTATGTTCTGTTCTTCTGCCGCTGAAGTCACTTCGGGTTTGGTTCAGTGTTCAAGTGTTAAACTTTGTAAACTGCAGTTAGAATAAATAAGGAGTTCTAAGCCTTCAGGATGTAATAACTAATAATCACCTGACCTGATTGTATCTCGCCTCAACAATCTAATCTGCTTTTTATCCTCAGCACAGCAAGTATGGAGGCAAAAAAGGCCAAAAAGATGTAAAGGTTCAATGCAGCCATCGACACACTCAATGATGTGGATTTGATCCTGATGTAATTAGTTTGGTCTGTAACATGGCAAAACTCTAAATTACCTTCACACATCAACTCACACAGAAGTCTTTAAAAGTAAAGTTTAGAATGCGCATTTATCAACATGACCGGTTCTTCAGTAAATGTTAAATCTCACAATATGATCCATGTCTTGGCCTTCCTTTGCTTCCATACCCAAGAGATGTTATTGAGCAGTCTTAGAGCAGGATATGTTTTCAATGCACTCTTATGAAACTCCCAGGTGCCTTGGAATGCATTGCAGTCCCAAATATTTGCTTTTATATGCTCTATTTACATGGCAAAAAACATGTAACACCAGATTTGAATAGTCCAATGCTCGAATAAACTCACAACCAAAGAAACCAGCTGTATCTGCTCTGTGTTTGTACTTATTGGAAGTGTCCCGTCTCAGTCCAACTGCTCTTTATTCCTGGTTGATGTCGTTTGTGAGGACAGGAAATGGAGAGCTCTTAAAATGATAAACTCTGAATAAAGTTGTACCGCACCATCTGCTCTGGAAACTTCTTGGTTACTTGAGCAGTGAGGGGGAGGGCTGAGGTTGCCAAACGTAGAGAGTAAACCTCCTCGGTGTCACGCAGACCGTTAATCACCGCTCGCTGCTTTTCAACACCTTCACTGACACATATGCTGACCCACACGGATTAAAAAGCTGAGAGACAGTTAATCTGGAATCTGTAAGAAATTATTGGTTATATTGATTTTCAAATCAGTGAATCATTTCTAATATTAACATTCTTGTCCACATTTTTCCCCACACGCCAAACTGGTCAGGACAGATGATTTAAAAAGAAAGACCCAGAGACTTGAGTGTAACAGACAGTTTCCCACATTTTATTTTTTGATATTACCATAGCTATATGTAACATCTGACAACAGGTATCAACTACAGAATAATACACTGAAAATTTGTCAGTTCCAACTCAACCATTTTCTTCTTCTTCTGTTGCTTTTTGGTCCGGTTACATTTCTGCCTGATTCTCTCCTCAGTGTCATTGAATGTCAAACATTGAAACACATGCACGTCATTCACCTGGATACAGCTGAGTAAGACAACAGTCAAACAGACTCGACGGTATGAACAGAATCGGATCGTTTTTCCTCACGCAGCTTTATTTTTAGCTGAGACACCCATACGGTTTTACTACAGTAATTATCATAAGGCTAGATTACTGTACAGCTATGCACCAAAAGGTTCACTCGGCTGTTCTAGATAAAGAGAAAGAGCACCGTATTTACAACTCTATTTACATTTGGTTTTTTAAAAACGAATCTCAGACGACAACCAAAGAGAGAAAACATATTTAGAACATTCCTTGTTTTTCGTTTTTTTCCGAGTCTGAAGCAGCTGCTGTGTGAGGCTGCACGAGTTTGGAATCTAAAAAAAAAGAAACTAATGAAGTGTTTCTGTACAGATAGCTGCAACACACGGTATAGCTTATTGCCAATGCCCTTAAAGAGTTCCCCCATTTTCCCTTTCCTCTCTCTTACTTTCGTTTGTTTGTCTTTACAGCCAGCTCCGAAAGCCGGAAGGTGCGAGGCTCTGTCTCGTGCGCGCTTCCTGCCGGTTTACCCAGGGCACGCGCTTCTCAAAGCTTCACACCCGCCCACCCATCAAAAAAATTTACAAGTTTTAAAAAATAAACTTTCTTTTTCACTGTATATACATACGCTGCACCCTCATGTACACTTAACTTTGGGGGGGGAGGGGGCCGTTGGCGCGGGCAGGACCACGGCTGCAGGACAACAGTGATTAACCCGTAAGAAACAGCACGACTTCTGCACCCACTCCTCAAAACGTGCTCCGACTTTCATCTCAGTCACAATTGCAGACAAACGCGGTGTGACTGAAGTAACACACACAAACTCGTAATTTCAGGTGTTTCTGTATGGAGCCGGTGTATGGTTTGTAGAGATGCAGCTCCTATTAAAAGGCACAAACTGACGATGGGGTTTTCCCCCCTTTCTTCAATCGCAGCTTGCTGACTGACATTTAAGACAAACTGTCTACAAAACCGAACACAGAAACACATCTAACATGACTAAAACCTTTGTTTAAAGTGTCCAATGTCAGCAATTAAGAAATCTTTTAACAGATAGATGCTGTTTACGAAAAACAAAAAAAGTGTAAAACATCTTCAACAATTCAACATTCAACAAATCATCCCAACTGAAGCACAGTGGAGGGAGCAACATGGTTTTGGCTGCTGGATGCCCTGAAGAAGAAACGTACGACAATAATGCAATGAAGGTGTTTGTTTTTTCCCCTCTCTCTTCTCATCAGTCTCTCTTTTTTTGGATAATTTCTCATTCAGCTACAACGTAACCAGATATGACATCCAGGAACGTGACGGCATTCAGAGAATATAGAAACAGAAATGTGAGTGTTATGAATTCTGCTCCTAAGCCCATAGAGCCAATCAACAATTTACAAAGTTGTGTTTCATCTATATCTGAGGGGGGAAAAGTATCTTTCAGTTTAACTTTTGTCCACTACAGAGGGCATGATGAATAAATCTTAACAGTCACCTCAAGTTGCTTTATACTGTTAAAACCCGACAATATTAGAGAGAAAACTCCAGCAATCTGTTAATTCCCTATGAGCAAACAAACGATGGTGGGAAGGAAAATTTCCTTTTTAACAGGAAGAAACATCCAGTTGAACCAAACTAAGGAGGGCCGGTCATCTGCCTAGAGCTACATATGTTTTTCCTATTGGACACAGATGCATGCTGCATGCATGCTACATGCTGCATGCACAGTACAAAGATAACTGCAGGGTAACAGGGCGAAGTCCCCAAAGTTTTAAAGCAGTGTTTATTTGTCTTGCCTGGTGACTCGTTTTTATATCTGGGGAAAAGCAAATTCAGATGGGGACTTCAAATTAAATGGATTATTAAAGAGGTGCCAAGACTTAAATCTACAAGGGCTCTGATGTAACCAAGTACTTTTATTCCACTACTAAAGTATGAAATAAATGTTGGTATTTTTCTCTTCTACACATTTAGAAGAGAATATCAGTGCAGCAGTCCACAATGAGGTTGATATGGCAAAATAATAACAAAAAAAATCTGATTTTAGCCTGAGGTGTTTTAGCGAGAAGACTGCTGTTTAATGCTGACATCACAGAAATATGAAGCCTCACGGTATGTGATGAAAACACAGCCAGTTCTAGAAGATGTTTTGCAGAAACGTTTGTCCAGCATTAAATTTTTCTTTGCTTTTGGTGTGAAGGCACCATCAGAAACAGCGTTAGGAAACATGGAGGTTGTTCTTGCTAAACGAGGTTCAACATAGTCAGAGGAGCTACTTTTTTCAAGCCTGCGCTGAGAGATTCTGTTTAAAAGAAAGGCACGAGAAGTGTGTGTTACTGAGATGAACGTCGGAGCATGTTTTAGGAGGAGTTGCTGCAGAAATTCTGATCATTCTTCAGGGTTAAGCAGCTGCATGTCTCTTGCAGCAGCAGCTGGGTTAATGGTAGGCAAACACAATATGTTCCGTCAATAAACAACACAAAATCATGTGAATAAAAAAATAAGAACACCTCATTTTTGAATGTGTGGTCAGCAGGAACTCTTCCAAACCTGTTTGTTCATCTTGCTACAGTATCAATGCAATGCTGCCCTCACACACACACACACACACACACACACTTCTTCCCACCAGCTTCTGTGTGTGTGTTATTTAAAAGCTGAAAGCGTGCCGCCTCTGTAAAGAGACACTGGTACAGATTTAAAGGGTTATGACCAACAGTTTGCACCGAGCTCAATTCAGCAGAGGATACATGGTTCTTAAAAAAGAACAGAAAACAGATTGTCTGAGTGCAATACAGAGCCCAGAGTGGACAGAGGTGGTCAGATACGCTGAACGGACTCAAACGAATGGAATCCACTTTATGTTTTTCTATTTATCATCAGCGATGTCACTGGCAGCTAACGTTCAGAGGGGAGCGAAGGTTCGAGGTAAAGGAGGGAGAAGTGTGAGTTTGAGTTGTATCAATAAGCAGGCGTCCCCGTCCCTCTCCTCTGCCAGCTGCCCGCTACAGCTGCAACTACAAGTGCTTGTTATTTCGATTTTTACACCTGGAGTGTTTGGACCACTGATACTTTGAGAAAGAAGCTTTGATTTGATGGGAATCGGAAAAAGTTATGAGACTAAAGTTTTAATTTTACAAGGAAAAGGATCAAAATATTACAAGTGAAAAACCCCCCATGAAGTCAAAAATTGCCATTTCAAGAAGAAATTAAGTATTTTACAAGGTCAAAGGAGAAAGAAGTTACTCTTTAAAAAGGCCAAAAAATATATTTCAGCTCTTTAAAATAATTAGTATTGACAACTGTGTTAAACACTTTGAGCCTGCTGTAACCACTTCATGTTGCTCTGATGTCCTCTTAAATTCACATCAGGGCGTCTGCTGAGATTATCAAATCTGTTGCTGACATGGAGAAGTCTTGTTTAGTTTTTTTCTTTTTCGGTGTCTCAGTCTTGTGAATGTGAACCCAATCGGTCAACACTTGAATTAAATTACTTATAAGAATCAGCTGTTAGCAGCACAGTTAGCACAAATTGGAGTTGTTACTGAAAATCAATTAAATCTGGAAATCTGCCATCATTGATGATTATTTCCAGTAGCCCCTCCCACACCCACAGGTGTACGCTGTGCTCATTTTAGACCCCATGAAAAATGAGGCGCTTTCCCCCCCATTCAAATGAAAAACAGCTGAAAATTTCTACTACATTCAGTAAACCTTTTTAAATGTTGTTTTACTTGAAGTACTTATATGAGACTGATCAACCATTCTGAGTGAGCTGGTCCCATGAAAGTGGTAATGTAAACCAAACTGTCACTGTAGCCTTGAGTTGTGTAAAAGCAGTACGTTTTCCAAGAACATCTTCCTGAAAGCTGCAACGCCACTCAAAATTTCTGACTTCCAGACTAAACTAAACTGCACATCAGTTATTTAAGACCTTTGTAAAGAATGATTTACCTTCTTGTCACAGTGGATGAATCAAATGTATACAAGTTTGTTTTAGCACCTGTACATTTGCTGCATGCTGACTGTAAATAGGTTATTTCATTGTTCCATTTACCCATCTGTTAGTATTACTTCTTAACAGCTCCAGCTGATATTTATTATCACCTATTTCTGATATTATTGTGGATTTTTGTTAGAAATAGTGAACCAAAAATGTTAAGAAATTCAACTTTGTCTATATCAACCATCTTTCATTCTTTGGTTGACAAAGTGAAAGATTTTGTAATATGTTTTCAGGAATATAATTATAATAATGACCTTCTCCTAGAAAATGTAAACTTTATCTCAGAGTACAATCACTTTTTCTTCCCAACTTTGTCATACAGTTACAACTTTTATATGTACAGGTTTGTAAAATTACAATTTTACCTCGTGGTATTTTTCCTTTTTTTTTTTTTTAATTTACACTCCAATAAATACTTCTCAAAATGCTTTTCACAGTGGCCCTAATGCTCTGCTCTTCAAGTGGACCTATTCTGCTTTTCCTTCTTTTCTCATAAAGGCGCTGTTACGTGAAACAGTACGGAAGCTTATTTTACACTGTTTCAGACAGAGGGTGAACTAACTAGTATGAAGTCAGTCTAATTAAAAATGAAAAGCAATTATTATTTTAAACAGTGACTCATGCAAAGCCACTCTAATAGAATCCACGAATAAAAACCACAAAGCTGGAAATGAGCAGAACAGGTCCACTTTAAATGCGAGCCTCCTTATTTTAAATGCTCTAATACAAATCATTTAGAATGTCAAAGTGCAGTCAGGACACATAAAACAAGAATATAATGAAAAACATAAAAACACTAATAGACATTTATAACCACCAACAATTGGTAGGGAGCAGGGCACGGAACAAAAAGTGACAGGAGAGGTGGTGAGCTGAGAGGCAGGTGGTTGTGGGAGCTCAGCTACCTGCTACAGCAAACTAGACAGGAAGGTTCAAAAGCAGAGTAGTGTTCAAAGAAACTACCTGAAGCAGGAGGGGAAGAGTGACTGAGAAAACTTGGTGTCGGTGGGTCATGGTCCACAGGGTGTCAGCGAGCTTCAGATGACCTGGCAGCAGCTGGCTGGAGCTGAGGTACAGAGCAGGCCATCCCTGGAGCCTCCACCTCGCTGGATGTTGACAGAGATGGTCTTCTCGCACAGAGGTAGTTGAATCACGCTGTTCTTCAGGGTGCTCAGGTTGCCATGAGTGTTCCTGCCACCCGGGCCGCTGTGCGGCACCGTTTTGCGGTTGTGATGGTGTTGTGGGGTATGGGTGCGAGGCAGGCCGGTGATAGTGGTGGTGGGGAGGGTGATGGTGTCCAGGCTCCCAGTGGACCCGATGCACATCCTCCAGGTGGACTTCTCCTGGATTTTCACACTCCCTCCTGAGAGGCTATGGGGGTCTATGATGAATTTCCCCCCACCCCCTCGACCACCTCTCCCAGCGTGGTGGTGCTGCAGCTGTGAGCTGAGGCACAAGCTCATCAGCTTGAGACTCTCCACCAGCTCAGCGCTGCGGCTTGCAGTGCGCGAGGCCCGGGGCTGAGAGCCAAGGGACGGGTTAGTAGTGCTACTGTTGTTACAACAACTGGAAGGGCTGTCTTGTCCTTTATTACCCCCTCCTCCTCCCCCACTCCCCCCTCCTCCACTGCCACTCTGTCCTCCTCCGTTACCTCCCGCTCCAGGACTCCCCCTGTCTGGGCCAGAGGACCCTCCTCCCTCAGTGGGGGGCTTCCCCTGCCCTGAGCTGCTGCCTCCACCGTTCCCCCCCTCGCTGCCAGGTGGCCCTTCACTGCTGTCCCTCCTGTTCCAGCTGTAGCTGAAGCCTGAGTCTTTATCCAGGCGCCTCCGGTGGCTCTCGGAGTCATCATCGCTCGTCTCAGAGCTCGAGCATGACGATCCCCTTCCCTGACTCTTGCGCCGATGATAGCGCTTCTGCGTGGATCCCGGGGACGACGACGAGCTCAGAGTGCCGGCGTTCCCGGCCATGTTCATTTTGAGACGGCTGAGTTTGGGCGGCAGACCCTCATCCATGTCGAAGTCATCGTCGGACTCTCCCTCCTCTTCAAAGATCTGGTTGAGCACTGGGGCACTCTTCCTGGACGTAAGGCGGTTGGTAATGGAGGGGGGCTTCCGCCGCAGGATCACCTGAGTTGGTAGGGGAGACGGGTCCTGCTCTTCCTCCTCCTCTTCATCCTCCTCCACTCTGCCAAACAATCAGACATGAATGAGTTGACATTAGAATACAACCACAAAGCAATGACAGAAAACTCGATCCTCTGTTTTATCATCAGTTGCTCGATGGATCATTTGCTCTGTTAGACTACAGGGGGGACGGGACTATTACAGCCGCCATTTTCAGATGTCTCATTTTGTCTAGTTTCTGAATAAAAGTTCAAAATTTCAATTTGTGACATAATACAAAGAAATTTAGCCTGAACATTTAAGAAGCTACGAAATGCACACATTGAAATAGAGTACAACTTATTGTTCTGCTTTCAGTTTTAGGGATACTGAGGACACAAAATAATGTCACACTGTTGAAAACTGAGTCCAGAGATCAGACCTGAACAGGCAGGTTCGCTGCTTAGCTGCTGCTGAGGTGGAGGGAGTGGGAGTCCTGATGGTGCCAGGAGCAGGACCTGAAGCAGCAGCACACGCTCCCTGAGGCAAGAAGAAAATACAAGAGCATGGGCATTAAAACAGGGTGCAAGTATGATCAGCTGCACTGTTTACAACTGAAAGTAGCTGCGAAGTGTGCTCTGTTCTGAAAATGACTCTCACTGCTGCTGTCCCTGCCTTTAGGCTTTACCCATGTGTAAAGTTTGAGGACCCAGAAAAGAACCACACACACACAAATAGAACAACTTACTACAGAGGCAATAACAATCCTATTTACTCTCAGATGGTCCTACTAGCACTGCATTTCATGTATTAAAAAAAAGCTTCATTTGATACAGACAAGGGATGATGATGAGTGTACCTGTGCCGACCCCGGAGAGTCAGTCACCGTGCTCTCTTCCCGTCTGCCCAGCTCCATCATGGCTTTAGAGCGATGTCCATTGAGCAGGTTCTCAGCACTGCGAGCAGGGGACTGAGGGCCTCCTGCGTGAGAGATGGACGAAGCTGCTAAACTATCCTCAATATCCTGGTGCATATCCACTCTGGTGGGCCAGGACTGCCTGTAGAGATAAGAAAAAGGATTGCATCAGTTGATACGTTTTCTTTGATCTTCAAAAGACTTTATAGTCAATTTATACTCTCCTCAAGTGACTTGGATAGTTATTTATACAGAATAGATCACTCAAATATAGACAACTAGAGAAGACAGGGACAACACAGGGATTACACTCATGACTTCAAAATGATATACTGCGTAAATAATATCCATCCATTCGCTACAGCTTATCCTTTTAAGGGTCGCGGGGGGTGCTGGAGCCAATCCCAGCTGTCATGGGGTGAGAGGCGGGGTATACTGCGTAAATAATATCATTACAGTATATAAGTGGGAAGAGATTTTAACTGGAGACATATGATGCAGGGTGCTTTTTTGTTCATCCAGTGCAATCACTTGCAGCAGTATCCAACTGTACGTAGGCAATTAACAGTGAGGGCTTAGGGTTTGGAGCTATGAGCATCTTTATAACTTTAACTATAAACAGTGTCCAATGTTTTGATCAAAATGTTCATCACTATTTGCAGCCGCCAGACTAGATCATCTGGTTCATGATCCATCACAATTCATTGGTTATTGACCGTAAAACAAAAAATGTGACCTTGACCTGAAGTACAGTTTGGCTGAAGAGAGCATTAAATTCTTTATTGATTAACTGACTGATGAACTTTATTTTGGTCTGACTCTATAGCAGCTATATTTATTAAAGCTACACTCTGTTATATGGCAGCATCTGTTCCTTTTAAGTTACTATAAATTGATGTGGTAAACATATGGATGTGGCTCCACTTTCTCTGTTATGGACGAGCGTGCACACAAACACAAAGTGGAATTACCTTCCTGGAGTCTAGAACAAGTAGACTGACTATATCAAAAGAATCATTCAAAATAATCAGGGCCCCCCCGAAAAGTTAAGGATTGATAAATAAAGGATTTTAAATAGAAAGCGAGGCGGAAATTAGCTTGTGTCTGTAGATAAATGGATGAGTGATAACTGATTTTGCAAAATGTTTTATGGAAATCATGGCTTTTCTTTTCAAATCAGGTTGACAAATCCAATTACAGGTCATTACTGTGCTTTATTTATTTTACCATCCTCTAATAGAGCTGCCACAAAGGCCACACTGTATCTTTTTTCATTGTTAGCTAAACCACAGCCTCTCTATTCAGTGGTATAATGAATAATGCACTGATGAAACACAGTCTGTATGTGGAAGAAGAAAAAAGAAGCTTGTAAAGCAGATTAGTCAGTGATGCAGGGACCTGTGAATGTCAGCCAGTGGAAATTGGAATATTCTTAGTAAACTAAGACAGATTTTGGCAATAATACAGTTGTAACTAAAGCTCGTGTTATCAGAGTAACACCAAATATATTTTATAGAGTGTTTCAAATCAAAGAACAGTCAGTATTCAGTATGCAATCTGTTATACAGTTTATCCCATGAAGTGTCTCTATTAATAAAGTAATTTCAAATCTGTGTTTTTACATCATCTGCATGTCACCCATAGCTCAAAATGCAGCTCAATTCTTCTTCACAAACAAGCGTACAGGACCTGGTTCATTTCTATGTCTCTGGCAGAAAACCACTTTGATAAGCGAAAGATACAATGTGTATGCTTCCTTCTTGATCTGAACTATGTTTCAGGGTGTACACAAGTGTAGCATTTACTCAAGAAAAACACGATCAAACTTCTAACAACTGTAATTCTTTTAATGGCCACTTGAGACTCTAGGACTGGGCGATATATCGAGTTTTTAAATATATGGATATACTTTTATACGAGATAAGAGATGTGACAATATCGTTTATATTGATATAGTCTATGTTACGTTATAATTATACTTGGAACTGCAAGTCTGCCTGTCTTTCGTCCACTTTTGTCTCTACGCTGTGTTCCTCTGCCTCGCCTCTCTCCTTCACTCAACACAACTCCCCCAGTCTTTGTTTTTATGCTCAGGTCTTTTTAGTTTACATTGACTGCACAATTGTGAGCTTTTTGTTATGCACATAACAACATTGTTTTATTTTATTTATGGAGAATTATTATTTAATAAATCCTGATAATTTATTTCTGAGTAATTTTTTCATGTACATCTGCGCTGTATGTTAATAAAAGTACCTATGTGAGATCTGGGACACAGCTTTGACTAAGAACTCTTTTTGTTCTTACTTTATGGCTTTAAAAAAAATATCAAGATATATACTGTATATCGCCATCCAGCCAATTCAATTCAATTTTATTTATATAGCGCCAAATCACAACAAAAGTCGCCTCAAGGTGCTTCATAGATACAGAGAAAAACCCAACAATCATATGATCCCCTATGAGCAAGCACTTTGGCGACAGTGGAAAGGAAAAACTCCCTTTTAACAGGAAGAAACCTCCAGAAGAACCAGGCTCAGGGAGGGGCGGCCATCTGCTGTGACCGGTTGGGGTGAGAGAAGGAAGACAGGATAAAAGACATGCTGTGGAAGAGAGACAGAGGTTAATAACAGATATGATTCAATGCAGAGAGGTCTATTAACACATAGGGAGTGAGGAAGGTGACTGGAAAGGAAAAACTCAATGCATCATGGGAATCCCCGGCAGCCTATGTCTATCGCAGCATAACTAAGGGAGGATTCAGGCCTAATCTTGAAAGTAGAGATAGTGTCTGTCTCCTGAATCCAAACTGGAAGCTGGTTCCACAGAAGAGGGGCCTGAAAACTGAAGGCTCTCCCTCCCATTCTACTTTTAAATACTCTAGGAACAACAAGTAGGCCTGCAGAGCGAGAGCGAAGTGCTCTAATAGGGTGATATGGTACTACAAGGTCATTAAGATAAGATGCGGCCTGATTATTTAAGACCTTGTATGTGAGGAGCAGGATTTTGAATTCAATTCTGGATTTAACAGGAAGCCAATGAAGGGAAGCCAAAACAGGAGAAATATGCTCTCTCTTTCTAGTCCCTGTCAGGACTCTTGCTGCAGCATTTTGGATTAGCTAAAGGCTTTTCAGTGAGTTTTTTGGACATCCTGATAATAATGAATTACAGTCGTCCAGCCTGGAAGTAATAAATTCATGAACTAGTTTTTCAGCGTCACTCTGAGACAGGATATTTCTAAATTTAGAGATGTTGCGCAAATGGAAGAAAGCAGTCTTACATATTTGTTTAATATGTGCATTGAAGGACATGTCCTGGTCAAAAATGACTCCAAGGTTCCTCACAGCGTTACTGGAGGCCAAGGTAATGCCATCCACAGTAAGAATCTGGTTAGATGCCATATTTCTAAGATTTTCAGGGCCGAGTACAATAACCTCAGTTTTATCTGAATTAAGAAGCAGAAAGTTAGCGGCCATCCAGGTCTTTATGTCTTTAAGACATTCCTGCAGTTTAACTAATTGGTGTGTGTTATCTGGCTTCATAGATAGATAGAGCTGGGTGTCATCTGCATAGCAGTGAAATTGTATGCTATGTCTTCTAATGATACTGCCTAGGGGAAGCATGTTTAGTGTAAACAGAATTGGTCCTAGCACTGAACCCTGTGGAACTCCATAATTAACCTCAGTGTGTGAAGAGGACTCTCCATTTACATGCACAAATTGGAGTCTATTAGATAGATATGATACAAACCACTGCAGCACAGCTAAAGAATATCAAGATATGAATTTTAGGCCATATTGCCCAGCCCTACTAGACTCCATGTTAAAATACAGACATGCGCACAGCCTGGTACACAAAGGGAATTTGTCTCTAGTTTATTTCACCCCTTATAGATCAATGGATGTCGATGGATAAACGGTTTTAGAACTTGCCTAAAGTTAGGTCTGTCCACTCATGACTGGAGTCATTGAACTGGACATCTCTACCACGTGCTATGGTCAGTAATTTTTTGTCTCGGTTTTGGTGAATGAAATTCTAGTATTTTATTTATTTAGCACTAACTAAACATTCCCTTAATTTTAAATATACTGTAAACATGTTGACTTTGTCAATGGCAATCCCAGACCCTTTTTTACAGTCCTTTAGCAGTTAATGTATTTACACTAGGTTGGCACACTGTATCTGCATTAAGTGACAAACAGGGTTCAAGTAAACAGTTTTGCATAAAAAAAAAAAAAAAAAGCATCACAGAGATGATGTGCACAGTAGAGTTCAAGCTGTGTGGCTTGATTTACTGATTGATATGGTATTAACATTGTAGGGTAAGCGAATTTTATTGTTTTCTTTTGCTTGGTGTATCCATAATGAGAATAGCCTTTGTTCAGACTACTGGCTGGGAAAGCCAGAGGCATTGATCGTATTGGCAGGCACAGAAAAATTAGAGTTTAGTAGTTTAATTTTTATGCTAGAATTAAGTCTCTCTTTCTTTTGGTTTGACTGTTAAATGTGCATTAAATTATGAATCAGTATCTTTTAAGTGTTAAAATATATTTGTTAAACTGGTCACTGGTAAATGGTAAATGGACTGGTTCTTATATAGGGTTAGCATCGCCGGAGAGCACCACGAGAGCAAAACTTTATCGTAAATGCTACTTGTGTGTTATATTTACTTTCCTAAAAAATTAATCAAAAAAATTTAAGTCTTTTTGTATTTGTGTAACGATTCCGAGTGAGCAAATATTACATATATCAGTGTCATCTTACATAATGGCCTAAAATGATACAGACATGGAGAAATTCAGAGTGTTGTTATGTCACCTCAGGATATGCACTGTATATTAGACCCGTTACCTTTGAACTAACAGCTTTATTTGAAGAAAAACAGCCTGGTGAACCCACTCCTGGAGGTAAGTGCTCACATGATGGAGGTGGAACAAACAGTGAGACAGAGCAATCATCGAGGGCACACTTATGTGTCCATAAACAATTAATCCCACAAGAGAAGTTGCTCCGCTTCTGCTTACTTGAAATTCCATTTGCACAGGAAGCATGTCCCATGCATACAAGCACAGGCAACCATGTAGAGGTGAATACATCTAAGGGTAAACACCAGTAACAATAACAGTTAGACTCCATCTGGTTCCAGAAAGTTAAAAACGTTTAGCCTGACCCCTCCTTAAAAAAAACATTAGTCCCTGCTCTGTGTACATCAGGCCACGGATCAGTAACACAGGAGATGAGTTAAATGGAGTTACAATCAAATGGAGAATCTGATAAAGATTTGACCTCTCAGTTTTTCTAGCAGCGGATAATGGTATCCTGATTTCACACACTGATACAGGTACCAACTATGCAGGCCTAGAGATCATCATCAGCTCAGTATTCAGCCAGGTCGCTGTTGCTACATACGCAGCACTGAAAATGTGATGACCCAAGCTTCTGTTTCTATCATGTATCCGAGCTTATTCAGCTCTGAGCCCTTAAAAATACCTGTTGTTCCCAAATCTATACAATGACACAAACCTTGTCTTGCTACTAAACTCAATGTTTTACTTTGGTTCTGTGTAGGTAGCAATGAGAGTTAAACCCAAAGCATTTCACAGAAAACTGGATAGGGGAATGTGCAGGGAGTTTTACAACCACAGCAGTCCCGCTGAAGCCTCCTCACTCTTCTCTTCCTTATTTGTTCCTCTCCTTTGTCTCTCTTCCTTTTATAACCAAAGGAACAATGTTGGCAAGGCAACAAAGAGGAAATACTTGGGACAGCTAAAGCATGAACCAGGATATGTTCTCAGTTCTTAGTGATATGACAGCTAGCTGGATGGGAGCCTTGCTCCCATTTTTCACTTTAGAATTAGAAAAAAATTGCAGTAATGGAAGCATCAAGACAAAGGGTGAACTTTAAAAGGTTGGAGAATATGCTAATGACTCAGACCATCTCCTCTGCACTGTCTCCCCTGAGCTCAGCAGGTGGAGGCTCGGTGAACCCAGAAATGGAAATGAAACCTTTAGAGATCTACCTAGTCTTAAGTAATTGTGGCTGAGCCCTGCGAAGTGGAGTCAGACAGGTTGCCGTGTGAGGCAGCTGAGAGATAGGTCAGTTGCCCTCTTCTGGGCTCATACAGTGACTCAGACACTCATTATGACCACAAGCAGTGATATTTTGTTACTCACGCTCTCGACTAGTTTGCTAAAATATCAGAATTTTTGTGCACGCATGAGAAGGGATATTTCCTTTCTTTAGCAGTGTTTGAGTTTTTTGCTGCTCTTTACCTGAAGTGTGCCTTGATGTTGCTGGGACTTGAGGAGCGGGTCTGCACATCCTTCTCCTGCTTCTCCCTCAGGATTCTTTCTGCTAGCAGGTAGTATGTAGCTGTGATGTGGTTGTATTTGTTGGTCTCTAGGGCTCTGAAACAACAAATCACACTTTAGGACCATATAAAGTAGACAGCATGTTGGATTTAAAAAAAAAAAAAAAAAAGGGACAGAGTTGAGAACTCATTTTAGCTCTTGGGCTACATACATTCTAACTTCATCTCAAGCAAGTTGAACCAGTAAAACCACCACATAACAATGTATATTTTAAAAAAAAACCAGTGAACATAGTTTTGCTTGCATGTGTAAAGTGTAAGGAAGTATAAGCGCATTCTGAAAATATTCACTTGGGCATTAGCCAAAGTTTTCTGAAAGCTGAAACCAAAAGACCAAGTGAAACATGCTTCTCTAAGCATTTACCAGATAACAGAAGTTACAGGTGATCCATTTACAAAAATCCTGAGATACACTGAGACACATAAGTGCAATTTCAAAAAAGAAAATCCAGTTTTTCCCTGTCATCTTCAGACAGTGAACTCGACAATTGTGCTGCAAAGATCACAAAGTCCCCTGACAGTGCTGCATTTTCCACAGACACAACACAGACGATTATGAAGCATATATATTTTAGGTATAAATGTGTAATTGAATGTCCTTACGCTGATAGAAAGGAGTTTCACTAGTCCAGCCCACTTAATTAAAAGGTGTGCTGTGTAAGGCCCTTAATGTAAACTGAGCTTGACGATGATGCTGGCTCAGAGGAATGAGTTCTCTACATTTACATTGCACCTCTGACAGCAGAACGATCTTTGAGATTCACAACCAGACACTAAAACAGGCAATGTTGTCAGAGTAATCCTGGGAATGCACAGGGTGCGCATCTATGACATAAGAGTATATGAATTGGTTTTGTTCTGGCCCTTGCATAATTTCATAAATGGGCCATGTATTCTATAAAGGGTCTTTGAAACTTGTTGGTACACTATGACCTTCCTGTGTCTCATTTCTTCCCTTCCTCGTATACTGTGTGCAGTGCAGTTGATGGGTGTGGAATTTTTGAAAAGGGACACGGCACAAAGAGTTGCTTCTGAAACACAGTGCAGTGCATTTGGTAACAACATCACTGAGATATCATTAGCCAGTGACACTGCCGTTTCACAGTAACAGCTTCCCCTCATGTGGTCAACTTCTACAGAACTATATTGAACTAATTTTAATTTCACACAAAGCAGCTCAAAACAACAGGAAAATGTTTAAAGAAGTACATATATTTTAGAATGGTTTTATGTATTCAATGGGTATCAGCCTACTTTGTTCTTTGATGTGGATTACTGTAAGCCAGGTCACTCTTTGCTGTGTGTGAATGACATGGAGTGTGATTCCGTGCTTTTGCTGGTACAGGTTGTACAGTGTCTCTCCCTGTCTAGCTTTATCTACAGTTCACCACAAAAACTAAGTTCATGTACACGTCGGACTTGGAACTAATAAACCTTGAACAACCAATCCTTTTACTGACACCAAGGAAGGAGAGAAGTCTTTAGAATCGTGGTTAAAACGAGAAAAAGAGCCCATGTCTACACCATCAGAATTTGCATAAGCTTGGTGAACAAGTCAGACATAAATATACACTTTTACATTACATTTTCTCATGGTGCTCATCAATATACAGTACATATTACAATCAAACAGAGCAATCACACCCACTAAGGTCTGCATTGTTGTGATTTATAGTTTCATTTCTGGGACTGTGCACATCAGGATACAGCCTAAGGTTCAGCTTAAAATCTAGGCTTATGCTACAGCTTTGCCTACACTGTAGACTTGCAGTACACTGTAAAGATGTCACAGGGTGGAATGGTCAAGTTTAACTTGGTGTTTTTATTTCCTTGCATGTAGTGCTGTGTTTTATTTTTTTATTATCTTTTATTAGCGTGTAGTGTTTTATTTTTGCGGGGTTATTACATGCTTTTTTGTTTTGATATGTGATTTGTTCCGGGGGGGATGCCCATTCCACCGCCCCTCCTGATCATTAATCTGACACACCTGGGACCAATCAGGGTTCGCCACAGCTATTCAATAATAGGGAGAGAGAGCGTGAGAAACATCAGGAGAAACATGGCGTGGTAACCGGGGTTGGCGACGGCCGCGCAGAGCAGCACGGAGGCCCGGCTACAGGCAGCTGACCGGGGCGTGCGGCAAAGGAGAACGGGACTGGAGATCGCAGACAACTGCGCATTGGAGAGAGTGATCGGGGATGAGCAGAGCGGTCTGTGTTGGTGCTGAGGGGAGCTAGCTCCTCGGTGAGAGAGGCCCATGGCAAGGGATTGAGAGGCAGCGGGATGGCGCCTTATGTCCCTGGGACAGCGAGACCATGGCTATGCGTGTGAAGCACAGCAAAGTGGCAGGCAGAGTTTGGAGCTCTGCCCATCCGGGGTAAGTCCCAATCAGTCCCATGTAGGACGAATCTCCGGTGGAATCAAAGAATGGTGACTGCTGCTGCCCCTCTCTCCTTTTAGTTGGCATCAGAACGAAGACGCAGACAGGACGGTGACGATGCTGCCAGTTTCTGCACCGTTTGGACTTTTATTGGACTTTATCTTCGTGGCTGAGGCCATTGGATTTTAGCTGTATTGTTTTAATGTTTTTAATTTCATGTTCTACCTGGCCAGAGTATTTTAGTGTTTTCTTGTAAATAAATTATAGTTTTAACAACGTGAGTTTATATTTTCTACTTCCTTGGCTCCTCCACTGCTCTTCCCGTTAGAAGGTTTTCCCTTCTGTTTTAACCTACCACCTACATCTACAGCATCTCTCATTACTCAGTGTGCAAAGATGCACCTAAGCCAATATCTGTCTGCACCTTATCAGTGTTAAAGCAGACTGATAACATTACATTAACTGCAGCATTAATTTATAAAAATAAATAAATAAATAGTAATTTCCTCTGGCTATTTCTGTTAATAAATGTGCTGCATCTACTTTTTTTTTTTTTAAATCGAGTGTATTAAAGGTTATTCAAATCTTGTTGTCAGGGCTGTTACTGAATGAACACACTTGTTAAAGCGGCGCTCTACATTAGAAGCCATTTATTTGTCACACATCGCTTTGAAGCTAATGGCAGGTCGCTTGTTGACATGCCACACTCCGGTTGCCTAGGTGACTATCCAAATGATGTCAGTCAACAGTATTCTTCACTTTCAAATTTATCTCAGGTCCCATCCACTTCATGTTGCCTGCAGTCATTTCGCCCGTAGTCCTTTGCACTCATAGAATGTCATTCAGTTTTTGCCTGATCACCATTTCGCTTTCAATGTGTGTTTAGATTTAGAAGATTCATGCAGCAGATTGATGCTGCATGAAACTCATGAAAGAGGAGAGTGGAGGGTGTGGATTAAAGCCTAATTGCAGTAACAACATCACACACACTGACACAACACATCCATCAGAAATCAATGCTCCCTACAAACACAGAAAATATTTGCAGCTTTCATAGAAACAAAGAACTTGATCTGACAGTGCTTCAATAACTCAGTATTGAATAGAGCAGGGGTGGGGGAACTCCATACCTCTAGGGCCGGTGTCCTGCAGGTTTTAGATGCATCCTTGATCCAACACAGCTGATTTAAATGGCTAAATTACCTCCTCAACATGTCTTGAAGTTCTCCAGAGGCCTGGTAATGAACTAACCATTTGATTCAGGCGTGTTGACCCAGGATGAAATCTAAAACCTGCAGGACACCAGCCCTTGAGGCCTGGAGTTCCCCATCCCTGGCATAGAGAAAAGTCAAAACACTGATGTTGCATTTGGGTACCACCAAAATATGATCTGTTTCCTGCTAACGTATGTAACGCTCAGGGCTCAACTTTACACAGTAGAAAGCTATTAAAACTAGCACCGGTATGAATTAACACTGTATCACCCAGCACTGTATTACCCAGGGGTTTGACCCCTGCTGGGTTACTTTTATGTGGTGTTTACAGATATCCCTGTGCCTGCGAGGGACCCTTCCAGGTATTCCAGTTTCCTCCCACAGTGCAAAGACATGGAGTTGGTTAACTGGTACTAAAGCACCTGTGGGTGTGAAATATAGAATAAAACACTTTATGCATGCATGAATAAATGTGACTTGTGGTCTAAAATGCTTTGAATTGTCAATTAGTCTAGAAAAGTCTTATAAATATGCCAGTCTATTTGCATGTTTTGGAACATCTCCACATACTTAGAAACCTAACCGTTGCTGATAAGCTTCATCATAACTGTGTGGAACTCTGCTGGCAAGGTCTTCATTTATATACAACTTTAAATCAACAAAAACAACAACAACAAAAACTCTCAATGCCTCTTTCTCTTCAAAGGCTAGCATCCCCACACATACAGAGATATTCTTCTTTACTCTATCACACCACAGGTAATATCTTCACAGCAGGAGGTAGCAGTGAACTGCAAGTCTGTCAGAAACAAGTGTGAACTTGAAATCCTGACTCTGAAATCAACAGATGTTCTGTTTAATTCCTCTTACGTTCTGCTTTTCAGTATGTAAGCACACACCAGGCTTCTCTGAGGGCTGGAAGGTAACGAGCTGGTGCTTCTTTGAGTTAAACATCTGTCAGGATGCTCTGGGCTTTGTGCTGATGCGTGCTGTGTTAGTTGGCTCCTTGTACAATTGTACATTAAAGTGAAACAGGTTTCACAATGGCAGACTGCTTAGTGCCGTTGGTGTCATTTTTATTAAAGTTTCAAAAGTTATAGGCTAATCTGTTCATTGACCCCCTCCTCAAAAATAAAGCATCAATCGGCACTGATGATGCTTGTGTTGGTCTAATGAGTTCCGTTTCAAATAAGGTTTCCTGATGAGTTTGCAAATGATATCAGTTTTGAAGTGAGAGACAATTTCCCCTTAATCACCTACTTTTAAAATGAAGTGCAGCCAAAACATTTAAGGGTTCACTGAACAGCATTTTATAAAAAGAGGTTCTAAAAAGGCAAACAGCTCCCCCATCTACAAATGCTCATCAGTAAAATCTTTAAAGTTGACTTTGAGTGATCACTAAGAGCAGAGAACACCCTATAAAAATGTGATTACATCACCCTGGATCTGTTGTGGTTTCACTGTGCAAACACCAGAGAAAAAGCTGAAGCACAACTTACTCGACTATGGTCTCCCGATCTGCAATGTCTCCCAGCACCATGCGCTGGATGATGCTGTTATGTTCCTCCTCTGACAGGTTTTTGTGAGAGACCAGGGGAGTGCTATACTTGGTGGCTGGGGATGGGTCCACCCCCTGCAGCCAGGCATGGCTCTCAATCTCCTCCAGGGAGGCTCGTTGTTTGGGATCCCTCTGCAGCATGCGGTCTATCAGACTGAGGAAAATGAGAAAAGGAGAGAGGGGAAAACACACTTAAATCAAATCCGGTTAAAGTATCACTTTAAGTATGGCTTTAAGTGGTCTCTGACTAGTTGAATATTAACAGCTTCAAATTGTAACACCTAAAGTTTCCCACACAGACTTTCTCTGAGTGAACCACCTAGGTACATTTACACGATTCACCCACAGTGGGCACACCCTTTGCTCTTTTTTGGAAGATCTGGCTCCTGCGCATTCATCTCCAGCCCTTTCTTGGCACTAGCCAGGTCCCTGTTGTGAAGGTTTATCAATGTGAGTAGCTAATTATTAATGTGACACATTCATTCTGCATATATTAAATGTTTATAAATAGAAGTGAAAGACTTTAAAATTGTTCAGTTTTACGTAATTCTTTTTTGTGAAACAAAGGAAGAAATAAAAAAAATAAAATAGAAAATGGGGGGAAAAATTAAACTGTATCAGAAGCTGCTATTGGGCCAGAATTCCACGTCTCTCAGTGGCTGTTTTATGTGATTAGATACAGATGCTGCCGGATCAGATTGGACCCATCTGCATGCTGAACTCCACCTGTCCCTTGTGCCGGTGCTAGGTTACCTATTAGAACAAGCGTTGTGCTTTGTTTAGTGTTAAGAATGCCACAACACTCAATTTTGGTGGTGTTTTTCCTTAAGTTTGTTTTAGGTTTATTTGTTGTTGCAAGACGTTTTGTAGAAGTGCCAGCAGCACTGTGGCTGGACACTTCATTCTTGCGGGGTTCAGCACTGGTTGTCTCAGTACAGTTTAGCCTGCGTCAGTAATGTGATGCTCTGTGTGGAGAGGAGGAGCAGATGATGTAGAGTGACAGACTGTGTTTGAGATTTGCTTTGAATGAGCTGGGTATGTCAAACTACAGCTGGCAGCTTAAATTCCACACAAATGACACTCTTGAAAGCTGAGATTGCAATTTAACAGGATTAGGTGGGATTTGCAATCTAGTGAGATGACTAACATTAATACAGAGGGCTTGAATTTCAGTGTGGGATTGTGGTTACTGTGCATAATTTAATAGATTCCTACAAATACAACCCTTATAATGAAGGAAATTCCCACACACATTTTAGGGTGATGTCTAATAATGTTCAGCACAATGTCTGCACTGGTGTAGAACACCAGATGGTTGTCTTCAAGCTCTTTTAAACAAGGCCTTATCAAGAGTTTTTCCTTCATACATATAAACAAAAAGAGAAAAGAAGGATTACAGATGATCTGTGTATGTGTGTGTATCTATCTATCTAACCTCACATGTTAACCTCTTCGACATGTCAATGGCTGTGAACAAAGAGAAACTTGTAAATAACTCATGAAAGAATAAAGTTACGTTGAAACCAAGCACACCATATACTAATGTGCCACAAACAGGACTTTAATATCACCAACCATATCACATGTTATTACGGTGTATCCATATAAATGGCCTACCCTGTATATGTATGTGTGTGTATATATATCTATATATATATATAGAGATATATATATCTATATATATATAGAGATATATATATATAGATATATATATATATATATATATATATATATC